>NC_086329.1:100611416-100919416 GCF_036172605.1 Pelobates fuscus | reverse complement strand
TGTATATTGTAATGTTACCTACAGAAGATTCATGGAAATCTAGATCAATAATAGCTCAGGAAAGGTAAGGCATTCTAAGAATAGGTAAATGTTAGAGGGACATTAGTCATCGTCTGACTGTGTATGGACATTCTAAACTATAGACTGTAAGCTCGTTTGAGCAGGGTCCTCTTCAACCTATCGTTCCTATAAGTTTTCTTGTAATTGTCCTATTTATAGTTAAATCCCCCTTCTCATAATATGGTTAAGCGCTACGAATCTGTTGGCACAGATTGGCATATAAATGCCAATAATAATAAAGGGGAGAGAACGCCGGTGTAGTCCTACGGCATCGTGTAAGTATATCATAGGGCTCATCCTTGGTCATACTTTCCTGAGAAACAATTATCATCCTCAAGGGTTTTCCAAATGGCATTTCAGGAATTCCAATTTGCTATTTTGGCCGAATTATTTTCGGGTGTAGCCCGTGATATCGGGTAGTGCCTTCTGTCAGAGGTTTTTGGGGGTTTAGATTAATTCATTCTTCTCTTATTTATTTTAGAATATGTTTCCTGAATTGGAAGGAAAATCTAATTTGTGAATATAGGGAATATATTATACGTTTGCATATGGTTTGGTTTATCGTGTCCGAGCCATTGGCCCAATATCCAGATGAATACGTTCCACCTGTTGGTCCTTTTGTCATTTTCTGGAATTGATTTCAGTGCTAAGGGCAGAGCGGAGTATGCACATTATTTGTTCCTTGGAAGAAGGTGCGTTGTGGATGTATCATGGGTGATTTATCACATAGTTCATGCTATAAAGTTGGTGGACTTGTGGCATATAGCTCCAGCAGCAAATCTTCCCGGGACGTTCAGAATATCTAAGATTAATGCTGTCTGTGGCACGGACCTTCATACTAAGGGCTTTTAGGATGGGCAAATTGACTGCCCATAATCTATTTATTATGGATCTGTGAGAGTTGCATATCTATTGTTCCTTCACTTGATGGACAGTGCACATTTGTAACCCAAATAACACTTTTTTTTAGGAGAGTTTTGGTGTTTACAAGTATATCACACAGCTCCATCACAATAACCGTATTGTGCTGTCTGTATGAGTATCATAGAGCTCCACAGCACTTAATCTCACACTAATATACAGGGTGTATGAATGTATCATAGAGCAGCAATGCATATTAGTAATGTTACATAGTTAGATAGCTGAAAAGAGACTTGCGTCCATCAAGTTCAGCCTTCCTCACACCTGTTTTGTACAATGTACAGTGTGTATGAATGTATCACAGAGCAACAATGAATCTCATAGTAATGTGCAGAGTGTATGAATGTATCACAGAGCAGCAATGCATCTTAGTAATGTGCAGAGTGTATGAATGTATCACAGAGCAGCAATGCATCTTAGTAATGTGCAGTGTGTATGAATATACACAGAGCAGCAATGCATCTCTTAGTAATGTACAACGTGTATCAATGTATCACAGAGCAGCAATGAATATTAGTAATGTGCAGTGTGTATGAATGTATCACAGAGCAACAATGAATCTTAGTAATGTGCAGAGTGTATGAATGTATCACAGAGCAACAATTAATCTCTTAGTAATGTGCAGTGTGTATGAATGTATCACAGAGCAGCAATGAATCACTTAGTAATGTGCAGAGTGTATGAATGTATCACAGAGCAACAATTAATCTCTTAGTAATGTACAGTGTGTATCAATGTATCATAGAGCAGCAATGAATATTAGTAATGTACATTGTGTATGAATGTATCACAGAGCAGCAATGCATGACTTAGTAATGTACATTGTGTATGAATGTATCACAGAGCAGCAATGCATGACTTAGTAATGTACATTGTGTATGAATGTATCACAGAGCAGCAATGAATGACTTAGTAATGTACAGTGTGTATGAATGTATCACAGAGCAGCAATGAATATTAGTAATGTGCAGAGTGTATGGATGTATCACAGAGCAGCAATGAATCACTTTGTAATGTACAACGTGTATGAATGTATCACAGAGCAGCAATGAATATTAGTAATGTACATTGTGTATGAATGTATCACAGAGCAACAATGCATGACTTAGTAATGTACATTGTGTATGAATGTATCACAGAGCAGCAATGAATATTAGTAATGTGCAGAGTGTATGGATGTATCACAGAGCAGCAATGAATCACTTCGTAATGTACAACGTGTATGAATGTATCACAGAGCAGCAATGAATATTAGTAATGTACAGTGTGTATGAATGTATCACAGAGCAGCAATGAATCACTTCGTAATATACAACGTGTATGAATGTATCACAGAGCAGCAATGAATCACTTAGTAATGTACATTGTGTATGAATGTATCACAGAGCAACAATGAATCTCATAGTAATGTGCAGAGTGTATGAATGTATCACAGAGCAGCAATGCATCTTAGTAATGTGCAGAGTGTATGAATGTATCACAGAGCAGCAATGCATCTTAGTAATGTGCAGTGTGTATGAATATACACAGAGCAGCAATGCATCTATCTTAGTAATGTACAACGTGTATCAATGTATCACAGAGCAGCAATGAATATTAGTAATGTGCAGTGTGTATGAATGTATCACATAGCAGCAATGAATGACTTAGTAATGTGCAGAGTGTATGAATGTATCACAGAGCAGCAATGCATCTTAGTAATGTGCAGAGTGTATGAATGTATCACAGAGCAGCAATGCATCTTAGTAATGTGCAGTGTGTATGAATATACACAGAGCAGCAATGCATCTATCTTAGTAATGTACAACGTGTATCAATGTATCGCAGAGCAGCAATGAATATTAGTAATGTGCAGTGTGTATGAATGTATCACAGAGCAACAATGAATCTTAGTAATGTGCAGAGTGTATGAATGTATCACAGAGCAACAATTAATCTCTTAGTAATGTGCAGAGTGTATGAATGTATCACAGAGCAGCAATGAATCACTTAGTAATGTGCAGAGTGTATGAATGTATCACAGAGCAACAATTAATCTCTTAGTAATGTACAGTGTGTATCAATGTATCATAGAGCAGCAATGAATATTAGTAATGTACATTGTGTATGAATGTATCACAGAGCAGCAATGCATGACTTAGTAATGTACATTGTGTATGAATGTATCACAGAGCAGCAATGAATGACTTAGTAATGTACAGTGTGTATGAATGTATCACAGAGCAGCAATGAATATTAGTAATGTGCAGAGTGTATGGATGTATCACAGAGCAGCAATGAATCACTTTGTAATGTACAACGTGTATGAATGTATCACAGAGCAGCAATGAATATTAGTAATGTACATTGTGTATGAATGTATCACAGAGCAACAATGCATGACTTAGTAATGTACATTGTGTATGAATGTATCACAGAGCAACAATGAATCTTAGTAATGTGCAGAGTGTATGAATGTATCACAGAGCAACAATTAATCTCTTAGTAATGTGCAGAGTGTATGAATGTATCACAGAGCAACAATTAATCTCTTAGTAATGTACAGTGTGTATCAATGTATCATAGAGCAGCAATGAATATTAGTAATGTACATTGTGTATGAATGTATCACAGAGCAGCAATGCATGACTTAGTAATGTACATTGTGTATGAATGTATCACAGAGCAGCAATGAATGACTTAGTAATGTACAGTGTGTATGAATGTATCACAGCAGCAATGAATATTAGTAATGTGCAGAGTGTATGGATGTATCACAGAGCAGCAATGAATCACTTCGTAATGTACAACGTGTATGAATGTATCACAGAGCAGCAATGAATATTAGTAATGTACAGTGTGTATGAATGTATCACAGAGCAGCAATGAATATTAGTAATGTACAGTGTGCATGAATGTATCACAGAGCAACAAATAATCTTAGTAATGTACAGTGTGTATGAATGTATCACAGAGCAGCAATGAATCACTTCGTAATGTACAACGTGTATGAATGTATCACAGAGCAGCAATGAATATTAGTAATGTACAGTGTGTATGAATGTATCACAGAGCAGCAATGAATATTAGTAATGTACAGTGTGTATGAATGTATCACAGAGCAACAATGAATATTAGTAATGTACATTGTGTATGAATGTATCACAGAGCAGCAATGAATATTAGTATTGTACAGTGTGTATGAATGTATCACAGAGCAACAATGAATCCTAGTAATGTGCAGTGTGTATGAATGTATCACAGAGCAACAATAAATCTCTTAGTAATGTACAGTGTGTATGAATGTATCAAAGAGCAACAATGAATCTTAGTAATGTGCAGTGTGTATGAATGTATCACAGAGCAACAATAAATCTCTTAGTAATGTGCAGTGTGTATGAATGTATCACAGAGCAGCAATGCATGACTTGGTAATGTACATTGTGTATGAATGTATCACAGAGCAGCAATGAATATTAGTAATGTACAGAGTGTATGAATGTATCACAGAGCAGCAATGAATATTAGTAATGTACAACGTGTATGAATGTATCACAGAGCAGCATTGAATTTTAGTAATGTGCAGTGTGTATGAATGTATCACAGAGCAGCAATGAATATTAGTAATGTACAGTGTGTATGAATGTATCACAGAGCAGCAATGCATGACTTAGTAATGTACATTGTGTATGAATGTATCACAGAGCAGCAATGAATATTAGTAATGTACATTGTGTATGAATGTATCACAGAGCAGCAATGAATCGCTTAGTAATGTGCAGTGTGTATGAATGTATCACAGAGCAGCAAATAATCTTCGTAATGTGCAGTGTGTATGAATGTATCACAGAGCAGCAATGAATGACTTCGTAATGTGCAGTGTGTATGAATGTATCATAGAGCAGCAATGAATATTAGTAATGTGCAGTGTGTATGAATGTATCATAGAGCAGCAAATAATCTTCATAATGTGCAGTGTGTATGAATGTATCACAGAGCAGCAATGAATATTAGTATTGTACAGTGTGTATGAATGTATCACAGAGCAACAATGAATCCTAGTAATGTGCAGTGTGTATGAATGTATCACAGAGCAACAATAAATCTCTTAGTAATGTACAGTGTGTATGAATGTATCAAAGAGCAACAATGAATCACTTAGTAATGTGCAGTGTGTATGAATGTATCATAGAGCAGCAATGAATATTAGTAATGTGCAGTGTGTATCAATGTATCACAGAGCAACAATGAATGACTTCGTAATGTACAGTGTGTATGAATGTATCACAGAGCAGCAAATAATCTTCGTAATGTGCAGTGTGTATGAATGTATCACAGAGCAGCAATGAATATTAGTAATGTGCAGTGTGTATGAATGTATCACAGAGCAGCAATGAATGACTTTGTAATGTACAGTGTGTATGAATGTATCACAGAGCAGCAATGAATGACTTAGTAATGTGCAGAGTGTATGAATGTATCACAGAGCAACAATGAATGACTTAGTAATGTGCAGTGTGTATGAATGTATCATAGAGCAGCAATGAATATTAGTAATGTGCAGTGTGTATGAATGTATCATAGAGCAGCAATGAATATTAGTAATGTGCAGTGTGTATGAATGTATCATAGAGCAGCAATGAATATTAGTAATGTGCAGTGTGTATGAATGTATCACAGAGCAGCAATGAATCACTTGGTAATGTGCAGTGTGTATGAATGTATCATAGAGCAGCAATGAATATTAGTAATGTGCAGTGTGTATCAATGTATCACAGAGCAACAATGAATGACTTCGTAATGTACAGTGTGTATGAATGTATCACAGAGCAGCAATGAATATTAGTAATGTGCAGTGTGTATGAATGTATCACAGAGCAGCAATGAATATTAGTAATGTGCAGTGTGTATGAATGTATCACAGAGCAGCAATGAATCACTTAGTAATGTGCAGTGTGTATGAATGTATCACAGAGCAGCAATGAATCTCTTAGTAATGTACAGCGTGTATGAATGTATCACAGAGCAGCAAATAATCTTCGTCATGTACAGTGCGTATGGGTGTTTCACGGAGCTCCACGACAATAAAACTCACAGTAATTAGCATTTTTACTTCTGTCTAATTTGATTTGCCAGGTAATTATTTACATAGATGGTTTTCGCTAGGTCGCGATTCTTTTAAGATTTGACATAATGACTTAGGGGGTTATTCAGTAAATCATGAATTTCACATTTTAGACCAAAATCATTAAAGTGGAATCATAGCTGACTTGGGGAACTTGCCTGGTTCAGCCATTCTGATTCTTTAACCTATACCAGGGGTAGGCAACCTTCGGCTCTACAGATGTTGTGGACTACATCTCCCTTGATGCTTTGCCAGCAATATGGCTGTAAAAGCATTATGGGAGATGTAGTCCAAAACATCTGTAGAGCCGAAGGTTGCCTACCCCTGACCTATACCGTGGCATCACTATTTTCTTCTGACAGGGCACAGATTGTTCAAGTATATCCCAAAATGCCATGTATATAAGAAAACATAGTATTATTTGTTTGTTTTTTACCGCAAAATTCATTGTTCAGGTTTTTGATGATAACCTGCAGCAATCCTACTGATTCGTGTGATACTTTGCTTCACCGTTGCTCCTACGTTATATGTATCCCATTTCGGCCTCGTTGCATTCAGCTATAAGCTTCTGATCCCTCCAGTTTTTCTGTGTAGTATCTGGTGGCGTGTTGGCAGTTATCCGTGTCTAAAAACACAGAAACGGTTAAAGTTTAAACACATGTAGCTGCTGCTGGCGTGTTAATCGCTTTCATGTTGAAGGATTTTGCGTCTTTGAAGGAACGCAGGGGGAAAAAGTCCAGCGAGGACCGAAGACACATGACCGTACCCCCAGGGGAACAGACACTCTTTCCAACCTTTGTAGGTTTCGTGGAAATTTTCGTCTGAAACAGCCGGTTGTGTTGGCGTATTAAGATTAATAACGTGCAGTTTATTTTATTAGTTGTCACCGTGGAAATTTAAGTACCTTTCTTAAACACTTATTAGTACTAGGCTGCCAGTATTAGCCCTCACTAGTCCTCATGGGCCAGCCCTGGACTGGTTGTTGATACATTTATAGCACATCCCTATAGCTCAGTCGAGAACAGCCTAAAACTTTCAAGGACTAGTGTGTAGGACATTCTTTGTAAATCAGGGATGTTAAAGTCCAATGATTGATTGCCATGGAATTTGCAAGATCTCAGATTGATGTTTAGGAAATAGTCATGTGTTTCATAGTTGTCAAGTGCTATAATTTGAAGAACGATGCATGTCCCTGTGGATGGTTTATGGCCAGCCTCGAGCAGTGGGAACAATAGGTGAACTTCTTTCCCTGTCCATCTTTGGTGCACTGAGCTCCTGGACCACTGTAGGACCTCTTTGGGGTCTAGTGTGAGGTGGAACCAAATTTGCTGTATAGATAGAATTCTAAATATATACAGTATGATGTTGTGGGAGTCTGATAATCCTGGTCCATTCAATGAAACAATGTCGTGGCCCACCAGCAGCAGGTCTAGCTGTGGTCACAGGGGGGAGCTGATTGCTCTCTGACATTAAAGAAGACCTCCTCCCCCCTCGTTAAACTGCTGTGCCCAGCTCCATGCAAGACGCATGTGGACAGGTGCTGGGGGTGGTGAAGTAGCGAGGCAGGGCTGTCGCTCTAAATCATCCCTGTTACCCTGAAACCCAGTGGCAGCTACATAAATAAAAGTGCCCCCTGTTCCATCTCAGATTTACCCGAGCAGCGTTTATTACACTTACCCTTGCTGGTACCTCTGATTATTTGCCTTTCCTCTGCTCACCTAAACACATCTGTACGTTTATTTTTATAGCTTGGGCCAGACACGTCACTCCAGAAATGTACAGATACAGACAGCGTGTGGGGTCTTATTCACTAAACTGCGAGTCAGACCAGTTTGTGGTCTAGAAGTAAATTGGGAGAGTTTGAGTTTTGGTACCGCTTTGGTTGTTATGGACAAAATATAGCAAGCCAGTTGTCCGTTCCCCTTAAACGCCATAATGTAGCCATGTACAACGTTTATAGGCGTATCATTCAACATAAAGATCGGTTTCTCAACTGTAGCTGTAGATGAGTCGGGTAGAAATTAAATGTATTTATTTTTTATCGCTGGGCTCTTAGATTAAGAAAATTCTTAAACTATGCCGTTTTTGTGTTTTTGTTTTATTATATCTACATTTCTGCGTGGATTGAAACACGTCGTATTGTATATCTGCCTGTGATCTGTATTCCGCAGCAGATATAGCCTGCCTTTCAGTGTTGCTGCTGTTTAATGTGGGCGTCAGAATAGGAAGTAAGGTCACAGCTGTGTCAGTATGTGGCATAGGAGACTGGGTGCACAGGAGAGTCTTGCGTTCATTAAACCGTGAATTGCCATCACACTTATAAGTATACGCTGAAAGAACTAAGTTGGGGGGGATCTATATATAGGCAGAGTACCTCGATAATTAGTGAATATACCAATTAAATTATATGTTTCAATTTAAAGAACTTTTATTAAATGAATACCGTAAGCATCAAAACATCTTTAGCTTAATGAAGTGGTTTTGGTGTATAGGTCATGCCCCTGCAGTCTCGCTACTCAATTATCTGCAATCTAGGAGGTAAAGGGACACTATAGGCACCCAGACCAATTAATCTCATTAGGCTGGTATGGGTGCAGTGTCCCGGTCCCCCTTAGCCCTGCAGTGGAAAACATCACTGTTTTTTTTTAGAAATTAAGCCGTCCCTACATACTGAGATCAGCCCCTGTCTCTAAAACCAAATGGATTTAATACTGAACTCTATTCTATATTTCATGTGTGGGGTTACAGACCAACTCGTGTTTAAAGCCTCACATTGTAAGCATTGAAAAGTGTTTTGCCGATTACACCTTTGTTCAGTAGAGTGTTCTTAATCACACCTTAAAATGCAGGTTACAGCCATACTTTTAATTAGCTGTCCAGGGCCTATAGACAGCATTTAAGACTTTAAAAAAAAAAAAAAAAAAAACCACAATGACATTAGACTTGCACAACCCCCCCCCCCCCCCCCCCCCCAAAAAAAAAAAAACACCCAAACAATGCAACACGTGACTTTGAGGAACATTGTGTCTTCCGCAATCATAAAATTTATCTGGAGATTAAATAATAATCTTTTGTGTAAGTCACACTTTCTTTCCAGCTTCCCTTTTAATTTCTACTTAGCAGCCGATGTCCCAGGAGTGTTAAGATATAATGTGATTTGCCTAACTCCTTGCAATGATGGGGTTAAATGGCCTCCTGTAGAGATTGCACCAGTTTGTCAGAGTTGCAGTGAATCTGGATCTACCGGTGAAGCCGAGGTGTGTATGGTAAGTCCGTGACGTAATGTCTCGTGGAATTGCCTTGAGCCTACCTGCTTCCGGAGTACCGGTAAGACTGGATTTATCTCCTGCCGTAGTAGAGACACCCATGCTTTGCGCTGAAGCTTATTAGCTAAACAGTGTATTGGAAAACCAATAGGAAAATTTAGGAATAGCAAATTCGGAAACCATCTGAAGAAGGGAATTTTCCGATGCAGCTAGTTTGTCTGTTTTTGGTTTTTATTTTGGCTGAGATTTAGCAATTTTGTCTTCAGTGGAACCTGGATTATATACATCTGGGCATGGTTGGTCCGAGTACTTGGATATAATATGTGTGTTTCAATGCACGTACTGTTTAATTGCACATTCAGTGTTTCTCTTAGTCCGTAGAGCCAGGATACTGGGTTTGACCAGGAAGGATGGACAATCGGCTATTGCAGATATAGTCAGCCTAGCACGTTTACCCTGTCGTCTTCCTGTGGTGGCCCTCAATCACTGGGAAGGGCTTGTTTGTTTTTGCAGAGCTGCTCTGCGTTTCCCTCATTTGTTTTTGCAGCCTGGTGGTCTGTGTAGTCGACATGCTCTGCAGCTACTGTATGAGCCGTGTGAGGCCACCACAGTCAGAAACCACTTCCTGCGAGCTTAGAGCACTTCTCATCGCCACAACTTAGCCTGTGCATCCCCTGTCAAAGACGTGCAAGGGCCTTCACTTTATCACAGGCCTGGGGACTGTCCAGTCTCTACAGAGAGGCAATATTTAAAGGGACCGGTCACCTGAATGCCACAAATTGTCAATACACTTTGCATTCCAAATCTGAATGTATGGTTTTGCATTCTACAGAGGTTTTATGAAATTCCTTTAAAAATTTCAGCCAGTTTGCTTTGCTCCCGTTAAGCTGGAAGCATACCTAGGGCCACGTGCCACTTATATAGCCCCCTCCCATCACGTCTTGAAAACCCCAACCACACAATATGAGCTTCCGGTTTGGAGGAAGAGACCTGGTACATACTGGACCATAATGAACTGAGGATTGGATTATTTTAAAGTAAAATATAGAACGCAACCCATGGAGCAGGCAACTTTTGGTATTTTTCGATTGGCAATTTTTATTTTCTATATTTAAGACCAACACTTAATGCCTTGTGTGTCCTGCTGTTGTAAACCTGAATCATTTCTTTTTTTGGTAGAGCCTGTTTTATTTTTTTAATGGGGTCATTTGTTTTAACCTCTCTGCAGGATATATCAAAACCTTTGATTTTGTGTGTTTCCCAATTCAGGTTCAAAATGTTCCACATTGCTTCAGTGATGATCAATTCTCTGCCCTGATGTAGCCAGTCTAGTCCCATTAGTATCTATTCCGTTTTCTGAGTTTTTGGGGTCAGAATATGCCAAACGAGGCTCATTATTGATCATTGTAGTCTTTTGCATATCAGCATCGGTGATTCCACTGATTTTTGATTAGATACCCCACCCTGTTTGCTAACATGTTGGTACACACTCTGAATAGATGGTAGGACATGCTGCACCAGACGGCACTCATATTCGTGTCTCTTTGAACCAACAATTTAAATTTTTTGGCCACTGAAGATGGTTTTATACCATTCAATGTAGCTTCATTCTCTATATATTATGTCACAAAGTTTTTTTTCTCTTGTTTCGTATAAGACTTCATCCCGTTGTTTCAAACGTGGCACCTGACTGCCATATGTCAACTGAGGGTGTTATTGGATTTCTCCTGACCCACTATATTCTGATTATTCTCCAGATGCAGACCATATTTTCTGGCCATCTTGCCCAGTTTCTCCTGGTTTCTTTGCGACGGCCTGTGGATTCAGTTAGGCAAACTACAGCTTTTGATAATAAAAAAACTATAATTTAATCTCTGTCAAACTGTTATCGTAGGCTCCTCCAAAACACTTCTGAAGGCTGAGGTACCTCAGGGATTATAATGTATACATTAACGGGAGAGCTTATTGCTGTGGTTATGGTACGAATGTTTTGTGGGTGCCATTCAACCCTTTTTCTAAAAATGTTCTTTTAGCAGTTTGGGCACAGAGGGAGTCTTGTTTTTTGTCAAAGCCCATCCAGTCACCTGCCTCTAAGATAATTCAGATATTTTACTTCCATGTGCGTACAAATCCATCCATTTTTGGGTGCAAAGCTACCCCAGTGCTCAGAGCCTAGGGAACCTTGCACTATAACCACTGCAATAAGCAGTAGGGCTACTTTAAATACCAGTGCTTTTAAATTCCCTAATGAGTCATTGATTATTTGAAGCATTTGTGATGGAATTAAAGAATAGCGACAGATCCCTTTTAATGCACACATAAATAGCTTTAGACGGTACAACTTTCGTGTGATGCTGTATAGTTCTAAAATGATAACGAGAACAAAAAGGAATTAATTGAGAATTGTAACAAAATAAATAACGTTTAGTATCTGGACTGACCTTACAGCACTTTTTTGCTCTTACATTAGAAGTGATGCTGACTTCCTGAACATTTCCTATTTTCTTGTAATTTTAGTCTACTGTTCCAAGAACACACTTCCCTCTGCTGTTACGGGAGGGACTGGATTATCATATGCCGGACAGCATTCTCTGAAACAGCCCCCCTTCTTAAAGGGATATGCATCGCTTTGACAATTGTTCTCATGTGGAGGCTGACAAGGAGGTAAATAGGATTTATTTTCCTATAACCTGCTTAATCTTTCTTATGCTTTCCACAAATACTTGATGGAGGACACTGATCTAACCAATCAGTGTCCTATCCCTAGGAATGCTGGAAGTGCATTGGTCATACCTCACAGATTTACACATGTGCAGTTGGAAGATCTCTGCAACATCCTGACAGAGGGGGAAGAGAGAGGGAGTCTGATCAATGTGATTTACATGACATGAGTGGGCACGAGGTGGAGTTGGAGGATGAAGAAAGTCGCCTAGCTGAGAGGCGTGTCCAACAATGAAATCTGACCAAGTTTATAGTAATTTAATAAACGTTTATCCCCAGATGTTGTGGTACTACAACTTCCATGATTCTTTGTCATTCTAAAAGCACTCCAAATGCATGCAAAGCATCATGTAAGTTGTAGAAATACTCTTTAGAAATACTGTAACCATCCTAGTTATGAACTCATTGGACTCCATCTTGCATACAATATGAGCGTGAAACTGCGACTGTCTCCAGCGCCATTTAATTTCTCTGCACTGCCATCTGCTGGGAGGAGGTTCCATGAATGGTGAACTACTCCAGTATTCGATTAAAATGACAGTTTTTAGAGGCAGAATGTACCTAAGCAGCTCCAGTGTCAGCTATGTGATAGTTTCTTAGCAGAAAAGCTAAGCTAACTCTGAAGGTGGGATTTATCTTTGAAGAATAAAAAAATCTAACTTGTAAAATGAACGCCAAAGGGGGTGAAGGAAAAAAAAAAAGAAGAAGAAAGCCTTATGGAAAATGCTGACAAACACAGCGTGTAAGGCTTAAAGCAACATGACAGATGTAAAGGTTACTTTAGATTTTAACCCGTTTGAATGCAATGAGGAAGTGAAAAATTAGCTCACAGTTATTCACTAAACTGCAAACTATTGTTTATTGCATGACATTGACAATTATGGTCAATATATGTGTATATCTTCAAGTCAGCTAGATTAACCTTTATTTGGATACAAATCTCTGTTAGATTCCTGATAGTTCAGAGTTTAGTAAATAGCGCTCATTGTTCTTGCTCCTCAACACATGTTTTTGGAACTCACTCCCCTTCGAGCTGTGTTCTTTTCAGTTATCCAAACAGACTTGGCATAGACCTAACGTACATTCATGTATTTTACCCACTATCCTCTAACAATATGGCTAAAGAACAGTACTTATGTGCTGTCTCTCTGCCTCCTCTAACAAATCTATCTCTTCTTGCTAAGGGAAACCATTACATTCCTACTTGCAAGTTTGCTGTTCTGTTTTTGATGTGGCTGTACGTAGGTAGGGAAGATGATGGACATCCACGGTTTTAGTTGCAGGATAGAATCTATGGATTTCTCCACACTATTCTTTTAGCGTGATTTATTGCCAGTAGGCCCCTTGGTGGAAGAGTTTGGAAGCCCTTTCACTAGCAGCATCCCATCCATATTGCTTTTGGAGTACATTTTCTGGATGGCTCGACAAGAGCTTGTTGTCCACGATTACTAGCTCGTGCTAGGCTTGCAGAGACAAGAAGATGTTGGCAGGTACACTGTGATGGGTGAAAGTAACTGGAGATATGTCATGGAGGAGAATGTGAATATAGAGTTTGATGATCAAGGCGTTCTCGCTCACATTTTATTGATTGATGATGATTTCTAAAAGCCTGGATTTTGAAATAGGAAACCTATGGACCATTTCTGGACCATTACCTACCATGTCTATAATTCTTCAAAACTGTTTTATATTGGCTCAACGGGTACATCCTTTGGGTACTGTTTTCTTACTTCCCTTTCTCTTATTGTTACATGACCTTCTTCAGAAATATTGTGAAAGCTAGTTTAGCAGCTGTATTCATGGGAACTAGGAAATGCTATCCTCCGTCTACCACTGCCAGTGGGTGAGGGGGACGGGAATTAATGGAGGGGTGAAGGCTCTTTCTCCAGTGATCATACAGGAACTCTAGCAGTCGAACTGATGTTTACAGTAAATGAGTGTTTAGTTTTACCATCACAATGCCTCTTGCGCCATCTCAAAGTGTTGTTCTTAGAGGCAAGGGCGAACTTGTTGGCCACTCTTCTCCAGAATAAACTTTTTAAGCTTCCAATGGTTGGCACTGATTTCTTTGTTATATTTATTTTTTTTGTTGCTGCTGAAGTGTCTTATTACGAGTTTCCTTCAGAACCGTGATATTTTATTTTTTACATGTGGTCCTCACTCAGTCTTCGCCTATCGTCTTTAAGAATAACCAAATTACTGTATGTTACACTGATGCCAACGTGTGAGAGCAGATCTACGTTACCACGTATTTGTGGACGCCCTAGATGGCTTGAATGAAATCTCTATACAGATACCTGTAATAAATAAAAATAAAAAAACCCTGTAAAACACTGTGCCACATATTGGCAGATTTATCTTTTTTCTTTTTCTTTTTAATTCTTTATTTATAACCGGTAATATAAAGTACAGTTTTTCAATGTTGGTATATGATCTGACACACAAAATATCAAGACAAAGAATTCCAAGCAATGTATCCCCCCCGTTCACTTTTGTGTTATGTTAGCAGAAGTTAGTAAACAACGGAAACCAGTTGCCCTATTCAAACAATAAAGGAAGGACTACTAAATATTAAGAGTATTATGAAGTGACTCATTTATCCTATGTCTCAGGATCAAAATTAACAGTCTTTACTGCATTGGGTACCCCTAACCAAAGGGGGCTACAGGGTGTGTGTGCGTGTGTAGTGAGAGTGATTTATGTTCACCTGTGCAGGTGGACATAGCAGTAGCAGAAGACTATGCAATAAAGTGGTAAACAGCCCTAACAGCCAAGGCATTCCCAGAAGTGCTGCACATGTTTGTGAAGTAAAACTTGTGAAAACAAGGGAAAAAGGTAATGCAAACAGAACATTTTTCGGATTTATCTGTTAATCTTTTTCTTGAGAAATCTCCTATATGAATTGTGTACGCCCATGCTCATGATGGGTTCTCAAGTTCTGAAGTCTAGTGTCCTGTTAAGATCTAAGCACCATGACAGGATAGTAAATTTACTATGTTGTCTAACCCTGGAAACCTTTTCAAAAACTGTGGGAAGTCCCTTCTGAATTTCTAGGTTTAATTGTTTTCAGGTTTTGTATTTTTTTTGTTTTGTTTTACCTCGGAAAGCCATTTGCAGTGTGTCATGAGAGATGTTCGTCACACTACCCTTATAGTTAGAAGCTGTGCCCTCAGCTTGCGATCCAACTAAAGGGCTTTATTTTGACAGGGGCTCACATTAGCAGTGACCCTTGCATACTGATGTCACCAGATCGAACACGCCTCCTTTACTGCGCTACAGGCTGTGAATCCGGTCTAGCTGGCCCGACAGCTCGTTGGAGTGTGCTTGGTTGACAGACTTACTTCTACAGCTACAAAATGAAAGATATGGTAGTGGAGGCGTGGTGGCACTGGCTCTGTGCGTAGATTGCTGTCATAAAACATCAGATCTTTAGATAGAAAGCTACCAAATTATTTTACAAAAACAGCTCACTAAACGTAACGAGGCACATGGTATTTGAATTAACCATTTTACCACTTAAGTACAATTTTTTAAACACGTTCTTTTTTTTTTTACTGGACATACATTCCTACTCCGCATTCTTTGTAATTCACGTCTAATGTTTGACTTAAACGTTTGCGTCTAACTTTTTTGTATTTTAAAAATTGTGTAACTTTCTCAAATATGGATACAGCTGTACCCTTGCCCAGTGTGCTAGGGTAAACTATGAGGGCTTTCTCTTACTGTGCTTTAATCTTGCTTAATATCTGCCAGGAAAAGGATTAAAGGATCACTAAAGGGTCAGGAACACAAACATGTATTCCTGACCCTATAGTGCTAAACCCACCATTTAGGTGGCTTGCCCCCCTATAAAAGTATAAATCTCGCCTTATTTCCAGACCGTGCGGGTCTTCCTGCGCTGGCTCCGCCCCCTTTGTGACATCGTTGAAATGGACGATTTTTAGCCAATACAATGCTCTCCCATAGGGAAAGCATTGGATTGACTAAAATCGACAAGGGGAGGGGTCAAACAGTTTTGGCCAATCAATGCATCTCTATGAGGAAAATTCAGCGTCTCCATGCAGTGCGTGGAGACGAAGAGCAGAGCTGCTTACTGTGCAGCCCTGAGCCAGGAAGCACTTCCAGTGGGCATCTGAGGAGTGTCCCTAGGGGCAATGTAAACACTGCCTTTTATCTGAAAAGGCAGTGTTTACATGAAAATGCCTGAAGGAAGCGATAATACTCACCAAAACAACTGCATTAAGCTGTATACTGTACATTAAGCTGCATACTGTACATTAAGCTGCATACCGTACATTAAGCTGCATACCGTACATTAAGCTGCATACTGTACATCACGCTGCATACTGTACATTAAGCTGTATATTATACATCAAGCTGCATACTGTACATTAAGCTGCATACTGTACATTAAGCTGTATACTGTACATTAAGCTGTATACTGTACATCACGCTGCATACTGTACATTAAGCTGTATACTGTACATTAAGCTGCATACCGTACATTAAGCTGTATACTGTACATTAAGCTGCATACTGTACATCAAGCTGCATACCGTACATTAAGCTGTATACGGTACATTAAGCTGTATACTGTACATTAAGCTGTATACGGTACATTAAGCTGCATACTGTACATCAAGCTGCATACCGTACATTAAGCTGCATACGGTACATTAAGCTGTATACTGTACATTAAGCTGCATACTGTACATCAAGCTGCATACCGTACATTAAGCTGTATACGGTACATTAAGCTGTATACGGTACATTAAGCTGCATACTGTACATCAAGCTGCATACCGTACATTAAGCTGTATACTGTACAATAAGCTGTATACGGTACATTAAGCTGTATACTGTACATTAAGCTGTATACGGTACATTAAGCTGCATACTGTACATTAAGCTGCATACTGTACATTAAGCTGCATACGGTACATTAAGCTGCATATGGTACATTAAGCTGCATACTGTACATTAAGCTGCATACGGTACATTAAGCTGTATATTATACATTAAGCTGCATACTGTACATTAAGCTGTATACTGTACATTAAGCTGTATACTGTACATCAAGCTGCATACCGTACATTAAGCTGTATACTGTACAATAAGCTGTATACTGTACAATAAGCTGTATACTGTACATTAAGCTGTATACGGTACATTAAGCTGTATACTGTACATTAAGCTGTATACGGTACATTAAGCTGCATACGGTACATTAAGCTGCATACTGTACATTAAGCTGTATTATACATTAAGCTGCATACTGTACATTAAGCTGCATACTGTACATTAAGCTGCATACTGTACATTAAGCTGTATATTATACATCAAGCTGCATACTGTACATTAAGCTGTATACTGTACATTAAGCTGCATACTGTACATCAAGCTGCATACCGTACATTAAGCTGTATACTGTACAATAAGCTGTATACTGTACAATAAGCTGTATACTGTACATTAAGCTGTATACGGTACATTAAGCTGTATACTGTACAATAAGCTGTATACTGTACATTAAGCTGCATACGGTACATTAAGCTGCATACTGTACATTAAGCTGTATTATACATCAAGCTGCATACTGTACATTAAGCTGCATACTGTACATTAAGCTGCATACCGTACATTAAGCTGTATATTATACATCAAGCTGCATACCGTACATTAAGCTGCATACTGTACATTAAGCTGTATACTGTACATTAAGCTGCATACCGTACATTAAGCTGCATACTGTACATTAAGCTGCATACTGTACATTAAGCTGTATATTATACATCAAGCTGCATACCGTACATTAAGCTGCATACTGTACATTAAGCTGTATACTGTACATTATGCTGCATACCGTACATTAAGCTGCATACTGTACATTAAGCTGCATACTGTACATTAAGCTGTATATTATACATCAAGCTGCATACCGTACATTAAGCTGCATACTGTACATTAAGCTGCATACCGTACATTAAGCTGCATACCGTACATTAAGCTGCATACCGTACATTAAGCTGCATACCGTACATTAAGCTGCATACTGTACATTAAGCTGCATACCGTACATTAAGCTGTATACGGTACATTAAGCTGCATACCGTACATTAAGCTGCATACTGTACATTAAGCTGCATACTGTACATTAAGCTGTAGTTGTTCTGGTGACTATAGTGTCCCTTTAAGGATTGCCTAGAGCAGCAATTTCCACCATGTAAGCTTTCCAGCTGCTGCTGTGAAACCGCTGGCAAAGCATTGTGGGAGTTGCTGGAGCGCTAACTGACTGACCGATGGTGCAGACTGAACATGAAATGCTGTAAAGCAGCCTGCACTGCGAGCAGTGAGGGGAGTGGGTGGCGGTCACATATCACATGACCACCTAAAATGGTGAGCTCCTTGCAAGCAGACATACTATATGTTTTCAGTGAAATTATAACTTTGGTTTTGTTTGTTTTTGTGTATTTTGACTGTTTGCTGGACTGTGTTTAACACTCAAAGATGGCCCTTCTTTTCTTGACACTTCCCTTGAAATTCGTGTTGTGTCCTTCATAATGGAGTATGGCTGATTTTCCACATTTCTGCTTTACAGCAGATGGGTGGCTCTACAGAACAGTGCCCACTTTCTGATTTCTTGATCTCAAGAATATAGTTGTGTCCATCTCGTTTTCTATACATTTGATGGCCCATTTAGCAGTTGTTGTGGTCAACAGGCAATATTTTTTTTTTATCAATCATTACGGTGTTCCCGCTTTAGAGCAGGTGAATCAGTCGATTGACAATGACGGACATTTTTAATTTTTAAAATATAAAAATGTTTTGGCACGAGAAGTGTACTTGTGTCCGTCCTGGATGTCCTGTTAGTGGTGGTTGTTTGCGGGAATTTCCCATCTTGGGTTAACATGTGGTACAGTTGCATGGCTCACTGCTCACATGGTACTTCCCCTCCCTGCGTACGCTCCCATTTGAATGGTGTGGGTAGGTGTCTGCAGTAATATCATCGCAGTGCAGATACACTGGGATCAGACACACAATCACAGAACCAAAACGGATTTCAATTTGCGTTCCTGATCCCACAGTCGTACAGTGCACCAAGTTTATTATTCCAGTATACCAGCGAAACCCATTCAAATATTTTGAAATCCGCTGCCTGGCACATTTACCAACCTGAAATAACTGGTCTGCAACGTTCCACATGTTTATAAAGCGTTGATGCCAAAACAATACATATAGGCAGACATCTTGGGGTGCCTTCAGGGGTTTATTCGCTAAAGAGACCATTGTGGAGAAAAGAAAAGGGAACTGCAAAATTTAGGAGCTGGAACAAAATATTCACTTTTCCTCAATTCCCATGAAAATCCTGCCAATGTATTCTTTTTGGCACCGATACAGGTTTTTTTGTTCACTTTTCCACTATTTCCAGGTTCTTTACAGCACTTGCGGTCTTTTTGTTTGGAGCGATTCAGGCCCGGTTTCTCAAGTGCGCGTTCCAGTATGTGGAAGCTTGCCATCGGCGATGCATCGTCGCACAGTCCCCAGCAGACACAGGTCCGCTTTACCAATGTGTTTATTACGGTGAATACTTCGTCATGGAGTCTATATTTGTCACACTTTATCATTGGGGGGTGGTTTGGCTATGCCTTTAAGAAATTATTTTGATCCAAATTGCTAAATTTAGTACAATATTAGCCAGACTGGTGAATTGGAGAATTCTGTTCAATGCTAAGTCACTGCCGCTGAATCAGCTTCTGCGTTTTGTAAGCTGAAGGTGTGATACTAAAAAATAATAATAATAATAATAAAAAAAAAAGCCGAAAACACTACTGTCAGATTATTTACTAAAGCGTGTTACTAAATTGTTCAGAATTCAATGTTCGCCTAATTGGAAAAAATTCTTCAAGTCCACTACATTTTCAGCTTGGCTGTATTGTCCTTGTTCTTTTATTCAATAAATACTGATTTGCTGTGAGTAGAAATCCACTTCCCCCAAATCTTCAGCGTATTAAGCCCGCCTCTGAACAGCCAATCACCTGCCGTATGCATTTGTCGCTCAGATTAACCTCTTCAGTGCCGCAGCACTTGGTAGTGTTTGCGGCTACTGCGGTCATGTTATCTGGCGCTGAGCTCTGGGAATTGTCCTGTGTGTATTGGAGTTTTCATTCTCTTGGTGCTAGCTTTGGCAGAAGAAGCATTCTTTATAAGAGATGGCTTTGTTCCCATCCTTTAACCCATTCAGAGTGGAGCGTCGCACTGCATTCACGTAAAACTCTCATTAAACATTCACTTCTCATATACTTTAGCACATATTCATTTATGTCACATTCCTGGGATGTCTCAGCTGTTTAATGTTAAAGATAGTGGGGGGCTTTTAACACCTTTAGCCTCTGTATTGTCAGGGAACGAGTGTCCGTGTCTAATCTGTCCTATCTGGCTGCTTCCACTGACCCAAACCGTTCGACAGACCGACTGCTATCTGTAAAATACTCTGTGAACACAGCAGCTCGCACTGAAGGGAGGACTGTTATTCTGGATAGTTTTCATTTAAAGGATCACTATAGTGTAAGGAATACAAACCAGTATTACCATTAATGGCACTATTGTGGCTGCTTAGGTGATCGGCCGCCTCTCTATGGGATGAAAAAGTGATTTTATTCACCTTTTCTCCTATGCTGCGCCGGTTTCGCCTCCATGGCTGAGATCATTAGTGTTGATAGGAAAACATTGGATGGCTATTGCACATGCGCGGCAAAACACAGCACTGGCCAATCAACATCTCCTCATAGAGATTCACTAAATCAATGCATCTCTACAGGGAACATTCAGTGCCTCCATGCAGAGTGGGGAGACTAACCGCCAGTGCTGCACATTATGCAGCACTGACCCAGGAAGCACCACTAGTGTCCGTGTGAGTGACTGCACCTAGAGGTGTTACTAGGCAGTAATCTAAACCCTGCCTTTTCTCGCTAACACTGCAGAGACATGCTGTAGACATCAGAACCACAACATTAAGCTGTAGTTGTTCTCGTGAATATAGTGTCCTGTTTGGTAAATAGGTTAGATTGGAGGAGATTTTAACGAGACGCTTCAACACCACAACCACTACTGTTTATTATAGTTGTTATGATGCTCGTTAACCTAGGTGCACTTTCTGTCCAGTTTCACGTAGTCCCTCGGCCTCCTATATGATAATTGGATGTTTGGCTTCCTTCTTATGTGGTCAAAACATTTGTACAGTTTAGCAGGATACACACACCAGAAATAGTTGTTAACCTCTTTGACTGTGTCACATTGTAAAGTACTCCATGTGAAAGGGTTAACAGAGATTTGGCGCAGGCGGCCAAATTTCGCTAACACATATCAGTATTTTGGCCAAATAATGAGGAAGCGAAACTTCCTCATTATAATGTTAGCTGTGTGGGTGGGGGGTGGGGGGTGGGGGGTGGGGGGGAGGGTTTAGGCATTGGCAAGAAGACCCCTGTTCTGTTTTTTTTCTTTTTCCTTTTTCTTACTGCTTCAAAACTGTATCAAATATGTAGTGGTTTTGTTACTTTGATGTCCCTTAAGGGAATGTAAAAGATATTAAAGTTTTATAAATGTGTATTGACTACTGGAGGGGGTACAATTCCGAGCCAGTGTCTAGAAGGAGGATTGTCTTTGACTGGAGCCACTTACCATGTACAAACGTATAGATTCACACGTGTTATTCATACTGAGTTTTTAATTCCATTCAGAATCAGAATTTAGCTGATTAGGTAATTTTATTTGTAACATATTTTGTTTTGGCTTATTACCTTAGCATGAGCGAGGACATTTTGTCCTTGTAGTTGTCGGGCATATATGACTAGTTTGGAAGCCTTTCGCTCCTGTAAATGGTTAATTTCCCAGAGGGCTTTGCTGCTGCTTCCCAAATGACATTATTCGGAGTGCTTGGGACTCCTGCCACCGCACATTAAACACACTTTACAAAGCACTGTTTAGCATCTCTTTACTTTTAACCCGCAGGCTGCTTAAAGACATGAATAATAAATGAAAATAAATTGTTTTTGTTTATTTTTTTTTTCTTTCGTTTTATTGATGAGGGTGTGTGAAGAACAGCCTTGGGGATGTTCGGCAAATAACAAAAATAAAATAAAAAAAAACTTCAACTCATGAATAAAATAAAAAGAGCAACTGAGTCATAGTACGAGATGTACTGAGCGTTTTGAACAGGCAATAACACGCTGGGTGGTGGGCACATTGCCCCGTTATTAGAAGGCACAGTTTACAGGACTGGGATGGGCTTAAAATATGGCTGCAGTCTGGAGATTTTAGAACTTTTTAGAAGTAAAGAGATCTACACCATCTGCTGTTGGACTACATGTCCCATGATGCTTTGCTAGCCTGGTAAAGGATTCCCACAAATGGCCATGTCCAGCCATCGCTGCTCTAGACGCAGTGTCACAAGATGGAGCTAGCCGATAACAAGGTACACGTTGCTTGATGTGTCACACAAAGTGTTCGCTACATGTGCCCCAATTGGAAAATCACTTAAGACATCACTATTTGCGATTTTATGTTTTGTGCCAGTTTGTATTTAGTTGCTATTAAAGTTTATTTAATTTTGAATTTGCATTTAAAACCTCTCTGCTAAGTTAACAAAATGATTCCAGTAATGATAAAGATGCGAGGAAGCCTTTGTGATGTGTGCCAGTATCTTTAACAAAAAAAAAAAAAAAAAAGGCCTCTTATTTTGCTTTAGATAAACGTTATCACGGCTTCGAGTCCGCTAACCTCTCGACGCCACGCTGCGCTTGTTGCCATGGAAACATTGTCACTGTATACTGAAGATGGGCCGTGTCAGCTCAGACCGGTTAATGATTACCCGTGTCCCTGTGCTCTCATTGCCGCTATCTCAGCTCGGGGTTGCTATGTACACGACAAATTAGCAAGGAACACAATTTTTTTTTTCTTTCATTATTTCCGTTAAGTGAGAATTGTGCTTACTGTGCCAATTAGCTGAGTAGCCAGGCTTTTACCGCGTCGCTATTTTGTACGAACAATGACTTGTGCGCGTGTGTGGTTTCTATCCTAGTACTCCTTTGCCAGCTTAGTGAAGTCCTCTTATGGTCTGCGTACAGTCTTTATGGGGAAACTGGATTGCTTTGTGTACCGTGTTGGCACTCTATAAAGGGTTATAATAATAGGTTTTGTGGAATATTACGAGAATGTATCTCTCTGGTGTGTAGGCTCTCCTACTATTACACCATGTGATACATCTACGATGCTTAACCCATGGGAACTTCCTGTTAATTACATATAGTCACTGATGTTGGTCCCCTTGTTTAGTGCACTGCCTGTGTGTTGTAAGCTCAGTACTCGCGGGAGCAACTATTCCCAGTTCAATTATCACAAAATATTTATGACTCGTCTGGTTTGTCGAAAAACGAGCGTTGTTAGATATGCAAACCGATCAAAAAAAATCAACAACAAAACCAGTATGGCGACACTGTATGCGCAGCCAGTGACTGTAGGATACTCTACTATCAAATAGATATGTCGACATTTCATTCATCAAACTTGTTGCCCAATTCATTTTAGTATCTCATTTATAATTAGTTCCTCAGTCTCCATTCATGATGAAACTTTGTGTGGAAACCAGACCGAGCGACTTCAAAAGAAGCGAAAGGAACCACAAAATGTAGTGCTGCCTCTTTAATGTGCCCGGGAACCCTACATCAGTGTGGAGTATCTCGGCTCCACCTGTTATTTGTATTCCAGGCTATTTAGTTTTGGCCATTGGCTGGAATTGTGGGAAAGTTTGACCCAACCAGCACAAGGTTGACAGACCAATATTTGACATCCAGCATTAGAAGCCAACAATTTACTGTCCAGTTGTTGCAAAAATAAATCTCCCATGCTCCTTTGCAAGCAATTAAAGCAACACTCCAAGCACCATAAACACTACAGTCAACTGTAATGGTTATGGTGCCAGCAGTGACCTGGTGCACTCCTAGGGTAAGTGGTCAAGCCTGGCCATGTTTAGCTTAATCTATAGCACGTGTGGGGTTTCGAAGGCGTGAACATTGTAATGGGATTAACACTGGCAGGTCAGAAGGGGGCGCTGTTTACTCCAAGCATTAAATCTAAAAAGGGTTTTACAGATTGTGATAATGCCCACCCGATGGATGATCAGCAGAGAGACCACAGCTTTTGTAGAGCTTTTTCAGGCTGGCAACGCATCATTTGGATTGTAGTTTTTCAACCGCTATAGTGTGGCGACCTGTTACACGTTTTGTTATTTGTCCCAGCAGGTCTTCAGTAAAGAGGTCAGAGCCCACTAGACTCCATATACCCCCGCCTGTTTCTTTGCCAGTATATCCTTCACAGCATCAGCACAGCACATCTGCCAGTTTCACTTCTGTATCCCCTCCTGCAAAGAGGAAGTTGGCCAGTTAAAACGAAAGTATTTGGCTCTTAACGGTCACAGCGTTAGAGGCTCTGTGGCCCTCGCTGCTGCATGTAACATGTAGAGGAACGTGCAGGCTGCATGTACAGAGTGGATAGAGACTCCTGCCATTTTTATAGCATGTACAGTTTAGCTCCACAGTTTTAGAGATGTGTCTCATCACCACCCATGATACATTCCCAGGAACCAATTCCAATTCTGGTTACATTTTCATCTGCAGTTGGCTGCAAGCAAGTACTATGTGGTCTAATGGGGGATAACTTGCTTTAGTTTTTCAATCTAAAAGATGTATCTGTTTTATTTACAAAGGCAATAATCCAGTCTTTTAGCGACCCCTTTAAATTATGGGCAGTTAAGCTGTGCATATCCTATAAATAATTTTGTAAATTCACTGTTTATTCGATATACCCCATTGAAACATGCATGCATTTAATTATGCAATTGGGGCTATATTTAAAGATATTGTTTGCATCCTTTGCAAGCCCTTTCCCCAACCCAGACTTTCTATATATGTCCAATAACGGACTGCCCAATGCAGCTCAATAAGAAGTCTTTGCAAGGCAGGTGCTCTGAACAATTGTTGCCTCTTGAGTTTAGCTTCACTGAGCTAAACAACCAGGAAGTAACAGGACCAGGTATCTGATTGACAGCCAGGGGGGTGTAGCAAGGTTCATTTATAAAAGTGTAAATTTCTGTCAAAATGTGCCCTTTTCACACACTATTATAATAGATCATTTAGATAGCGCCAACTTATTCCACAACGCTTTACAATGTTCTAAAGGGGGACATTTTACGATAAATTAGACAAATACAAAATGTTACTGGATCAATCGGTTAATGAGGACCATGCTTGAAATAGCTTACAATACATAAAGCATTTCAACGGCTTTAGGGGTCTGGAGTGTCCCTTTAACTCAAACTAACTGAGTCACTTCTTAAAACTAGGGGCTTACAGGAACAGCAGCGTGAGTATTTTTTTATTATTTTAAATACATTTATTTTTGCATATATTTTTAATGTTCTATGTTAGTTGTTTACCTACTACATAGGAACTGACATGAGAAATGCCAATTTCCTGAGTTTGGGGCCACTGATCTATAGAATGGGCCGGCTGAAACCTGGGATGTCCCTTTAACAGGTCCTTCATGAAATGAAATAATACATGTTGTGCATCTTCGTGGTGTATGCTGGAATTGCCTTTTTGAGCTCTTCTGGGTTTGCAGTCATTCTGATGTTTAGATTTTTTTTTTTTCCAAGGCTTTTCTTTGTTCGTTTTATTGTGTTGTGTATTCTGCCTGCACAATGCATTGCGTGATCGAATTGAAATGGAAATACTGCGTTTATTATTTGGTATAGGGAGCAGAGTAAACCATGGGGAGAATAAACAGAGTTAGGGTGGGCTGGAGAATCCCCCCTACAAGTAATTACTGTCCTATTGTTTGTCTGTCGTGGGTTGTTTGGGTGAGATTACTAAATGCGAAGAATGGGGAACATGTCTGGTCATTAAGAGGAGTAACGAGCACTGCCTTACATGGTAATTTCCCGTATAATTACAGTGTCACTATCCAATCTCTCAGTGTGTGTGTTCGGAGGCCTGAGAATCTCCCATTGACAGACAGCAGTGCTGGTAATGTGTCTGTTATCAGCCGACAGGCTTGTCAACCAAAACTGTCACTTCTCATAGATCCTCTAGGTTCCTGCTATCTCTCCCCGTCACTTAACACTATTTATCAGGCTTTCTTTCATTATCTCCATATATCTCTCTCTACCCTCCATGATCTTCCTCTAGTTTTCTCCACTCCCCATGACCTCCCTATCTCTCTCCCCATCACCTCTCTCTCTCTCCCCATCACCTCTCTCTCTCTCCCCATCACCTCTCTCTCTCTCCCCATCACCTCTCTCTCTCTCTCTCCCCATCACCTCTCTCTCTCTCTTCCCATCACCTCTCTCTCCCCCCATCACCTCTCTCTCTCTTCCCATCACCTCTCTCTCTCTCCCCATCACCTCTCTCTCTCTCCCCATCACCTCTCTCTCTCCCCATCACCTCTCTCTCTCTTCCCATCACCTCTCTCTCTCTTCCCATCACCTCTCTCTCTCTTCCCATCACCTCTCTCTCTCTTCCCATCACCTCTCTCTCTCTTCCCATCACCTCTCTCTCTCTCCCCATCACCTCTCTCTCTTCCCATCACCTCTCTCTCTTCCCATCACCTCTCTCTCTCTTCCCATCACCTCTCTCTCTCTTCCCATCACCTCTCTCTCTCTTCCCATCACCTCTCTCTCTCTTCCCATCACCTCTCTCTCTCTTCCCATCACCTCTCTCTCTCTTCCCATCACCTCTCTCTCTCTTCCCATCACCTCTCTCTCTCTTCCCATCACCTCTCTCTCTCTCCCCATCACCTCTCTCTCTCTCCCCATCACCTCTCTCTCTCTCCCCATCACCTCTCTCTCTCTCCCCATCACCTCTCTCTCTCTTCTCATCACCTCTCTCTCTCTTCCCATCACCTCTCTCTCTCTCCCCATCACCTCTCTCTCTCTCCCCATCACCTCTCTCTCTCTCCCCATCACCTCTCTCTCTCTCCCCATCACCTCTCTCTCTCTCCCCATCACCTCTCTCTCTCTTCTCATCACCTCTCTCTCTCTTCCCATCACCTCTCTCTCTCTTCCCATCACCTCTCTCTCTCTCCCCATCACCTCTCTCCCCATCACCTCTCTCCCCATCACCTCTCTTCCCATCACCTCTCTTCCCATCACCTCTCTCTCCCCATCACCTCTCTCTCTTCCCATCACCTCTCTCTCTCTCCCCATCACCTCTCTCTCTCTCCCCATCACCTCTCTCTCTCTCCCCATCACCTCTCTCTCTCTCCCCATCACCTCTCTCTCTCTCCCCATCACCTCTCTCTTAGGGATCGACCGATTATCGGTTTTACCGATATAATCGGCCGATATTCGGTATTTTCGGCAATATCGGTATCGGCCAATAGAGATACCGATATTGCCGATAATACCTCCCAGGACCGCCAGGCTCATTACAAGCCTGGCGGTCCTGGGGGGGGGGTGGCGGGTAGCAAGTGTTTACTCACCTCCCTGCAGCTCCTCCAGCTCCCCAGTGTAAATCTCGCGAGACCCGCGGCACGCTGGCTGTGAGACTTACACTGGGGAGCTGGAGGAGCTGCAGGGAGGTGAGTAAACGCTTGCTGCTCCCTCCCCCCCCCCCCCCCCCCACAGCTCAGCCAATGCCACTGGTCCACCAGGTAACAAGCAGGGAGGGGGGACAACACAAAATAAATAATAATGATTAAATATAAAAAAAAAAAAATGACCCCTCACACACACACACCATTATTATACACATGCACTACACAAACACACTGTGTATTTAATGCAGTGTGTTTGTATAGTGTGTGTGTATATAATGCAGTGTGTGTTTGTATAGTGTGTGTGTATATAATGCAGTGTGTGTTTGTATAGTGTGTGTATATAATGCAGTGTGTTTGTATAGTGTAAGTATATAATGCAGTGTGTGTGTGTAACACACACTGCATTATATACACACACTATACAAACACACTGCATTATATACACACACTATACAAACACACTGCATTATATACACACACTATACAAACACACTGCATTATATACACACACTATACAAACACACTGCATGATATAAACACTGCATTATATACACAGTGTGTTTGTGTAGTGTGTTTATATAATTCAGTGTGTGTTTGTGTAGTGTGTTTATATAATGCACACTACACACACACTGCATTATATACATACACTACACAAATACACACACTCTGCATTCCTTATATACACACACTACACAAACACACACACACACACTTTGCATTTAGTATATACAGAATTCACTTTACACACACACACTGCATTAACTTTACGCACACTACCCACATATTACACAAACACTCTGCTTTCATTATATACACACTAGACAAATACACACAGCATCCACTACACACACTAGACAAATACACACAGCATCCACTACACACACTAGACAAATACACACTGCATCCACAACACACACACTACACAAACACACACTGCATCCACAACACACACACTACACAAACACACACTGCATCCACAACACACACACTACACAAACACACACTGCATCCACTACACACACACTACACACACACTACACAAACACACACTGCATCCACTACACACACACTACACAAACACAAACAGCTCCCCTGTCTAAACACACTGCATCCACTACACGTGGCATGTATATTTTGTGCATTTACCTTTAGAAATAGTTTTTATTTTCCAAAATGGTAAATGTACAGAATATCGGCAAATTATATCGGCTATCGGCCTGAAAGTTCACAGAATATCGGTATCGGTATCGGCTCTAAAAAATCAATATCGGTCGATCCCTACGTCTCTCTCCCCATCACCTCTTTCTAACATCTTTCCATCCACCTTTCTCTCCACTCAACGCTTTTTCCCTGTAACACCTCATCCAAACATTTTGTCATACCCTCAATTTTGTTATTGCTGGTTCTACCTCTCTTGTTCTTTGTGTTCCTCTTTTTCTTTGTTTGCCATCTCCCTCTTTTTTTCACCATCTCCCCGTCTTCGTCCCGTGCCATCTCCCCGTCTTCGTCCCGTGCCATCTCCCCGTCTTCGTCCCGTGCCATCTCCCCATCTTCGTCCCGGGACTACAGGTTGTAGTGAGGAGCTGGACCTGGATATACTTATGGTTATTGTGAAGGACTAAGAGTACCATGTGTCCAGTATGGGAATGAAGGCAGCCCTGGTCTGGGTAACGTTACACATGGCCTGTGGGGAGCACCTACACCTGACCTACCTCATGATGGAGAGCTTAGGATGGACCATTTTACAGATAATCTTGGAACAGATAGACCCATAGATTATTTTTCACACATGTATTTGCAATTTCCTGCTCATTTTAACTCTTTGCGGCCATACGGACCTGCGTTTCCCCATAGTGTATTTAAAGATGAGAGCTACCTACTATTTACACAGAAGCAGTATCATAGTCAAAACACATTTGATACATTTCAGCATTGGTATGTGTAATTTACTGACTGACCATTACTAAAAACCAAGCCTAGCCCTGGATATCTATTGTATAGCTCAGGGTTATTATGTAGCTTAGTCCTGCATTTAATGCAATGCCGTTTAGAGAGAAACCTCTTTTCAGGGCGCCTGTGAAGGACAAACTTAGAAAACAGTGCATTAGGCATACCTACACAAACAGACCTATATACTGGCCAGTGGTATAATTGTGCACAAATGTGTTTCAGCTAGTTCAAATTAACCAAATGTACCGATTCTCATGGAGTCACAAAGACCATAAACCCAGCTGCCGTCTGCCCAGAAACCAATATGGCTGCTCCCTATCCTATTTTTTTTTTTTTTAATTAAGATAAAAAAAAAAAAAAATGATAATTGATTTAAAGGTAAAGCACCCTGCAAGGTTAGCCTTATCCAAACCACTGGCCACTTTGCTAACATTTTACTAGCTGTGCATATATATTGAGCAAGTATATTTAGTTATTTTAACATTTTAAGTTCTGCACTACATAGCCCAAAGCATTCTCTCGAGATTGTGATTGTGGCAGAGAGCGAACGCATCCTCTTCTTTCTGTGTTCCTGTGTCTTTAAACATTAAAAGCCTCACCACGGAGGTGGCTAATAACCTTGATCAGAGGACAGATTTGGCTAGGTACCATTACTTAGAAAGGAAGCTGTCTTGCTTGCACCATTATTGAAATATAAAAAAAAAAAATAGAATTAAACGAGCAGCTAACCAAAGGAGCGGAAATAAGATGTCGCTGAAGAGACAGTTTTTATATCCGCGATCCGCCGTTTATTTAATATGATCTGCTCAGCTCTTCAATATCACCTTTCACCTGTTTAGTACAGTCTCTGCTCCAAGATACAAGAAGCAAATATTAAACGCTGTCAAATTCCCTTAAAGTACTCGAGGTACAACTCAATGCGCCGACGCAGCTCCAGCCGCGGTTTCATTTCCGCAAGGTATTGCATTTCACGCTAGGCGTTAACAGTTGTTCTGAACCGTTCGTTTTTTTTGGTTGCTTTAATAAATACTAACAGTTTGTGGTATCATTTTTTATTTTTTTTTTATTTTTGCTCATTAGTGATACTTCTAAAAGAATACGGTTAGTTTTTTCCAATAAACCAATAATTCCAGAGGAATTTTGTAGACCAAAATAGACGATTTGTAAAAATTCTCTAAATTAGCTATTTTGTCCTTAAATTTGCATTTCTCGTTTACATTCTCTTCAAATTCCCAGTTCAGCAAAAAAAGAAGCCTTTCCAATCCTATAGGAAGTGGGGTTTCTGTGTCACCCTGATCTGCCTGGATAGAACTATTTGCCGCAGTTTTTACTTTTTCAGAACCATCCGGTGTCTGCTTTAAAATAAACAATTCTCCAATGCGACTCTAATGCCTCGTTTCCACTGTGCGGATCGGTTCGGGTCGGTACAGTTTGGAAGGTTTAGAATGGACCAGCCCATTCTGGTGAGCGTTTCCACTGCAAGTCAGACCTTTCAGGGCCATGCGGGGTTTAGAAAAAATGCTCTTCCTGTCCACCAATCAATGGATTGTATAGTAGCTCTGCTATAACCAAACCATTCCATTTCCTATGGCCCTACATCTGAAGCAAGGGCCCTGAATGGATCGGTACGGTTCGCTTGTATGGACTACTTTCATAATGGAAACACCCAAAATAGAGAACCGTACCGAACTGAACCGATCCGCTCAGTGGAAACGAGGCACAATAGTAAAAATTATATATATTTTAATATTTGTCAAACACCAGATTTCAACAGGATTTATTCTGAGCAAATCTGGTAGACGGAAAACTCCCCAAATGTACCTGCTTTTCGAAGACAATCCTACAGATAGCCACGAAATTTGCCTGCTTGACAAATGATTACATTTAAATTCATAAAATAATATGAATTTAATAGGTCAAATAAATTAAATGAATAATGTAACCCAAGTGGAATTCCCTAAATACATTTCTTAATTATTGGGGTATATTGGGTCGCTCCCGTGGAGTTAGTGGTTAAACAGATACTAATGACCGCTTTTTGTAATGATAGAATTGGCAACTGGATATTCGGTTAAACTACAGACAGCTGCCAATTCTGTCTATTTATCACTGGATTTGAGTTTGGTTGCGTATATTCATCCTTCTCTTCCAGATCTCAGCTGTCTTTGTCTCCAGACAGACTGTAATCTAGTCTACAATGTTTGTCGTTCATGTCCGAATCCAGACATTGATACATTTGGAGAACACTGTCAGAATGTTTGACATGAGAAACCAATTTGACTATTTACAAAAGCCAAGTTTACCTGTTTCAGCCTTATTTTTACATCACTACGGCGGTCATTCGGTCAGCTATTTGGCTTCTTACAATCCGACAAATGGCAAGCAAACCTATGTTACCCTGACGTTACCATAACCCCCTGTCATATGACAATAGCCCCCAAAAATCTACTTTTAAATTACTTTACTTCAGCTCAATATGGTTCTGTTTTGCTTCAATAAAATTAACCTCAAAAGTATTTTATCACAAAAATTTGAGAGAATTGAGCCATTTATCGAATAGACTCCTCAATTAAAAACCAGAATGCAGATTTAAAAACTTTATATTCCTTTAACATTCTGAGCTTTACCCTCTTATTGTCCAATATAATACCACGTGTTGGGATACCCCCTTGTCATTAACTGGTTCGCTTAAGCCACCATCCTGTCGTTCTACCACCTCCTTTGGGTGGCAGTTCTCGGCATTGGATTGTCACAGTCAACGCTCGTGGCCGCAGTTTCCCTTTTTGCTGGTTTTACAGTCATGCTGGTAACTCGCTCCTGTATCAGCACTTCTGCTCATTTGCATTGTTTTGTTCCCTATACGCAGTGACAGTTTTTCACAGCTCTAGGTGTTGCAGTAACGCTGTGCTCTGTGCCCGGATGGTCAGAAAATTAAAGAGACACAGCCGTGAAAATTATCCAAGTGCATGATTATTGCCATTTACCCGACCCCACTCTGGGAAAACATCCTTACACTGTCTGGAGATTTTTAGAAGATTTAGAAGGCTTACATTATTGTGTTTTTTTTTTTGTTTTTTTTTATGCTGTGAAATATTTTTATGACCCACTTAATGGCAGGCTTTTCAGAACGGTTTACTGCTAGCCAATATTCTAAGTATGGCTGATGTTGCTGATAGGTTCAAACCAAACTGGCAGAAATGCCTGGTTCCAAAGAAAAGCCAGCTGTTGAAGGTGAGATAAGAGAAATTTAAAGAACCCAGCAGGCATCATGAAACATTGCTACAGAGTAAAATAATATAATTATAATTCGTATAATGCATATCTGCAGTGATGGTGATTTGGACAGTTTTGCTTAGATGGCCAAATGTTGTTTTTTTTTAATGGTTTGGTCGGTGAGTTCCCAGTTAATCTGAACTAGTGAGGCAAGTACAAAATGTAAAAAAGTGTAGAGGATTAGCGCCACTCTAAAAAGACACTGGTGAGAATATTATAACCAACATAAGATGCCTTCAATAGATCGATACACTTAAAAAATTGATAGAATAAGAGACCTAAAATACAAATACATATAAAATAAGATAAATAGAATTATAAAAGTTATTGGATATACGTCCAAGATAGAGAGGCCAATAAAAGAAGATGGTATATACTTTCTGGAGGAGCATCTTGTTGGGATATCAGATCCGGTCCGTATGTGGAAAGAAGGAGAGGACAATGGTGCACTATGTCCAGAAAATATAAAAATAAGAATAAAAGTATATATGGTCCTACTCACGTTTTTTAGAGCTTTAAACCAGCTCTAGTATGAAAGGCGTACAGTGGTACAATCCCCACTTATAGGATACGTGAACAATGGTTTCAATGATGCGTGCACCAAAAAATAAAAAGAAACAACAATAGTGCTCACTGTATAAAATCAACCAGAAGAATAAGAAAGGGAATACTACTCACATTTGCCAGAGCAGACAAAATGCTCTATGGATAGGGCGTGGGTGGAATAATCCCCACCTAATGATTTCTTGAGTAGTTTCTGCTGGGAGTAAAATCAGGATACCAGGCAATAAAAGAATAATAACTGAGTAAAAAGAGTAAAATGGCACACTCAATGTAAAAGTAGCCAAAAAACCTTTTATTAACACAGTAGTAAAACAACTTAAACATCCACAACGCGTTTTACCACCAGGGGCTTCTTCAAGTGTACATAGTATTAGCCTGGCACATGTGGGTTTATATAGGGTGCAAACAATCAGCAAATTAAAAATGGTGTCTTATTTGACCATTGACCCTAAATGAGGTCACATGACTTGTTTCAAAGGTCCAAGGTCATATTAACATTAAGTAGATAAACTAAAAATGATAAAAACATAGTGGACACAGCAAGCATAAATTTGAGCTGGAAAAACTCCAACCTCCAACCCAAACAAAAGCAATACATTTTATCTTACAAGAGGGATTATGATCAGGTGGGCAGACTCAATATGCCGATGGAATAAGGATAGGCATTGCGAGCGCGGTTAGCAACGGCCGAGAATACATTGCACAGGGATATACATAAACATATATACACTTAGAACTGTAAACCATTATAGTATATACAGAATGTTAAAATAAATATAAAACCAGTTATATATAAGACTGTAGATACATAAAGCAATACATCTGAGAAAGTATGTACTGTTAATTATAGCTGTTTTTTATTAGAATGTGTATGACTGAGAGTTAAACTTAAAATGTATATGTATAGGAATAAACCGTATAAAGGGAGGTAAACAAAATATATTGTATACGATGGAATAGGATAAATTCTTTAAAAAAATTATACAAATGTTTAATAAGGTCAAAATCTACATTCAGGCCTTTTGGGGCCAGGGTTTCTAAATTAAAAACCCAATTCATTTCTTTTTGGCCTAAAATGTTTTTAAGATCTCCACCTCTCCAAGGGATTTTCCATTTCTGAATTCCTATACATTTTAGATACTTTGGATTTTTATCATGGGTTAGAAAATGTTTTGATACAGAGTGGTTGGGATAACCTTTGATAATGTTGCAGCAATGTTCTGCCAATCATGTTTTTAAACATCGTGAGGTCATCCCATCGTATTGGAGGCCACAAGGGCACTCCAATAGGTATATTACGTTTTCAGTAGTACAACAGATGAGATCTCTAATTTCTTGAGACATTTTAGTGTTAGTTGATATAAAGTGCGTCGTTTTTGACTTTATACTCTGATCTTTGTTTCTACATACCGTACATCTATTACATTTTTAAAAAAAAAAAACATTTGGCTTGTGGTAAGAAAGATAAGAAATCAGAATAGATCTGAAATTTGGGGCGCCTCTAAAAACGACGTTAGGCTTATCTGAAATAAAATCCTTTAAAATATCATCAGAATTTTGGACATACTGCACCATTATCCTCTCTTTCTTTCCACATCTGATATCCCAACAAGATGCTCCTCCAGAAAATACATACCATCATCTTTTATTGGACTCTCTATTTTGGACATATATCCAATAATTTATATTTTATTTTTTATTATTCCATTTATCTTCTTTTATATATATTTGTATTTTAGGTCTCTTATTCTATGCCATTTTTTAAGTGTATCGATCTATTGTAGACCTATTGAAGGCATCTTATGTTGGTTATAATATTCTCACCAGTGTCTTTTTAGAGTGGCGCTAATCCTCTACACTTCTTATATTTTGTACTTGCCTTACTACTATAGGGATAGAGGGATCCCCTTCCTTCTGGAGGGAAGCTGCCTTAATCTCATTTTTCCCAGTTTGTTCTATCAGCGCTGACCCTTTTAATCTGAAATAGCGATGGCTCAGAATTATTGCAAATTACATATATGTAGGTTCAAGGGGGTGAATTTGACTGTAAATGACCATGGCCCCAATTATTTATCGATAATTTATTACATTTGACTCACGTATTGTTCAGCTTAACAGAGAAAGAAATGGTCTAGAATCCGAGAAATAGTATTTAAATAAAGTTGTATTTTTTTGTTGTTGTTTTACTGTAACCCCTTACGTCTCAATTTAGTGGCTTTAGAATTATAGATTCTGTCTCTTTTTTTTCAGAATCTAAAACATTGCCGTTTCAAAGAAATGGCATTGTTTACGTTTAGTGGTTGTCACAAGGTCAGCCACTAGATTCTTATTGATTTTTGAAGAATTTCACCTTTCAAAGCCATCACACAAAACACTGCCCATGACCAGGTATTCGCTCTGAGAAGCATTGGATTGGTTCGAAGCATCCAAATTAATAAACGTCATATGGATTGATGAATTCACTGTGGGCAGATCGGGCTCCAGCTAAAATAAAGTCAGGTTAAATAGCGATTTAAATAGTAAACAAAGAATAGCCCATGAATCTATACTTATGAAGGAATAAATCTAGTAAAAATAGTAATAATAATTATATATAATTTAGTTAATTAGAGTGTGTTCTTCTAATGAGCTTGGCCTTTTATAGAATATTCCCTCCATACGTTGTAGTATAACTAAAGGTCTGTTTCTAAGGAATGTTCCCAGAACTGCAGAACAAACACTTCAGTCTCCTGGATTGTTGGCTCATTAGAGCAGGGTCTCTTCAAATCTTGTATCTGTTGCTATTTATTTATTATTGCCATTTATATAGCGCCAACAGATTCCGTAGCGCTTTACAATATTATGAGAGGGGGATTTAACTATAAATAGGACAATTACAAATAAACTTACAGGAACAATAGGTTGAAGAGGACCCTGCTCAAACGAGCTTACATTCTGCTATCATGTTATTCGCCCCACGGTATGATTGTAGAGCACCGCAGAGCAGGCGCTATATAAATGATAATGATGAAAATCCACCATGTTGCCAATCACTACATCCACCTTGTAAATGGTTAAATACCTAATGGGATTTTAATATTTGACTTGCTTGGGTAACGAGTCCCATTACACCTTTTTGGTGCATTTGATGAATGGTGCTTCTGTTTTAATATATTATCACCACTGCGAATTCAGAGAAATGTGCGTCTCTAATTATTTTTGCAGAGTGTTTTTAGTGCTTATAGTTGATTATTTTTCCAATGCGGCTTCTGCAGCCTAAAATTTGCAGTTGCGTTTTCATAATCAACACTTGTCTGACAAAAGTACATAATTTTATGGTTCTAAACTTTTCACGTGATGTTTTTTTTTCCCACTAAACCAGGGAATTGCTAAGGATTGTTAAAAAAAAAAAAAAATTGCAAATTTTAGACCACAACAGTTGAATCAGAACAATTCTCACTTTAGTAAATAACAATGTAACCAGCTAATTAAGAGGATGAAAAGATGGCTCTTGCCATCTCCGCATTGTTTTCTGTGTATGCTGTGGATTTAATGTTTGCTAATATGTGCTATGAATCGTATAACCCACCATTGTTCTTTTTTTCCCTGCAGATATTCCTCTTGAACAGCCGTTTCCCCAAATGATGAACAGCTATTTCAGGAATCGTTAGAGGTATGTGTCTTCATATGACTTTTTAACATTGACCGTGCCCTCCACTAATGTTGGCACCCTCGGTAATATGAGCAAAGAAGGCTGTGAAAAACTGTATTTATTGCTCTTGTAGATAAAACAATTGCAAACACGACACACGTTTTTCCCAAAAAATTATTCTTTGTTAAAAATGTGTGGCACAATTATTGGCACCCTTTTAGTCAATACTTTGTGCTACTGCCGTTTGCCACAATGACAGCCCTGAGTCTTCTCCTATAGTGCCTGACGAGGTTGGAGGATACGTGGCAAGGTATCTGAGACCATTCCTCCATACAGAATCTCTCCAGGTCATTCACATTTTGAGGTCGAGCCACCACCATATTTAACCATGGGTATGAGGTACTTTTCCATATGGCTACTACTCTGTGCGCCTAACCCACCTCTGGTGTCTATAGCCAAAAAGCTCTATTTTGGTTTCATCTGAGCATAGAACCAGATCCCAATTTGAAGATCCAGTCGTGTCTGGCAAACTGGAAATGCTTGAGGTTTTTTTTTTGTTTTTTTTTATGAGAGTAGAGGCTTTCTTCTTGAAACTCTTCCAAACAACTTGTGGTGATGTAGGTGACGTCAATTGTTGCTTTGGAGACTTTCTGACTCCAAGACGCAGCTAACTTCTCCAATTCTCCAGCTGTGATCCTTGGAGATATTTTGGCCACTCAAACCATCCTCTTCACAAAACCTTGAGACAATGTAGACACACGTCCTCTTCCAAGTTGATTCGTAACATTTACAGTTGACTGGAACTTCTTAAAGGGACTATAGAGTCACTTGAAAAACTACCGCGTATTGTAGATGTTCTGGTGTGTATAGTCAGTCCCTGCAGGCCTTTTGCTGTAAAAAAGGCAGTACTTATATTGCTCCCTAGGGACACCTCCAGTGGCAGTCAGTCACTCAGACTGGGTGTGCAGCACTGATGTTCCTCATAGACATGCATTGAATCAATGCATCTCGATAAGTTGATGCTGATTGGCCAGTCTTCGCTGAGATAATCAGAATTTACTCTCTCAGCCAATCCAGAACTTTCCTTTAGGAAAAGCATTGGATTGGCTTAGATCGTCAGTCTTAATGATGTCAGCCAACGAGGCAGAGTTAGGGCAGAACCAGTGCATGGGGGTCCAGTCACCTAAATATTTTTTTTTAACACTATATGGTCAGGAATACATGTCTGTATTCCTGAGCCTATAGTGTTTCTTTAATTATTGCCCTTATGGTGGGAATGGGCATTTTCAATGCTTTTGCTATTTTCTTATAGCTACTTCCCATTTTGTGAAGCTCAACCACCTTTTGCCGCACATCACAACTATATTCCTTGGTCTTACCCATTGTGCTGAATGACTAAGGGAATTTGGCCTGTGTGTTACCTCATATTTATACCCATGTGAAACAGGAAGTCATGGTTGAACAATTTCCTGTTCCTAGTCACCCAGGTGTACTAAAAAATGGAGTATATCAATGGAAATATACTTCAAATATTTATTCTTCAAATGAATTCCTAGGGGTGCCAATAATTGTACCACATATATAATTTTATGTTTTTTTGTTTTGTTTTGTTTTTTTAAATTATAAACCTGTATTGTGTTTGCAATTGTTTTGTATTTGTAAGAGCATTGTATTTTTGAGTATCTTTTGAATGAAAGATCAAAAGGTTAAACTAAAGCTTAATTTTTTTTCATAGCCTACTTTGCTCGTATTTACCATGGGTGCCAATATTAGCGGAGGGCACTGTATATAATATATTGACTATACCAAATATCACTGCCTAGCTGTACTGTGTATTCTATGCATTTATAGAATATACATCATAATATTAAACCTGACTCTCCAGTTAAATCATTTCTATTGTTTCATAGCATATATATGCGTATATGTAAAATATTCACCGGGTTTATGTATCTTTTATATATCGTGTGTATTACTTTTTAGTCTTGTGAAATGTTCATTTACTCCTTTTTCTAATTTTTCTGGGGCAGAATACCTCTGTGCTTGCTTTACCCCCTGGAGTTTGTCTGTCTGAAGTGCAGCGAGCTTGCCATCAGACTGGGCTTTTGACCGCTGCGCTGTAGCTTTAAGATTTTATTTTTTTATTTATTTATTTAGTGTCTCCCCCCACTTCTTCCACCTCCCCTCTTACAGCCTGGCCCAGTTACATCAATCTGTGGCTCCAGTGGATTATTTCTCAAGCAGAACATTACGTTCTCTTCCACACGCGGCCATAACGTCCATCACCCAGCTAGCTCCAGAACAGCTGAGCGGAGCACGCTCCCCCTTCCTCATTCAGCAATGAATCCATTCCCGGCTAGCGTGTTGTGCACATTGCTCTCATTGTGACAGCTCTGCCCGGTACTAGCACAGCCTGTGTGCACCGTATCCACTCCGATTATCCTGGCTCAGCCTCTAAATTCATTCCAGACTGTTGTAATCTCATGCAGAGTCCTGGCATGAATGCTAGAATTTGCAGTTGTTTTGTAAAAACATGAAAATATTGTATTTTGGGGACAAAAGTGGAAAATGGGGAATTTGAAAAACTGTTAATTAAATGGGTTGATAAATAATCACTGCCCTTTGTTATAATTGAATCCCCTTCATGACTCGCCTTCAGTGTAGAACCATGGATGATGGGAGTTTGCTTTAGCGAAGCCATAGTGTGGTTGGATCTCTCATTACCTTGGTCCTTCTCTGATTGTGGTTTACACGTTATTTATAAATGTCATGATAAAAGCATAGTGCCAGCAGAAGTAAAACATTTTACATCTGAACTACAACTCCCATGATTCCTTTACAGCCTTAATTAGATTGCAGAAATATGGTATGTTTACCTGTAATGGTAAAAAAAGAATGATGGGAATAATTGGTTAAATTGTGTGACTTGTTGGGCCTTTATAGGAGGTAGTTAAGATGTCAACATCCGTTAATCTGAATATTTAAAAAGCAAATCTACCGTATATGCTCGAGTATAAGTCGAGTTTTTCAGCACATTTTTTGTGCTGAAAAATCCCAACTCGACTTATACTCGAGTCAATGTCTGTATTATGGCAATTTGCATTGCCATAATACAGACAATGGGGCTGTGTAGGAGGGGGGCTGGCTCCTGCAGCTCCTGTCAGCTCCCAGTGTAAGTCTCGCGAGAGCCGCGGGGTCATAGTGCGGCTCTCGCGAGACTTACACTGGGACTTGCAGAGGGAGCTGAGCGGACCGGCGCGGACTAGGAGGGAGCTGACAGGAGCTGCAGGAAAGGTAAGCGCTCTCTGCCAGCCCCCTCCACTGAACTGCCAATGCCACTGGACCACCAGGGAGTGAGAGCCCCCCTCCCTGCCATGTATCAAGCAGGGAGGGGGTACGAAAAAAATATAAATAATAAAATAAAATAATAATAAAAAAAATTAAAATAATAATAATATAACAAAAAAAAATAATAATTACAAAAATAATAATAATAAAAATGCCCACCCCCCACTACGGCTCTGCAACACAAACACACACTGCATCACACACACTCACCCCACTCATACACACTCACACTGCACTCATACACACTCACACTGCACTCATACACACTCACACTGCACTCATACACACTCACACTGCACTCATACACACTCACACTGCACTCATACACACTCACACTGCACTCATACACACTCACACTGCACTCATACACACTCACACTGCACTCATACACACTCACACTGCACTCATACACACTCACACTGCACTCATACACACTCACACTGCACTCATACACACACACTGCACTCATACACACACACACTGCACTCATACACACACACACTGCACTCATACACACACACACTGCACTCATACACACACACACTGCACTCATACACACACACACTGCACTCATATACACACACACTGCACTCATATACACACACACTGCATTCATACAAACGCACACTGCATCACACATACACACACTGCACTCATACATACACACACTGTATTCATACACACACACACTGCATTCATTATATACACACACTGTAAATAAATATTCAATTAATATAATTTTTTGAGGATCTAAATTTACCAGTAGCTGCTGCATTTCCCACCCTAGTCTTATACTCGAGTCAATAAGTTTTCCCATTTTTGGGGGGGGGGGGTAAAGTTAGGGGCCTCGGCTTATATTCGGGTCGGCTTATACTCGAGTATATACGGGTATTTACTTTTTAAATATTCTGATTAATATAACGTAAATACGACCAGTTCCCTTTATGTTTGTTAATATGAAGAAAATCGGAAAAATCCTTGTAGGAGCCAAAAGGTTATAGATGAAGGTTTCTTCCAGGAGAGGTGTCAAGTACAAGCTGAGAGCCCCAGGCCTGTAGAAGCCAGTGGTAGCAGCTCAATGAGATTCATTTCCCATGAGTCTTAGTCAGCCTTAAGGTTTACAAACATCTATAGGGTCAGGCCTAGCCATTGCTGGTATGGGCCAGTACATTGTGGAATGCCCAGTACTCTTTCAACAATACCATGTGGCCAATAACACTTTCATGGCCACAGCCGGGTCAAGGGGATATGTGAGTCACAGCGTGTGATGCAGTGACCCTCCAATCCTACAGAAAATTCAAAGATCGAAGACAGTGAGCGGAGAGGACTTGTTTAGATTTCAAAGTGCTGGAGTAATGGACAGCAGTCCATCTGAATATCTGCTAGGATGTTGTGTTTAAACATCCTAGTGCAGCTGATAAACAGGATACTCGTCATAAGAGCTAACACTCTGTAGCTAGATAGAGCAGAGCCAATGACCTGTTTCCTCTTTCCTTTAATGTGTCTTTAGTGTAGGTTTTATGAAACTCACATGGATACTTTTTTCTTCTGATGTTTAATTTACTTAACTCTTTTCCCCCTTCGCATGAAGATTATTAATGCTTCCTGATCTTGGAGCATTTTAGGCAGAAAAATTAAAGTTGGAAAAAGTAAAAAGTTTCCCAAATTTTGGATTTTTTTTGGGAAAAAAATGTTCACTTCAACTCCGTTATATCGCCCTCCAGGCAGTTTTAAAACCCACCACAATGCGCCGTTTAGTGAACAGACTCCCCGTAGAATTTGGTCTTTCTAAGTGCACACGCCCCTTAAACAAAATTAAAAAAAAAACAGGTTGTAATAGTGAAACAATGATAATTTTTATTTAATTTTTGTCTTCGTAGATGGGCTCTGAGCCATGTTTTTTTTCTCTCCCCCGACATTTCCTTTTCCTGTGTAGTTACTGCATTCATGACATAAAACATCTCATCAATAAATCTTAAATATTCTCCTTCTTTGCTATACTGCGATTTCCATACACTTAACCAAAATCCTAACTCCCATCATGTGATCACTGCAAGAGGGGTGCTGCGGCAGTCTGGGTTCTGTGGTTAATTGGAGCTTTTTAACACCCAAGGCTAGAAAAGAACCCAGATCCGATTTGGAGAGTGCTTTGTCTGGGTGTCAGAGTATAATCTTATCTTTACCTATCTGTAACATTAGCCAGTGTTCTGATCAGGATGGCAAGTTGCTGTTTGTGTTGGGTGACCTCTGCTTGAATTGTGGGGGAAGTTAATCTGAAATAAACCATTTTTCCAACCATTGATAAGGTGTGTGAGTGTGGGGAGTGTGGGGAGTGTGGGGGGGGGGGGGGGGGGGGGGGAGTGGGGAGGATGTTTGGGATGTTTGCTGTCTTTGTGCATTGGCCCAGTTTCTTAAGTATTACATTATTCTATGTATCTTCTTTTAAATTCATTTTCTACAAATTGATATTGCTGTTTGTGTAGTGCCAACATTGAAAACTTAGTGAACAAATTGCAGAGGTGGCTAATGAGCGATCCAAAACTATTTCAGGACTACTTTTTTGGCCATCCATGAGTTGTTCTATCATTTTTTTAAATGCTAATATTTTAACTATTATTATTATTATTTATATAGCGCCAACAAATTCTGTAGCGCTGTACAATGAGTGACTAGGATCTCTGTTTATAAAAGATATTAAGCAGCATTCTCATTTCAAGTGAGTAAGTTATTCCATGTGTGATGCCCTTAAGGAGGAAAACAGATGTCTCGATAATTTCTTGGCTGTCCCACCTTTGAAATGTATAAACTAACCTGTGATGTTGTGCCTCCGGTTTCTCGGCGAGTGTTGTTTGCAGCTTGCGTTACCCAGTGAAGGCCGACACTTCACTTTTTATTTTTACTTTTTTATTTTTATAAAGGGCCTTTATATAAGGCCGAAGATTTTCAAGCACCTCACAGCTTCCGATCTGAAAAAAAAAAAAAGAGCGGATAGCTTTGATGAACACCTTTTTCTAACGTGTCACTCGGAGATGTCAAGTGTGGTATTTTTACCATTTCTGTTGCAAAAACCTCGTCATCAAAAAGCTTTTAATATACATCTTTAGGGGGGTTTTACTGGCTCAGAAAAGACGAACGTTCAGAAATTCGAGTTAACAGCAGACTAGTGACAAGGGTTTGTAAGGTGAAGCATATAGTTTGTATAATCTGTCTTCCTTTTAAAAATCTCGACCAGGGTTATCTGTAGTCTGGCAAAGCATTATGGGAGACTTTGCTCCATTACGACTTAAACGCTAACCGTTGTTTCCCTGTGATTGAGAGCCATGTCTGCTAAGCTGTCTTTGGCACATTACTGCAAAAAGAAATTAAAAAATACCTCCAAACGTCTCCCTATAACGAATTTTACTTTCACGTACCGTTAGTGTCACACCTGAACTTCTAATATTCTCGATAATGCCAACAGGGCAACTAAATATCATCGAAAAGAAAAAGTTACCTGCGCTCTCTCCTTAATCCCTATGTATATTTAGACAAACTAAGGTCATTTAGTTGCTCCAATGGCCATTGGAGGGAATGCCCGCCTGCCAACGTCAAGGCAGACCCCCCTAGGCGGGTCCTAACACTGACCCTTCAGCCTGCTTCCTTGAGCTTCTGGCAAAGATATCTCTAATGAGACAGAGAGGGGTATTTTTTTTATATACTTATTAACCCTTAATTAATTACGGTGGGCATTCCCTCCAATGGCCATTGGAGCAACTAAATGACCTCCATTTGTCTAAATATACATAGGGATTAAGGAGAGAGCGCAGGTACCTTTTTCTTTTCTTTGGTTTTTACTATATATTGGGGCTGATGAGTACTGTAGTCATTGCTGCCGGCCCAGTAGTGATGGGAGTGAGCGCAGGACTCTTTTTGTATTTGTAACTATTATCATCGATGTGGAACAGGTGGTAGGCTAGTTCTGGCATTCCAGATTCTCGAACATTTTCTATGAAGGATCAATATGGCCTTCTTCGTGTATCCCTGATCTAGAATCTTGCAAACCAAAAGTTAGGCAAAGCTCCCTTCTGCTTACTGCTAATCAAGTGGAAACTTCCCCTGTCCTAGACCTCCCTGCATGGCGTTGATTAAAACTGAAGCAATTTATAAATATTACATAGCTGTAAGCCTGCACCTTTTTCCCAGACCGCAGAGGAAGTACAAGAATTTATATACTGTGGATATGCTGATACAAAGTTCTGATCCCATGTAGAAGAATGAGGATCTCCTTTCTGGTTGGAACCGAGAGATTTCATATTTGTTTAAGGTGTTACCTATATACTAGCGTGACTTTGTACTACCCCTTTGAGTATTGTATGATACTTGGTGTCATTGCTGGGATTAAATAAATATTGATGAGGATAATTTCCCTGTATCCTGAATTCCACATGAATGTTTCGCTATGTAGTAACCCTGCAGAGACCTCACATCTAGTTCAGTCCGTCACCGGGGGTGGGGGGGGGGGCGCATTGCTCTGTGTGACAGGTAGTGACAATACAGACAGCTGGCAGAGTGCGAGCAATGCAGGGCACAGGCAGGGGGGTCTCCTATCCCACCCAGGAACCTGCTCACTTTGAGGACACTCCAAGGTTACCCACATAGAAATGTATTTTTCAGTTTAAAAACCCCCCAAAACAATTATAAGGGCTTGTGTTTATAGATGTTGGTATATATGTAATACAATCAAGGCAACTGTCTTAAATACCTTCCTTATATTTTGTGTGTATTTGTTTTGAGTTTGACCCTTATTAAATCAGAGAGGGTTGAACAGCACTGGAAACTGAAACTGGTTCCAAATGCACTTTTACATTAGAGAATTTGAATGCTAGCTCTTTGGATCAGGGCATATATTGCATGTCAATCTCTCATTTTCACTTACTCCAAAGACCGCAGGGGACCTTACACATTGGACACACAAATGTCTTCTATCTGCGTGGGAGGCTCTTTGTTTTTTATATACAGTATATTCATTTCTCCTTGTGAAAGGTACATCTGAACGATGACATGATGTAAACATGGGGAGCAAGTATCTGAGCTAGGGATTCTGGGTAGATGTTGCCCACTTTAAATATGGATCGTTACAGCATATATAGAAAGCTGGCAGCCAGGTCCCAAAACAAAAATGCAAATTAGTTGAAAAATGAGAGCTGGATAATGTGTTGCTGATGGAATCAACTCCATGTAAGAGTGGGTAAAACCTATATATTGTGTTGGTAAATCCCCGCAGAATATAGATCATCAGTTCTATTTACCCCATATTGATACTCACAGCTTCTCATAATGACGGACATGTGTCACTCATTTGCAGTCGCCATGTTTGCCGTTTTTCCCGCGGGCACCAGATTTGCACTGATTGGTACAGACGCGCACACCATGTTTATCCCGAGTCCCTTTAACACCGATAGTTTGGGAAATGTTTTGTAGTTTGTAGTTTTGTTGTTTCTGGAGGTTGCCAATTAGAAGACGTTTTTAAAAAGGTTCACAATGTAACAAATAACTGAGTGTTTCCGGTGTGCTAAATCCCCTCTAAGACTTCCCCACTTCACATTAGTCTAAAATCATTAAGCTCAAACTGTGAAAGAATTGAGAGGGGAATTGCAAAGTTTGGGGAAGGGGGCAAGGTTGTGGCGAAATCAGCCGATTAAAAACTCAACTAATATCTTTATTTTGTCCTTGGTTACAATTTTATGAATAGAATATTGAATTGCAAATTTCTGGCAAACACAGCCAAGCTTTTAGTGAATTTATCCAAATCCGCTATTCTTTCCTAAATGTTACCATTCAAACATTCCCACTCTGCTGATTGTTCTTTCTTGGCAGTTTATTTGCTAAATTGTCCTCCTACTGGTTAAAACTTAACACTTTTCTAACCTTTTTTAATTTCTGGCCCACTGAGCTTGCACTCTATGAATTAATCAATCTTCTGACGTCACATTGACCATAATTCTTTAATCCAGGATAAGAAATGTCCCTGGATGGGGTTGAAGGATGGTTGTCCCCATTAATAATGATGCACAGTATCACTGCTTGTTTTCTGAAAACTTTTGCTACTGGCCAGGAATTAGAGGGGGAGGGAGCTGGACCAGTTAAAATCACACTAGAAAGGAAATAAACTGAGCGGCTTCTTTCAACAGCTGTTTTTAGGCAGGAGGCATACCCCTCCTTCCCCCTAAAGCCATACCCTCCTCTCACTCACACACAGACACCCCCTCCCAGTCACCGCATCTGTCACTGCCCTTTACTCGCTGACAAGGCAGAGGTCTCGCTGTCACTCAGGACAAGCAGTGTGGTGTATTTTACTGGGGGGGTGCGGGGGGGACACCTTCCATGCTGCCCAGCGACAGACTGCAAACAGTTGGTTTATTGGTGGTTGGGGCTGGTAAGATCTATCAGGGCCACCACAAGCCACCGAGTCGTAGGCTCTCTCGCTTCTTTCTTTTTGGAAGCCACTTGCCCAAGGAAGAGACCTGTAAGGACTGTCACTTAGACTTCTGGCAGTAAGTACACTCTAGTTTCTTTTTTTTTTCTTTTTCCTGTAGAGCTCACACAGCCTGCTCAGAGTGTGTGCTTGTCATCTGTAACGCGGCTCAAACCATTGCCTGTGCTCTCCTTATAAGGCATGGCTTATGGTATACACTTAAGGCTTGTAATCTCCCGGAGCTAGCTTGGCACACAGTGGACGAGGCCTGAACGATGACCAGCCCGTGGGTTAGTTACTCTGGGTGAGCTCTCAGCAAGTGCAGAATAGGCCCAGCTAGCTCTGCATGCCCAGCACAGACATTAGACTTGTTTACAATCCTCAAGCCGTGTTTCACAGTTTCAAGGCTGGAGAGATCGGAGTGTTGTAACCCTTCCCATTCTGCTGTCGATCCAGTTTTCTTCCTAAGGGAGGTTTATAGACGTAGGTCATGTCTGGATCTCTAGCTGTGTTTTTAAGCCGCTTTAGGAGCAGAGCTATATCCCTGTACTCAAGAGCAATGTGTGTTTGTTTATATCAGTTGTCTAGGGATCCTCTCTGCATAACCTTTAAGCAGACTGAGCATTATGGGGGATGTAGTTCAAGCGTTTGCTCAAGTTAGCCATGACTGATTTATGGATATTTTAGTTTTTTCTCTCCCCTTTTTCCTTGTATAAGTCTGCTGGTATATCATTGACCAGGTTCTGCCATAAATATGTATTGTAATATGGGTTAATATGTGAGACTGGCGTTTTGCAACAATATAAAGATGTTCTATATTTAGTGCAGTTACTGTAATGTGAATTATATCCATCACTGCTCTGTCTATTAGATTGCAAGCTCTTCTTATATCTCTATTATTTCTTTCATTTCTTACAATCCCTCTTCAATGTGTATCTCTATTACATTTAGTGTAGCCACAGGTGGGAATTTTTATTTGGCACCCCATTATCTTCATATAAATACATGTAGATGTGAATTAGATTTAACCTTTGATGTTCCCTGTCTCCTGTAAATCCCATGAGCATGTGTTGTGCCGAGTCTCGGCCAGAAGTTGTAATCTGTATATTTGGACAGAATAGCCGTAGTCTGATGAAGGTAAAATTATCGCGAACGTGTGAACAGGGCCTACATTGGCGCTGGGTCAGTACAGTTTATTTACATCGTATAAAACCACAGCATATTCTGCTTATTAATCTGCCACGTCTGCCAATCCTGATGGCTGGTATATCAAACTGGTACCTATATAGCCTTGTTTATCGGTTTGCAGTCTTTTGGGTCTCAAACTTTTATTGGTCTCAATGGATGAGAGAGCTTGAAGGGATTAGGTGGAGGAACATTACTGCTTTAGAGACCCTGATCACATGGGCATGAACATTGTTTAATTTATTGTCCCTTTCTGGCTTTAATCTGTGTTTGGGCATTTTATGGGCACTCGAGGCTGTTCCCTTGTTGTCATATTCAGTCCCAAGCAGGAGAATAGAAGGAAGGTGCCTTGGCTCCATCCATAGTGTATCTTTGGGCATCCCTTTAGTAGAAGGCGCCCAAATATGATGTCATAGCATGCGCATGTATTCACTGCAACAAACACCATAGAGGGGAGGCAGAGGTGAGAGGTGACATTATAATGTCCCTTACACTAGAACACCAGGACATGTTTTGGTCGGAGTTCAAACACTTTTCAAGCAGTTTGCCATCTATGGCCTTGGTCTGGACAACTCATGGCTCTCGATTCTTTAATGGAATATTCTCTCTGATTTTTAGTGTTCACTAATTAATGTTTAAATCACAGTCCTCGTCTCCCTTACCATCAAGTCCTTTGTGGATTGTCCTGGTTATTGACTGTCAGCAGCTCTGTAGATCCCTAAGCAGCGAGACCTCCCATGTTGGAGCATCTTTGGTCCTTAAAGAGATTAAGGGGAAAAGTTGGAAATCGGAGCCTTTTTTACGGTGCCAAATGTAAACCGTTGTATTGAAGGCCTGTTCCCCACTCCCAGCACCCTCTGCAGAGGAAGCTGTAACGTGAACAGTAAGGGGAAAAACATGCAAGACCGCACAGAATGACTTCCTTATTTCATGTCTTGTTTTGTTGAAGAAATTTGGTCATGGGGGAACGAGCGTGGGGGGGACATATTTAAGAGAAATGTTTTAAACATTTTAATTCAGTTTTTTTTTTCTTTGTGTAACTTCTCACACACCGCATATTGTTTATGTTTAGTCCAGCAATCTTGGGTACAGGATACATTGCATAGAGCGCACAGGTGTGTGGCAATGAAGAGGTTAACCTGCAGGCTCCCAGATCCTGTTAAATAGACAGGTTGTATGTTTTTGTAGGGTTTTTTCCTTCCCATGAGTGTTGACCGGCAGCAGCTGAGAGGCAGCTGTCCACTTATATTTCAACTTCTCCAAAGACTCATGTTGGCGTCTGTCGTGAAAGCAGCACTGTTTTTAATGGGATCTCGCAGCGTCCTGCGCAAGGTAAAAAAAAAACCTTTGGTGCCTGTTGAAATAAACTTTGAAACATATATATGCTTATTCGCTAAGGTGAGAAGTGCCAGGAATTCAAAGTAAATGGCAAATTGTAGACCACAGAACCCGCACTGAAAACACAGCTGACCTGGTACATTTTCACATGTTGGCCTAAAATGCTAAATTCCTGGCAGTTTATACTTTAGTAAATAAGCCCGTTATTGTATACACGTAGACTTTTACACAAAAAGAGTTGCAGGAATTTAGGGCATTGTGGTTCTTAAACCAGGTTAGTTTCAATTCATTTTTTATTTTAATTTATTGATTGATTCAGTTGATGTAGGTGTATTTGATCTTCGATACATACAGGGTTATTCACTACAGTGAGAATTGTTAGGAATTCAAAGCAAATTTCACATTTAAGACAAACATAGCTGAATGGGAAAATGACGCTCACGGTTTGGCTGTGTTTTGCCTTAAGTATAAAATTTGCATTGAATCCACTGTCCCCATTTAACCCTTTATTCTCCATTTCGTAAGTGTGTGTGAATTCCAATTCCCTGGCTTCAGAGATTGGCGTTTAATGGGAATGATGGTGTTACTGTAAATTCTAAAATCTTGGCCATATAAAAAAAAAAAAAAAAAAAAGGTGATCTGACCATTTCTTTTCCTCCGTATAGCTGCGAGGATTTTGCTTTAAATCCTTTGCTCTTTAGTCTTTACAACAAGTAATCTGCAATTTTACGATTTGTCACAAAGTCACTGCGCCTAAAATGGACAGAGGGCCATTATTCTAATAACCAAGTGTAAAATGATAGCAAGCAGGGTAATGATTCAAGATGCACTTCTTCCAGTAAGCTGTCGCTCCTGCGAGATGTGTTACTGTTGCTCGCTCTCTAAAGTCTGCGAGCTGTTTCTGCGCAGTCTGGCTGCGGCGTATTGTTCTGTGATCCAAACACTTTGGTCCACTGGATCTTGGCGAAGGATTTCCATAAAGCAAGTATCTCCAACCCCCCAGCTGTTGCTAAACTACAATTCCCATGGTTCTCTGCCTAACTATTGCACTCAAACAATTCTGGGAGTTGTAGGCCGTCAGCATCCGGGAGGCCAGACTTTAGTATTTGATTTGTGCTCTGTGTAATGTAAGATATCTTGAACCATGGAGACAGTACTGCTAGGTACATCTGATGCCGTTGTGGCTCTTCCAGTGCAGAGTGCTCAAAGCCCTCTGACACTGAGATTGGCAAATGTTTGTAAAAGTTAACCTCCCGCTTATATATTTACGAGCAATTTATATACTTATTTATTTTGTTAGGAGCTAGGAAACCTTACCTTTCATTTTTTTCTTTGTAGAATAATCATAGGGCCACACATGGCGTTTTAAGAACACCGACTCCTTGGCGTTTTTAAACCCCCATGCATTGCCATATGGCTTGTGCGACCACAAGTGGTCGGTTCTCTGCCTGAAGGTCTAGTGTTACCTGTTGGTATGTGCTTACATGCCTTTTAAACACTTTGCGAAGGGCAGAGGCAGCATTTCTTTCATGGGGAGGAGGTACCAGGGGTCACACTGTGTATGCGGAGGTCAGCAGAAAGACAACTGTACCGAACGAGGGTAGTGGATTCATGGAATATTTTCCCAGCAGCAGTGGTAGCATGGGATATTTTACAGAGACGAAGAAGGCCTTGGCCTGATCAAATTCATGCTGCCTTAAACAAGCTACACCATGTGTATTGCTGACCCGTCCGTCAGGTATTCCCCTTGTAGTTTTCTGTTTTTATTTTTAGGTAGTTTATGATTTGCTCCATGCTAGGGGCCCCGTGGCTACCTGCTATGTTGACCCTCTTCTTGGGAATCTTAACAAAGGGCCCCTTCTTCGTGCTGCCAATGTCTGCTCCGGATCAGCGCTCAGGAGATGCTGAGACTGCAAGTTGCTCAGAGCGCCTCCTTGTCTGCTCGATTGGAAACAGATCACACGTGTGCCAGCCACTCCTGGGTGCCCATCCCCTCTCTACAGCCAGCATGGGCACCCTGCGGAGAGCGATGGGGAAGGAGCTCTAAATCATTCCTTTTACTTAGGACAACTTCATAGAGATCTTTATCCTGAACACAAGTGTCTAGAGAACCATGAAGTCGTAGGAAGCCATTTTTAATGATTATTATTATTGATAAGGCACCAACATATTCCACAGCGCTGTACAATAGATAAAACGTAAGCAAGTGCTGACAAATCTCGGCAGATGGGAGGCAGAGCAATCAGTGTAGGTGAGGAATCCCCACATCCCGGCACGGCAGTGTCCAATTGGAATGAGCCGTTTTATTGCCACGTAACTCAAGGAAGTCAAACAAAGAACAAATGGCCGGACAGTCCTCAATGTCATCTGGGAAAATGCTGCAAACTCCTCTCACAAAAGCCGCCATTTAATATGCCTCATGGCTGCCGTGCAGCTGTCTGGTCAGCTGAACACAACCTGATTCACAACTGGCAGTCTGTGTTAACCCTTGGCATGCCATGTCCTACTCCGGCACGGCAGGGGTTAACTGCTCCCCATTGTGTTGGCTTGTGGAAATGACAAGACTGAATATCTCGCTTTATTCTGTTTCGATTGTATCTCTATTTTTATCCATCTGTCTGTCTTTCTAAATCTGCCTTTCACTCTTTTCGAAGACGCTGTACAGTCGATTGCATGTAAGAATTTACAAAAAAAAAATCCGTCCCTATAATCCTACTTTTCCAGAGGGAATTTCGTGAACAGACCGTTTGCCTAATGTAAGGTAAAACAGCAGGAAAGGTCTGATAAACTCTGAAACTTCAGCTCCGAAAAATAAAAAAATCAAGGGTCAGCAATGACTCAGGGAATAGTGAACACAGCATAAAACCTGGGCATTTATTGTCCGACTTCACGCCGTTCCAGTGGCCTTTCGTAGAGGCCTGCGCGGTGACTTTGCAAACATAACCAAACTGTGAATTGAAGCGTAGATTTCTAAGATTGCAGATTTCCAGCAAATATCAAATGTATTATTAAAACAGGAAAAGAAGAGGTTCTAGATTATAAGATCACATTGCACTTGGATGTGTGAGTTCACTAATGGCAGTATATTGTGTGATTTAGTACCAGCATCCCTTCCTGCTAAGGCACTGTGTCTAGATTTTTGCTTGATATCAGCTATCTGCAGAAATCTAGGTCAGGAACATAATTTCTTCCCTCCGGGGGTTGCTTGAATCAGACCTCAATTTTTCTTTTTGCGTCTCCGTAGGATTGTACTTAGATTGTTCAGTCTCCCCTCCTAGAAACTAATTGCGATGAGCGATGAAGGCTGGTAGCGAACACCTGGTCGCCTAAAGCGTTTCACCCTCTGTGCCATCCTCTGCCCTTGCAGGATGGCAACAAGCACACTTCTTGCAGGCAGCCTTGGAGCAAGCAGGAACGACTTTTATCCCAGTCTATAAAAATACCCCCCCCCCCCCCCCTGCATAAGATATAGATTGATTATGTAGAACATTTTGCTGCTATCTCTTTAGCACGCCATTTCACTTTATAATGTGGTGTGGATCACCACGATTTAATGGACAGCCCTGTACCTGTAAAGATAATTCGGTAGTATCGATATTTTTAAAGAGAATTAATGTTTCACTTTAGAAAATCACAGTTTAGTCTGAAGCGTATGTCCCGGGACAGACTTAAAAACAATAAAAATCTCTATGTATTCTTACTGGTAAAAAAACATTTGGAATAAATAAATATAATTCCTTTGTGTAGACCTTTCTGTGACATCGCTGGGAGATGTGAAGCAATATCTGTCCCTATTGGTGACATTCTGATCGTAGCGTCTAGTTAATGAATATGCCATTCTCATTGTATCTATTTTTTTCATATTATCATATCCAGTAGACGAGTGTTTGAAATACTAACAGGGCATTACATTTCCACTCGCCTATTAAAGTAATTCACCATGAGTTGTGCCATGGACCCTCCAGGCCTCTGGTGGCATGTAACTTTTAAGCCTGGCTCGTAGCACAGGGCTTGGGATTTTGAGCTCTGATTATGTTACATTTAGGGACTTGTTCATCACGCGATTTGTAGTGAATTGAAATGTGAATTTGAAATTTAGACTTAATATCCAGACCGTGACGGTGGCAAAAGTTTTCCAAATTTGCACTTTCAGCCGGTATTTTGCAATTCGGTTTTCAATTCACTACAATCAGATGATAAAGGAGTGCCCAAAGCACCTTAAACCATGAGGAATTCATGGATTTTGCTCTCAATGTCCATGACTTTTAATGGCAAAATTCACACACACATTGTGCTCATCTCAGAAATATATCACACAGAACCGCTTTGCCAGTGTGGACATTATCGTGGCACAGAGCCCATTTCCAATGTCACCCGGGATGCAGGGCTTAAACATCACAAAAACACAAGCATACCGTTTTACAACAGCTCTGAGCTGCGGGAGATCGCATGGGGTCTTTACACTATGTTTACATGTATTTTGCTCCTGAATTTTTTTTGTCAGCTTCATTGCCTTTTTTGTCAAGGAATCCACATCTTTGCATGAAAAAAATAAGCTATTCAGGAAAAAAAAATACCCCCATGTATTTTTCAAATATTTTGCTTGGTACATCAAAAACCATCCTTACTCAGAGACGGACTACTAGCCTTTTGCTTGCAAGTTCTAACCAACTGTGCTATTTGCTCCCTGATCTAAATTGGCCTGTATGTGTTGGAGAAGGCATGTGCTTTTTACCATTTACATTGTTTGCCAGACTTTCCTGCCAAATGATGCTAATTAATTTACCCCCCTGTGTGATGGTTGACTATACATGTCTGACTCTTGAAAAGGAGTCCAACTTTTTCTGTTTTTAAAGCCTGGGTACTAGAGAATACGGAACATAATATGGCAGTGACCCTTATAAGGTTCACTCCGTCATTGCCTTGGTGACGTGTCATTGGATACTCGGTGTTCTCATTTAGAACACAGACACCCAGGCGCAGACTGTTAGTCCAGCGAATCTGATGCAATCATATACAGTATTGCAGTATCAAATTTGTTCATTGAAATATATCATATAGTACTTATTATGCTGCTTTCTATTTTCTTGTTTGTTTGCATTGATATTTTGCCTTTTGCATTAATGAGTGGCAATGATTTGCTGCCAAACCAGTAACGATACCCCTAAACCTGATTTGCATTGTTTTACAGCCCTCTGGCATTGCTAGCCAACATTGGCACCCCGTATGTTTCTAAACCGCATTTCCAATCATTCTCAGTCTGCCTCAAGCCCAAGGCATGCAAAAACATCTGGACTAATATTTACTGCTCTACGGCATCGGTAAAGGACCATCCTTGCTCCGAGTGAGGGCAGACTGGGTTGGGTGCTCAAGACCGACTGAAAGCTTCAGAACAGAATCTCTTGGCCCAGTGCCTAGGGTTCCTGGCACTCTCATGCCATTAGTCATCCAGCAAAAGGTCTCTTTCATGAGACAGAAGTTGAACAGGTGAAAGAGACCTTGGTCACCACTGTTTGCTTCAGTTTCCATGGATGCAACTGCAGATGTCCCTGCGGTGACCATGACGGGGGACATTTACAATCAAAGCCTCATAAACCCACAATTTGTAATACGAGATCTGGAAGTTTCAAACACTTTTTAATTGCATTCAATTAGGATAAATTCATGAATTGCAGTGTCACATTATTAACCCCTTAAGGACACATGACGTGTGTGACACGTCATGATTCCCTTTTATTCCAGAAGTTTGGTCCTTAAGGGGTTAAGCTGGAGCTGTAGACCAATGTTCTTCTTACGCGTTGTTAGAAGATTGTTCTGTGTAGTTGCTGTTTATGCTAATATAACCGTGTACCACCAGCAAGAGCAACAACGTAGCGGAGGGAGAGAGCAAGGCAGGTGGACTCTCTGAAGCGCTCATGTCAGTCCGATGATGTCATTGCCTTCTTTTGGGACTGACACTCAATAACAGGCCACGGCATGTAGGGGTTTCAAGTTCCTAAATGCTTTCCCTGCATTTGGACATTTCCGTTGATAGATTCTAAAGCGCTTCCCTAAATGCAGCCAGTTTTAATAAATACATACAAACACATTTTCAAATCACCACCTCATCCTGTTCCGGGCATTTTCCTGCAAGGGTTTTGCATCAAGAAACCCAATCTCTTGTAACAGCTGGTTTTGTTCCCAGGGAACGATTTAGCAGTTTCTGCATGTTCTCCACAAACTGACAGAATAATGACAGATCCCAAACGCATGCGATTGATTCAATCCAGTTCCGGCTTTTGCTCACTGCGTCATATAAAAAGGTCTGAAGATCCAGCTAATGCTGCCCATCTTAACCCATTTTTTTTGTTTAGTTTTTTTTCTTTCAAACATCCATTTCTTTAACTTAAGAGTTGAGGGAAAGGGGTTTGGTGATATATGGAACACTGGTCATTTTTAAAGATCCCCTGTAGCTTTGGCCTCCGTTTGTGATTTCCCTGTCCAAAGCCCTGCTAAATTTCCATGACAGTAGTGGTTGCCACCTTAATTGAAGCAAGTAGAAATTACGGACCTTTAAAGTCTTCTTCGTAGTTTAAGGAACTCTAGTGAGCTGTGAATCATAAAATATTACTGCCAACACCAAACATTTTTGAGTATTTTTTGAGAATCTCAAAGCATATACTTTCCACTTGGTTACGACACAAAATGGCTTCTAATTAGTTCTGTCTGGCTCCTGAACAATCCAGATATTTATAGTCCCTGCTCTGTTCCTACAACATACTACAGGATTGCTCGAAATCGATGCAGAATTTAGAATCACGTTGCGTACAGGAGTCAGCAAGTCTACATCTGTTGAGGACCTAGAAATCTAAGCCCCATAAGGATGATAGTTAGTAGCCATGGCTACCTGGAGTTTTGGCATTCATAGATGTTTTACGTGGTTTGATTCTGAAATGGCACATTTTGTCTTGCATGGCTCTCGGCTCTCTTTGGCGCGAGGGGTTAACCGTCTCTAGGCAGAGCAGGGAGACAGGGTGGTCTCCCTAGAGTTTTGTTGCTCTCTCACATACACTGCCATGTCTATGCCTTTCCCACCTCCCACAGCATCAAGGAGGCTGAGACCTTGGAGCTGTTGCGTGGCGATAGTCGCCATGGAAACGAGTGCATGAGAATCCATGTGCCGAGTGTGTCTGGATCACTCTGTGTCTGACTTCAAGTGAAGCAAGATAAGGCGGAGAATGGCGGCACCGGGAGGAATGGAGAGACAGCTGCTTCAGGGGCCACAGACCTCGCGCACCGTCCACTATCAGTACAAAGTATCACAGTGTAGTAACATCCAATATTCACCGTATATCCCATTTAAATGGCTTCGTTCCAGGAGCCATCTCCTCTCACACTGTCACTAGGCTGATATACACACAGCTAGGGCCGACATTATACCATGTGTTTGTCTGAAACCCTGCGCTCCAGAGCTTGCAATCCAAGCTTAAAGGAACACTGACATCAGATCTATTTTTTTTTTTTATCGTAAAATAATGTTTGTTATGTTTATAATATACCATCTCATTATTTTTTTAAAATTTATATTTATTGACATTTAAAAAAAATAAATAAAAAAAATACTTGCCTATATTCTCCAATCCACATTTATAGTATTGCCAGTTATCTTACCCAGTGATCACAATTTGGCAGCTGTGCATTGCTTTCCAAAATCGTCTGACAGAAAATGCTGCAGGCAGAAAGAGCAGGCAGTTTTCAAAAAGACAGCTGCAAAATAGTGAGCTTTGGGTCAGATAACCGACAGTCTGACCAAAGGTGCATAAAGATGGCTGTCAGAAATGGGGAGTGGGAAAGGTAGACAAGCGATTTTCTTTAAAAATGACATATACATGAATACTAAAAAAATGTTTTTACGACATACGAAATCAAGCCTTGCGCTCAAACTCCCACTGCTCCTGGGCGGCAGCAGTGACTTTAGTACACATCAGCCCCAATAGATGGAATAAAAACTAAATCCGTTAGTCCCTATACACAAATCCCTATACACATTTAAACAACTGTAGGTTTTTATCACCACTCCAATGGCCAATAATGTGTAAGTAAGACTCCCACACTAACAAATCACCTTGCTGTTTTCAGACCACAGGTAGAATCTCTGAGACAGAGAGGAGTATTTTTCTTAAATGGAAAACTCTATTGCTACAACTGCACCATTGTGTTTCTAGGACTATAGTACCCTCTGTCCATACCTCCCTCGTAACCCATACCAACCTCCCTCGTACCCCACCCCCCCTTGTAACCCATACCACCTCCCTCGTACCCCACACCCCCCCTCGTAACCCATACCACCTCCCTCGTACCCCACACCCCCCCCTCGTACCCCACACCCCCCCTCGTAACCCATACCACCTCCCTCGTAACCCATACCACCTCCCTCGTAACCCACACCCCCCACCCCTCGTAACCCATACCACCTCCCTCGTATCCCACAGCACCCTGCAGCCGACAAAGGGTGAGAACCCTTTACCTGATTCCAGTACCAATATCCCTCGCTTCTCCTCTGCCAACATCAGTTGAAGGGGGGGGACCTAATGCGCATGTGTGGCAAGCGCATTCGGACTTCCCCATAGGAAAGCATTGACTCAATGCTTCCCTATGGGGTTTTAGCTGATGCTGGATGTCCTCATAAAGAGTATGAGTGCGTCCTCATGCATTTAGCAGACCACTAGACAGCCACTAGAGGTGGTGTTAGCCCTGCAGGGTAATTATTGTAGTTTTTCAATAACTGCATTGTTTTACATTGTAGAGTGAAGGGGACTGGGACAGTGCACCCAGATCAATTCAATTAGCTGAACTGGTCTTGGTGCCTATAGTGTCCCTTTAATCCCTACAAACGTATTAACCATTATTAGGGAACACATGATGAAATGGTATATGATAACATAAACATTACCGTATATTTGGATGCTAAAACCTTTTTCGACAATATTCCTTTAATATTTGAACTCTCTATTCAACCATATTTCCCTTGGGTATTTGTTTTAAATCACGGTCTTTTTCTGGTTCTGCTAGTCTTTCTATCTGTAACTCTGACTATGTATTGCTCTATCTGCCATATACAGCAACATCTATAGCCATATTGCTGTGTCTGCTACAAATGCCCGCATCTGATGGTGGTGGAGGCCATATTGGATTGACTGAGAACCTTGGAGGAAAAGACCTCACTGCATTATTACTTCTTCTAAAAGAGCACACAAACCCCAATTTATTGGATGCATTTTTATATTCTTTTCACGTTGCAAATAAAGTAACTGTTCTCACTGTAGGGATCCAGGTATCATTAATGGAAGGGTCTCCAGATCCTCCTGTCAATTGTAGACCACGTGGGGCGTACCTTGGACCTCATGGGCCGCTGTTCATAACCGCTTGTTGACCTCCATTTAATCTGTGTGAGCAAGGCCTGCAGTGGAAGATCTTGAGGTTTTTCCATGAGAGGTTTCAAACTTCCTATTTCTGGTGTTATAGGGGGGGAGGAGGAGGGGATGAACATGTCATCAGCCTTGAGAAAACAAAAGAAATGATCATCGGAAGAGTTAGTATCCTGAGGCTGCCAGCTCTTGATTGGGTTGACAAGAACCTGGAGCCTAACGGTCTTCCTGCCTCGGGGGAGCCATGCACTTGGTCTTTAGTTGGCGTGCTGCGTCTTCGCTCTGCCTGCTTCGCATGTGTTCCAGCGGCCTCTCTTTAACACGGAGTGCATGTGCTTCTCCCCAATACAGAGGTAAGGAAAAACTCCCATCTGTAGAAACATGAGGATTGTCTACTAAGGGGTTTCACAAACATGTGCACTAAAAGGTATTAGTACTTGCAGAAATGTAAATGCTAATGCACCAATCTCCCTTAAGATGAACAGAGAATGAGACATTTTGTATTATGCTGGTAAAAAAATAAGAAAAATCTTCTCCCTTTTTGTAAGGTTTGTGTTTATTTGCAAACTTAGTTAAGGAACTCTAACATGATGGAATTGATTGACACGAAGTGGAGGTTATCCTTAATGTTGATTAAAAAAGATAATTGTCTGAAAGGTGTGTAATTTTACAGTAAATGGGGGAATGTATTACCCCCTTCTCAGCTCCTGGAGATTTGTTAAATGGTGTAGGAAATCTGTATGGTAAGTTCATATTTCACACGGTATATAAACACGTCTGTGTCTATCTGTCTATGCGAATGCAATTGCTTTTTAAAAATATATAAAGACAGGGGTCCACCTTATTAAACAAGCCTTGTTAACATCTTGAATTGTGCTAGAATTTGTCATAGAGAGAAGTGATCCCAACAGACCTCATCATAGAGTATGGCTGTGTCATGGCGTTTCAGTCCGTCTGTAACGTGGGGGTAGTTAAACTGGGTCTCTGTAACCATTATTCGTACGTCTCCAGTCAGGGGTAGGGGTTTTAGGAAGCAATCCCACAAGATGCAGGGGTTACTGACGTGTTTGTTCTGAGGGCATCTCTTGGATTTGAATCTCTTTTTTGTTTTTGCTAAATTACTAAAACTGTGACCTCTTACAGAATAGTTTTATTAGAGAGAGGACACCCTAAATAGTCTCAGTGTAATGATTCCATTTTCCTTTGCCTTCATCATACTATTTCCTGCTTTGTTTCTCTTTTAAAAAAAACTTTGCTCCACTGCACATGTACTTTATTCCTCTATGTGCAGTGCATGCTGGGACTGTTACGTTACCTCTATGTGCAGTGCATGCTGGGACTCTTACATTACCTCTATGTGCAGTGCATGCTGGGACTCTTACGTTACCTCTATGTGCAGTGCATGCTGGGACTCTTACATTACCTCTATGTGCAGTGCATGCTGGGACTGTTACGTTACCTCTATGTGCAGTGCATGCTGGGACTCTTACATTACCTCTATGTGCAGTGCATGCTGGGACCGTTACGTTACCTCTATGTGCAGTGCATGCTGGGACTCTTACATTACCTCTATGTGCAGTGCATGCTGGGACTGTTAAGTTTACCTCTATGTGCAGTGCATGCTGGGACTCTTACATTACCTCTATGTGCAGTGCATGCTGGGACTGTTACGTTACCTCTATGTGCAGCGCATGCTGGGACTGTTACGTTACCTCTATGTGCAGCGCATGCTGGGACTCTTACGTTACCTCTATGTGCAGCGCATGATGGGACTGTTACATTACCTCTATGTGCAGTGCATGCTGGGACTCTTACATTACCTCTATGTGCAGTGCATGCTGGGACTCTTACATTACCTCTATGTGCAGTGCATGCTGGGACTGTTACGTTAGCTCTATGTGCAGTGCATGCTGGGACTCTTACGTTACCTCTATGTGCAGTGCATGCTGGGACTGTTACGTTACCTCTATGTGCAGTGCATGCTGGGACTCTTACATTACCTCTATGTGCAGCGCATGCTGGGACTGTTACGTTACCTCTATGTGCAGCGCATGCTGGGACTGTTACCTTACCTCTATGTGCAGTGCATGCTGGGACTGTTACGTTACCTCTATGTGCAGTGCATGCTGGGACTGTTACATTACCTCTATGTGCAGTGCATGCTGGGACTCTTACGTTACCTCTATGTGCAGTGCATGCTGGGACTCTTACATTACCTCTATGTGCAGTGCATGCTGGGACTGTTACATTACCTCTATGTGCAGTGCATGCTGGGTATGTTACGTTACCTCTATGTGCAGTGCATGCTGGGACTGTTACATTACCTCTATGTGCAGTGCATGCTGGGACTGTTATCTTACCTCTATGTGCAGTGCATGCTGGGACTGTTACGTTACCTCTATGTGCAGTGCATGCTGGGACTGTTACGTTACCTCTATGTGCAGTGCATGCTGGGACTCTTACATTACCTCTATGTGCAGTGCATGCTGGGACTGTTACGTTACCTCTATGTGCAGTGCATGCTGGGACTGTTACGTTACCTCTATGTGCAGTGCATGCTGGGACTGTTACATTACCTCTATGTGCAGTGCATGCTGGGACTGTTACATTACCTCTATGTGCAGTGCATGCTGGGACTGTTACGTTACCTCTATGTGCAGTGCATGCTGGGTATGTTACGTTACCTCTATGTGCAGTGCATGCTGGAACGGTTACCTTACCTCTATGTGCAGTGCATGCTGGGACTGTTACATTACCTCTATGTGCAGTGCATGCTGGGACTGTTACGTTACCTCTATGTGCAGTGCATGCTGGGTATGTTACGTTACCTCTATGTGCAGTGCATGCTGGAACGGTTACCTTACCTCTATGTGCAGTGCATGCTGGGACTGTTACATTACCTTTATATTCTTACCATGTGCAGTGCATGCTTGTTTTATATCATGCTGGTCTTAAAGGGACACTAAAGGCACCCTGACCATTTCATCTCATTGAAGTGTCCGAGTTGCCCTGTCCATGTCTCCCTTAGTCCAGCAATGTAAACCACTTCAGCAAGCTAGAGTAATTGGTGTTTGGAGTGTCCCATTAAGACTTTTTGCTAGTTCCTCCTCCTCCCTTTTTACCACCCTACTCTGTAATCTGCCTCTCCGTTCTGTTGGTTACGTCACATTTACACATGTAACGTACAAAGAACAATTCCTGCATGCCCATGAAACTGAGAATTCTGGGTAGAGTCACGTCATGCAGATTACATGGGTATTGGATGAGTGATAGTAGCTTACCCTGTGTTGCGGCTTCACCCTCTCCCGTGAGATATATTAACCCGTTTTGGAACTTGCCTCCCTGGGTCTGAGTGATGGCACTGACTGGTCATCCAATATGTATAGTGAATATAAACCAGAAATCCATCTGAATGTTCTAATATTACCATATTTTATAGTGTATTCTGTAGGGAAAATGAAATGGTAGCATATATCGGTTGACATCTCAATATGTACTCCTGGCCCTGAAAGTGTCCAAATGGCTAGTATATGTTTAGACACCCCTTCTTTTATTTTTATTTCTTTTTTTATTCATCAGGAGTAATATGATCACAGGGCACGTTGCCTTAAACATTAGGACTATTGTGCGCACGAATTGTGCCATCAGTGTAATTTGCACATGTTAAACCGAACAATGGCAATTGACATACAACCAGCCGTGTAATTGGCCTGATTTGAAAGACAAGACCTTTGTAAGTGGCGCTGCGGAAGCAAGGCTGGTGTATAAGATGGCTCAGCGGGGATCTGATTGATGCCGGTTTGTTGATGTCAAGAAGCACTGCTTTTCAACGGCCCCTTATTGATCTATAACATCTCCCATCATTACACTGTGCTGATGGGATCATTATGTTGGGGAGATCTGGAATCTGGGTCAAAGTGACAAATACATAGATTATTACTGTGTCCGCTGTTGTTCCCATTTAATTTAGACATGAGGCACGGCAGTTTAGGTTTGCAAAAATCAAACTTCATTTTTTGGACTTTGTTATTGCTGATCAAGGGGCTGGACCCAGAACGAATTTACACCCACTATAACTCCCATCACTCTCGTAGCCTGTGTACGTTCCACTGATCTGTGTAGTGTTTTGTGTGCATTGCAAATAAAGTAAAAAAACAAACAAACTTTAAGGTCGAGGACTGCTGACCTTTGCACTGCAGATGTTGGTGAGATACTTTTTATGAGGCTCAGCTTGCCATCATCATGAATATGATAAATCTGAAGGTCACGGAGGGAGAATGCCTTTAACCTACAAGCAGGCCTACATAAGTGTTGTGAATATTTTTTATTTGTAATTATAATTACCGTACCAGGGGGGGGCTTCCTTGTTCTGGGCTCCAAACGAGTAAAATTATCCATTTTACTTTCTTTTGCTGTAATCATATAGACAGCCCTGTGTTCCTTGGCGCAGAATGAATTGTATATTTCCATTAACAAAGTCTCTCACATTCATGCAGGTCTGGGGTGTGGGTGTGAATGAGCCTCTTGTTGTTTTTATACGTTCAGGACCTGTGGTTGCCATTTCGGTCGGGATTCCTGGAGACCTGGTTTAGGTTAATAAAGGCTCCGAACAGCTCCAGTCTGTCCCCTCTTTTTTTTTTTAACCTTTGTTGGCTGCCTAAAGCAATAAATGGGCCACAGTCAAGCTTGCAGGACTCTAAAAGACCCTCTGCTACTCTGTGACAGTATCGGCATTTTAGGAGAAAAAACATTGGTTTTAGGAATCCCAATAAAATGTTGCAGAACAGGAGGGGGTAGGAGTTTGGGGCGACTGAAAATCTCTGTTCTGTCAAAGCTTATTAAAAGGACACTCATGGTACCCATGTTATTGGTACGCTGTGTACAACTTTTGGTGGATTGTGTTTTTATTTTTTTTTATATGAATCTTTAAATATTAGTTTTGATCCATAATTCCACCCTCCTGCCCCTCCCTCATTTTATGCTACGCTAATTCTGTTGTGTATGTCATGACCCATGACAATGCTGCGCTCTATCTCATTCATTCTTGCACAGCAGACGTTTCTGGGATTTGTTCAACTCTTGGCTTTCTACGGTAAAAAGTGGACTATTGAACCACAACTCCCACAAACCTCGGCTCTGCAGGAATTAATGGAATAAGTTCTGCGCTGCCATGGAGAAGTAAGGGAGCATTGTGATTGGCTGAGTCGCTCTCTTGCCTGAGCTGAGAACACTGAAGTCATTGGAAAGGTCAAGAACGGATAGTTTACTGCAGGGGTGCACAAAAGGTAGATCCCAATATGTCGTAGAGCTGCAACGTCCATGATGCGTTGCATGCCTTAAGAATGCTTTGGAATGACAAGGCATCATGGAAGCTGTAGTTTTAAAACATCTGGGGATCTACCATTCTGGCACTCCAGGTTTAATGCATATTGTACTGTGTTAAGGGAGTCCACAAATCATTTAAGTAAAGTCACCTTTTAATTAAAACGTAGATGAGTTTGATCCTCAATAGTTTGTATGTGATATAGATGCAGGGTTTAATAGACTGCAACGTGGCAACTAGTTAAATCTGTCCCGCTGTGAAAATTGAAGTAAAAAGCTGTGTTGGATAACCTTTCCATATCCAGCACTTTATCCCGCATTCTGCTTTATTCTTGTGCTGTTGCTCTTTACTGAAACATGTGCTCTTAATGTCATTTAATTCCTAATGACCACCTTGTAGTAAGTGGCTTTTAAGATGGTTATTTCTGTTGCTAGCCTTTTTGAGACTAGGACATCTCTGGGCGTCCCTGGCTACGGAATTTCTAAATGTCCATTGTGGACTCGTGCAGTAGATAGATTTACTTCTATTTGTGGGACTGCAAGTGCCGCTCTCCTATCGGAGGAGTGAGCTGAACCCGACTGGACTTTGTCAGCCATTACTGGATGCCGAACAGAGCTTTTCTTATGGCGATAAGAACCCGAGAGTCTCAATGCCTCCCAGATAGAATGTGATTTAGAAAGCGAGAGTTTTACGAAGTGACAGGTGGGTGTTTAAAGGGAAATGTCTCAAACAACCGCTATGTAGAAAGGGTTGTTAAGTCATAGACTCACCTCCCAGCTGAGGTTTTGTAGTTCTTAGGTGGTGGGAGTAAACACCGGCCTATTTCACACGACGATGTTAAAAGAAAGTGTCGAAGGTTTTACCACAGGTGAGAACAGATTCAGGCAGGGACTTGCAAAAGCATTATTATAAATTCCAAATGAACTGATTTTAACTTCTTCACCCCAGGACTAAAATATAAATAAAATATAAATAAAATAAAAATAAATATATAAAAGAATAGGGACCATGTAGCAGGTCATTTCTAAATAATCCCTGGTTTACTTAATAAACACTTATTTTATTTTTATTTTTTCACATATAATTTTGTTCTGAGCGCCACATTCACAGATTGGCACTTGTGTGTAAGCTAAACTTCTAGACTTCACTAGTTCATGGGTTCTTCACACCATCTCATATACCTTTACAGACTATATTAATGTGTTTCCGCAGAATTCTACAGAACACATGTACTCCGTGTGTGTGTGTGTGTAATGTTTTTATGATTTTTTTCCTCTTTCTTTCTTGATTTCCCTTTGACTAAACATGGAAGCGCTGATCTCAAATTAGCAGATGGAGCAAACGCAGACATAAATTGACATTCTGCTGTGTAGAATGCATGTTCCTGTGAATTCCAGGAGCTATGCGTTAATGCGAGAGATGCATGCATGTATTTTCACAAGATCATGCATATTAAAAGATCAGTTTGCCTGCTTAAAGTCTGGAGGAGCTAACAGCCTGGGATTAGAAGTCGGGGCGCAGGAGGGATGTCACAAGTTGAATCACACATACCCGACATTCTTTAAACTCTTTAAAAGTCTCAGTTGTTTTTCTATAGGTGGAGAGTAGATCTATCACTGTATAAAATAAGTGGAAGGGAAACAATGACATTTGTGAAAATCCATTTTAATTTCATATATTCGGGTGCGCCCAATCTGGGCCCTGGGTGTTTTATAGACAACCCATCAGTTCTATCCAATCGTGTTACTTGTTTCTCTTAGGGTGTTGAACTTAGTGTGTGTGCGTTTAAAAAAAAAAAATAAAAATAATAATTTTAAGTGCAGAGATGGATCCTACTGTGTACAGGAGAAATAAAATCTGTGCTTCATAACGTTTTCGAGGCTGTGCACGATTTAATTGATTGGATTCTATCTTCAATTAGAATATCAAAGTATCAGAGTACAATTTGTTTTGCTGGGTGTCCGCAGAGGTCTAGAGCCCCCCCCCAGCAACTGTCTGCACCCTCATACATTTAAAGGAGCTGTTTTGCAGAGTCAGAATGTGTGAGAAATCCCCTTTTTTTACATTTTAAATTGGCTGTTTTCTATTCGACTCCATTTACAAAGATTCCATTTTAAGACATTCATGCGAAAGATCTTGTTCTGAATGTTCCATTGTAAGCATTTACATTTCTCCGCTGGTTTTCCCTGCGTGGACGCTGCTTTGCTTGTTCATCTCTCTGCTCAGAAATTCAGCCCAGCTGCTTTTCCAAAACACAATTTGGGAATCTGACCTGTTCCAATATAATTTTTTTTTATTTTTTTTCCCTTTCCCCTTCATCTTTTCCTGGCTGAAGGATCTACGCCGGGACAGCTATTTATATCCCAGCCTAATCTATTTTTGGGACAGCAAGTGTAAAATTCCTTTTCTTAAAACAATAGGGCTTGTAGTGGAGAACAATTTGTGGAGACGGGTGGCCCTGGCACTCCTTATCTGCCCCCCCTTACACAACCGTGGACTCTGTTATGATAATGCTGTGACTCACGCATTTTACTCAGGACAATAAGGAGAACTTCCTGTTTTTATTCGATATCCAAGACTTGCTCGCTCTCTGCCCTCCCCTCTCCTAAATTAAGCTTTTCAGCTGTGGCACATCTCCCTTCGCAGCACTTAAGAAGTTTATTTTAACATTGTAATATCAGTAGTAGCCTGTGTTTCTAGTCCTGAATTTTATTGTTTAAAAAATAAACAAAGATTTCAGATTCTGTTTTTTACTTAGTTTTTTTCCCCTTTTTTCTATATCATTCCGATGTTGTGGTGGATTTGCTCGTTGTTTTAAGGCATGTATTCTTTATAATCTGCAATATTTATTCTTGCTTGCTGCCATAGCTCCAACTTGTTCTATTCCCTTGGTGATTGCATGGGATTTTTTAGAATTCTATTCATGACTCCTTGGGCACCAGAATTAGATTTGATGGTATTTTAGTGAACTGATGGATAACGCCATGATTCCAGGAAGCCTCCGTACCCTGACTGGTCCGTGTATACCATGGCATACACTGTGACCACCATATCTTGAGATTGGTATCCAAGTTTGATGCTGTACAATAGCTCCATAGGCCTTAGTAGTACATCTGCATCCTTGTGAGCCAGGCAAACAATTGTGCCATACAGTGAGGTCTGCTTAGCTCCAAGGCAGCTTGGGATCAAAGAGAACTACTTGTGGTTCACACAAGGCCAACTGATCTCTTTTCATTGCCCCAGGCTCCTACGCAGAAGATGGGGTGGGCCTCCAGTTTAACCCTTTCATTGCCAGTAGAGTTGTCCTCCATATCTTGCCCCCATTGCCCAATCTCTAGAAGGGTCTCTAACTGGGACTAACCCTGGAGTGTGTGCTGCAATCCCTCCTGCCCATTCGAGTTTCAGATATTCCATGATCTAGATGGCCATGACTTGTGTCATCCTTCTTTGGGTGCTTATAGTGCTATGGATATATATCTTCCTAAGATCTAGATGGCTCATGACATCTTCTGGCTCCTTAATTCCTCAATCCAACCTTCATCAACCTTGTCCCACATTATTTATACTGTACGTTTGGTTTATAAATACCTGTTGGGTGCAGTATTTTTAAGAGGTTGTGGACGGACATTCTCTGTGATAATCTTGCAGAGTGGTTACTTTAGAAGTTACATTTTAGCCCAACCGATTTACAGAGCTCTGTCCCGGACTATCCATCAAGAATAAAAATTTTGTCTTTGTTGGATTCTCCATAACCATTCAGGGGAATCTTTACTGTTTGTTTCTTGACGGTAGCATCCATTATATCACTTAAAGATGTATAATAACCGTGTATATAATATAAGCTGTTTCCTGTATAGCAAGTATGAGAGCGGATTTCACTGTTTGTACTTGGGAAAACTCATTTGCTTGAGTTCCTCAACTCCGTTTCACATTCCATATTTCTTTTCTGAGGGAATGTCACCTTGGATCCACTATGTGCATGACCTTTCCCAGTGTCCTTAAAAAGTCCCTCCTCTTACAAATTTACAGATTTTTGTCTTGCTTTGGTTCAGATTATGTGACAGACTGTCCTTCTTTGGGATACGTGTGCTGAGTGAGCACACATTGGGTAGTTATACACATTACAGGACTACGAATGTCATTCAAACTAATCTGTGCTAACCCGGATTGTTTTTATATATATATATATATATATATATATATATATATATATATATATATATATATATATATATATATATATATATATATATATATATATATATATATATATATATATATATATATGGTGTTTGTTCAGTTCCAATATCTACGTAATTATTATGTGTTTGCACTTTGTTTTGTTTGGTTTTTATATCTGCATTAATGGCCGGAGTTGTACCAGTTGTTTTAAAAAAAAAATTATTGTTTCTGTTTAAAGTTTATTGAATTTTCTGAAAGATTCACGTGACAAAAATTCTGCAACAAATTAGGCACGTACAGGTACCAACATTTTAGAAAGAATTGAATAAATAGGTATGTAGACAATCCAATTGTAAAGCAAGAAGGTCAGAAAGACTTCTCGATTAAGGAACGTCACTTATGATTCAACAGAGAGGTGGGGGTTTAAATTCTTGTACTTGAATAAAAAATGTAATTATATATATATATTTTTGCAAGATAAGGCTGGAGCATAGTTGTGGTTTGTTTAGATGTTTTTGAGATATGAAGACAAATCTGGTACAAACAAAGCTATAATTAGGAAGGGCACCCCCTGTATTTTAAGAGAAGGAGGTGATCGCGATGTGTAAAGTAATCTGCAAAGAAGAAAGTCAACTTGCATATTTTGGTTTGTGCCCTCATCAGCAAAATAGATCAGCGAAATAATAAGACAGATAATAGATGATTGATTTGAAACTGTTAAAAGGCTTTGGGGAGAGTTGATACAGTAGAACAATGTGAAAAGATTTGAGGTTATTATCCCCAGGAGGATACAATTTAACAAGGCTGAACTCTATGTGATGGGAAACATGTTTTTCACATGCTCTCTCTCTCTCTCTCTCTCTCTCTCTCTCTTTCTCAAACCCCCTCCTCCCTCTTAGGACTGAAGCCGGCAGAAAACGTTCAGAACATCTGGGACCAGCAGGGAAATAACATGAACTGACGGGGAATAGGATTTTTATTTTTTGTTTTTCAATTATTTCATGAACACTTTGTGAAGACGGAGGAAAAAATAAAAAAATAAAAAAAATCCCAAGAAAACGGGAAACCATTCTGTGCACAGTCTTCGCTGGTTAGTGAAGATTTTTAGGAGCCATGGGGAGGAAAAAGATTCAGATTCAAAGAATCACAGATGAACGGAACAGACAGGTTAGTGGAACTCTCATTTTTTGGAGATTGCTGTGTGTTACTATCCGTGGCGGCATTTAGGCGAGGAATGGCGAGCGAGGGACCCGCCTCTGGGGTTCAGAGTTTGATTGTTAGGGTGTCACTAACTGTAAGACATTGTAATCTGACCAGTGACTGTGGAGTTTAGTACGAAGTTGCCATAACTGATGTCTTGCAGGCCCTCTGGCCTGGGAGACAGCATTGCTCAGAATCCAACTTGGGGATCTGGGAACTGCAGTCCACAAAATGTATCATGCCAGAGGTCAGGCATTACTCCATACACAGCTAAGGATCAGTCTTTACCAAACGAAAGTCTTATTTGAACAATCCATTAGTCTCCAGCCTGTACCTCCGTTTAGCTCAACTTTATTGACCAATCACTCCTCATGTAACTCTGCATGGTCGCTTGTTGCTGTACGTACAATGGATAAAAATCAAACCAGACAGATTTATGGAGGACTATAAATGTAAAATGACAAGCCCATAATATTCAGTTATTTTACTTGTCAATCCTGGATTATTTATCTACTAAGAGAAGTTCTACTTCTAGGCCCAGAGATCACTTGGTTTCCTGAATCATTTTGCTATTTAGTGAAGAGGAAAGTTAAATGAAAGATGGCTGTCCTCTAGTGACCTTGGCTGACAATTATACCCCCTACACTTAAAAAGGTGCTGGGAGTGTTTCCATACCAATACCATGGCATGTCCAAATCGTTATTCTAACAGGTCAGTATTCCCTATAGCCGAGGTCCTAGCAGCCATCATTGCTTATTGCCATCATATAAAGGAACTTTGGGGGAGAAAATACATTTTGCATTTCCAGAAAAGAAAACGAAAACAACCTTAAAAACAGATGCAAAAAAATCCCCCCAAAAACAAAAAGCTAGAAACGTATCAGTGAATGAATTTAAAGGGCTCTTTTGATGCTTTTAGTAAACGGAGGAGGTGGGGAGCCATTTTTCCTTTTTAGCAGAATGAGCAGCCGTTTTCATTCTACGTTTACTTATAAAGGGATTTAATTTAAATACACTGGCCTACTGCTTTTGCATTACTTTGCTAATAATAATAATCTTTCACAGGAAACATCACACCGTTAAATTCACAGTTTTATATACAATCTACCAAGTGTGCGCGTTCTTCCTCAGCTTAAGTCTGCTTTAAAAGCAGTTTGGGCTTTAAAAGTAGTCTGCGTTGCTGTATTTTTAATTTTTTTGTTGTTTTGTAACTATTTATTGTAAAGAAACAAACATAAAAATAGGGTTGAAATAATGAAAGTACACCTTTTTGATTAGATTTTTTTTAGGCGTAATTTCTGTTAATTCCTTATGGGGGGGCTTGTGTTGTCTCTAGGGTGACACTTTGCTCTGATTGGAGGAACGCTGATTATAAATAAGCCTCTGTCTTGCGAGCCATCAATCTGCTTCATACCCAGAGGCCAGCTCTCGGCAAAGCGGGGTTAAACAGGCAAACAAACTAAATAAAGATGTTTGATAGAGTTAGCAATAGCTTCAAGATGTCCAGCATTTCCCTACTCTAATAAAGTGACACCCAACGACAGCAGTAATCATGTTGCCATATGTACAATGCTGCAGGCCTATACAGATAAGACTGGCTCTATTAACAACCAAGTGTCAGGATAGAGTTACCCATAATCCATGGCGCTCTGTGCGCAATTTGCTTTTGCGTTCTGGCCAATGTCTCCATCGCTAAATTCTCTGTGCTTTGTCGCCAATAAGCAACGCAACATGCGCAACTTGACACCAGGTGAATGGACGCAGTCGGTATTTAAAGGAACACGCCAGGCTAGAATTAACTCATTCTTTATCTTAAATGTATTGTATTGCTAAAGCAATTACAAAGAGGGAGAAATCATCACTTTTGCTGTACCTGTATTTGCTGCAAGTCTCCAGATTTTGCAGCATCTGCAATGACTTTTAGTGAAACCAGGAAGTGGCTTAGCCCGTCATGATGCTCCCTTAACATAGAGCACATCCATAAACAATGCTTTCAAGGAGTTGTATTTCAGCTGTTAGTTTTTCAATGTAGAAAGTAAACGGCTACACTACAACCGCCTAAACCTAAGTCATGATATCAAGAGCAGTGGTGGTTTTGGAGCAAAAAGGGGAAGAGGTGTGGACTCAGGGAGCAAAACTAAAAGCACAGGGTAACTAATAAACTAACCGTAATCTAACCTACACAATTCACCTAATATGTGGGTGCCTGGAGTGTCCCTTTAAACTGTGCTGTGTACGATGCACATTACATTACTGAATATATTGCGGGAATAGCCATTTATGTGGTCATCCATTATCTGTCCTGCCGTGCATATTATTCATTTTATTATTATTTATAGTCTCCAATGGGGGGGGTTCTTTCCAAACTGATTATCCCTTTCCGTACGATAAGCCAGCGGTTATTTTGTACAGATACGTACAGCCATTTAACAGTGATTACTTTGTCTTCATGACAATGGAAGAGTTAACTGAGACTGCATTGAACGCAGACAAATCCTCGCTCTGAGCGTGCCTGCTTGCATTTCTTTTTCCTGTGAGTGGCCGAGGGCAACCTGGAGTGTGAGTGTTTGGCTTTCCCCTGCATCTTGCTTCCTGTTTGGCCATGCTGATTGGCAGCTTACAGGAAGCAGAGCTGCAGAGGAAACATAATCACAGAGTGCTATCACTTCAACAATGGACTCAAAGTGCAGCATTCCACAGGTCTGGGGTCAGAGGTTACACTGGCATTATACACTGTGTTCTCACCGTGGCTCTATGCCAGATATTTACTGGTGGCACTGGGTGGCTCATCATGCAGCATTGTTATCTCTGCCCACCTGTGGCCTCCTCACAATGCACAGGTCTCTTCTAATAAACGGGTCTTGGAGGGTTAACAAAGAAATTCCAAGAGCGTCACAATATATGTTCCATCATTTACAGATCTACAAGAGGTTCTCGACCCAACATATTGCATTGGGTAGATAAGCAAGCCTGCCACCACCACCGAAAAAAAAAAAACACAGAAATGACTTTTTTAGTCTTAAGGTAATATTTGATAAATGTGTTCATTACCTCTTACACTCTCTCAGAAGGTATATCCATATACAGATCAAAAGAAAATCCGTTCTGAAGGTGGAGCAGTCTCCATGGCACCCGATGGATTATGTAACATCTTGCCCCAGAATTGGGCCACTTTTCTTGTGCTAAATGTGTTCAGCAGTTTGTTCTATATTGCACATGGCTTTCTATAGATGGCTGCTAACTTTCTCAGATTGATAACTTGTGCAGGACTCGGCATATGGCATAGCCCTTCCATCCCATATACAATTAGGCTATTAATTATAGTTTCCACTACGCTGAATGGTTCTACAGAAAAAAAGGCCAACACAACAGGAATACTTTTTTTTGTGTATTAAATATATGCAGTATAATTTTGAATAATTTGTGACTGTGTAGAGTGACATTCTCTGGTCTCTAAGTGCTGAATCCTAAAGCGGATCTCTCCGATAGATCAATCTGAGAGACTTGCCTAGTGATCGATTAGTATGCTGGCACTGCCCCCACCTCCCAGACCTGCTACGCTCCTAATGCCAGCGATACCTGCTGACTTTACAGTCGCATCCCAGAGGAATAATACGTGGATTCAGAATGCTTGGGACAATCAGGGGCCAGCCTCAGCATGGAGACACCGAAATGGGGTCAGCAGTTTTGATTTGCAGTCATACAGTGTGTCTGCAGGGCCTGGTGGAGGAGATAATTGTGCAAATTGCAGTAAATAATGTACGTGGGAATAACCTTCCAGGCAAGCCGCGATATAGCAAAGGTAGTAGATACATTGAATAGCCTTCCAGAGGCATTAATCCCAAACAGCAGGTTGCGATGGGGCTGTGGGTTGTTAACCTCTTGAAGAGAGTATTGAAATGTCAGATGTCCAGCTATTGGCAACCTTGCTGTGTATCTGGCTGGCTAAGCTTGATGAGAGTTGCTGTTCTGTGTTGGCTGATAGTCTGGTATTTGAACTCACCAGGTATAGGGTAGGCTAGGAGACAGGAAGGCAGAGTGAGCAGGCTAGAATAAAGGGATTCTATGTAGGCCATGCGAGAGGCCTAGTCTGAATCCTCTATTCATTGTGCGTTTGGCAGAAAGCCCGTGAAATTGGATTTGAAACTGATAATGTGCCATTAATGGACTGGCTACTATTTATATCCAGAAGGGTTATAAATTCCAGCATATCAGCGCTGCAGAATATGTCAGTGCTAAATTAGTAGTAATAATAATAATAATATGTGATTCCCTTCTCTGCTGGCAGACCATTCCATGTATCCACCACCCACATTATACAGGAGCTGTATATTTGTCTATGGTAGCTCTGGATTGTAGAGAATGAATCACCACGCCAAACCATGTACTAATCCTATTATAATGAACTATTGGTGAGACACGTAACCGCACATCCAATAATATCGGATATTCTGAGCGGCCGTGTTACCTTTATATAAGGAATAGGCAGAATTCTAATGTGTTTCGGTGTCTCTGGGCTCCATTTACATCCCATCATATGGACACAGCCAGACAGACTAATGCAGTCCTGAACACACAGGGCAATTAGCGGCAGTGCATAAGCTATAAATCGTGGAAGGCTACCTCCGATAGAGAGGACAGGCCTATATCATCCAGGATAGCTGTTTTATAGAGTCATAAATGATTTCTATTGTACTTTGTATAAGATCGCTGTCTGTCATGTTATACATATTGAGCTCAATGCTGCTATTTTCTCCTGTGTGTATATTAGAAATTGTGCTACTCGCTCGGAGGGATTTATTTACTAAAAATCTGCTTGGAGGGGATAGAAAGCCCGGCTGCAAAATATAGGCAGGAAATATCCGATTTGTCAAAATTCTCCAGAATTGCTGCAGTCACGGCTTGACTAAGGTAGCCTAAATTTGGCAATTCAGATTTCTGTTCTCTATAAGTAGTTTAGTTTATTAGGGAATAAATCCCACAAAGATCGATCCCTATATCAAATCTGAAGATTGCCAAAAATAGACATTTCTCACGGTTTTCCCCCTCTCTCTGTATAGTTTTTCATGAATACTGTATTTCTTCAGAAGTGGAAATCAAGGATGTGTTTCTAAGCGGGTGAATTGTGAACTATTAGAAGACGTTTATATGAAAATAAAGACTTTTTAAAGCTGTTTTTTTAAATTGAGTTTTACAACTTTATTGACAGTTACGGTTTATAGAATATCGAGTAGCAGAGCGTAGGATCGGGCGTCCTGTCCCATAATCCTCTGCAGCTCCTTGTTTTCTGCAGCGTAAGATGAGACTGAGCTGCCCTTAGACTTCTATAGCGCGGTGATTGGCAGCCGTATTTTCCAGTTCTCTGATCACCGCACTAATGGCAGATTGAAGCAGCGAGCAGCTGTTACATGCCGTGCAGCATGATGTCAGGGTTAACGCATGCAGGCCAGGCTTGTTAGTGAGCTACAGGGCCGCCAAACTAGGTTTGGAGACCCTTTAACTGCCAGGCCAAAGCAATTTGTTAGAGCAGCTTCTCCTCTAAGGGATTAAGGGGGTCCAGTATTCCTTTGTGGGTTCAGTGAAGACGTGACGCACATGCTGGGACACGTGGGAGCAGGGTACCGGCTCAGTTAGGAGACTCCTGAGGACTTAGCTTGGAAACCCCATTCTGTACACGAGGAATGGGATTCTATAACGTATGGCAGGAGATGGAGGATTCTAGGAGCCAGGCAGAGGTTAATCCCCGGGGATCGTTACGATATACCCTAAATAAATACAGTGACTGCTTGTTACTTAGGATGTATCCCCCGCCTTCAACACCTTTCCCATCTTTATGCAATGCCTCCACTGAAAAGCTATTCCAGGTATCTACTACCGTTTCTAGATCACCGTTAGCCTCTACTGCCTCCACTGGAAGGTCATTCCAGATACCTACAACCCTTTAAACACCAATTACAATAATTTATTTATGTTGAAATACTTTATTTATGAGCAGAGGAAGACTTCTGGCATAAATCTTTTGAATATCACATAGACACGTAATGTACGGTAGATAAAATACATAATAATCAATGCAGGTTACATAGCAGGTTTTGTTATGTCGTTATTATGTTAGACATAAATTAGTTCCATTATATATGGAGTTGTCAATTGGTAAGGATTATATCAGAAGTGGACCAATTACAATTATTTATATAGCACCAACATATACCGAGTCCCTGCACAATTGCAAACGAGACAAACATTTAGTTCTAGCAAAACATGTATGAACTACGGGAACAGTAAAGGGCCCCGTCCAGACGATCTCACAATCTCTAAAGGATATCACAGTTATACACGACTACTCTTTCTCTATCACTGTTAGCCTTTACTACCTCCACTGGAAGGCTATTCCATGTATCTACTACCTTTTCTATATCACTGTTAGCCTTTACTACCTCCACTGGAAGGCTATACCAGGTATCTACTACTTTCTCTATCACTGTTAGCCTTTACTACCTCCACTGGAAGGCTATTCCATGTATCTACTACCTTTTCTATATCACTGTTAGCCTTTACTACCTCCACTGGAAGGCTATACCAGGTATCTACTACTCTTTCTCTATCACTGTTAGCCTTTACTACCTGCACTGGAAGTGCCGCACATGTATCTACTACCCTTTCTCTATCACTGTTAGTCTTTACTACCTCCACTGGAAAGCTATTCCAGGTATCTACTACCCTTTCTATAGCACGGTTAGTCTTTACTACCTCCACTGGAAGGTTATTCCAGGTATCTACTACCCTTTCTGTATCACTGTTAGTCTTTACTACCTCCACTGGAAGGTTATTCCAGGTATCTACTACCCCTTCTCTATCACTGTTGGCCTTTACTACCTCCACTAGAAGGCTATTCCAGGTATCTGGAAAACCCTTAAAATATTTAGCGTGCGTGTTGTGTGTATCCCTGACCTTATTCCTATAAATTCTTGTTCTATTACTTTTGTTGTGAAATTACCACATCTGCCTGGTGATCATTCCACGGATCCACCACCCTTCCACTGAGCTGACAGTATAGTGGAGGGAGATTCCTGTGGATACTGGCTGACAGTGAAGTGTTAATGCCATTCACTAATCCTTTTTAATAAGCTGCTCAGCTTGAGCTCCCCCTCCCCCTTAGGCAGTCCCTAATTAGCTCTGATAGTGTTATCAGATGGCTATGGTAGGGCCAGCAGTGATAGGTCCTGCTCTGTGGCATGGGGCAGTGATAGGTGCTGCTCTCTGCCAGTGGGGCTGTTAGTGAGTGGCATGGGGCAGTGATAGGTGCTGCTCTCTGCCAGTGGGGCTGTTAGTGAGTGGCATGGGGCAGTGATAGGTGCTGCTCTCTGCCAGTGGGGCTGTTAGTGAGTGGCATGGGGCAGTGATAGGTGCGGCTCTCTGCCAGTGGGGGCTGTTAGTGAGGGGAACGGGGCAGTGATAGGTGCTGCTCTCTGCCAGTGGGGGCTGTTAGTGAGGGGAACGGGGCAGTGATAGGTGCTGCTCTCTGCCAGTGGGGGCTGTTAGTGAGGGGAACAGGGCAGTGATAGGTGCTGCTCTCTGCCAGTGGGGGCTGTTAGTGAGGGGAACGGGGCAGTGATAGGTGCTGCTCTCTGCCAGTGGGGGCTGTTAGTGAGGGGAACGGGGCAGTGATAGGTGCTGCTCTCTGCCAGTGGGGGCTGTTAGTGAGGGGAACGGGGCAGTGATAGGTGCTGCTCTCTGCCAGTGGGGCAGTTAGTAAGTGGCATGGGGCAGTGATAGGTGCTGCTCCCTGCCAGTGGGGGCTGTTAGTGAGTGGCATGGGGCAGTGATAGGTGCTGCTCTCTGCCAGTGGGGGCTGTTAGTGAGGGGAACGGGGCAGTGATAGGTGCTGCTCTCTGCCAGTGGGGGCTGTTAGTGAGTGGCATGGGGCAGTGATAGGTGCTGCTCTCTGCCTGTGGGGCTGTTAGTGAGTGGCATGGGGCAGTGATAGGTGCTGCTCTCTGCCAGTGGGGCTGTTAGTGAGTGGCATGGGGCAGAGAAAGGTGCTGCTTTCTGCCAGTGGGGCTGTTAGTGAGTTGCACGGGGCAGCGATAGGTGCTGCTCTCTGCCAGTGGGGCTGTTAGTGAGGTGCATGGGGCAGTGATAGGTGTTGCTCTCTGCCTATGGGGCTGTTAGTGAGGGGCACGGGGCAGTGATAGGTGCTGCTCTCTCCCAGTGGGGCTGTTAGTGAGGGGAACGGGGCAGTGATAGGTGCTGCTCTCTGCCAGTGGGGGCTGTTAGTGAGTGGCATGGGGCAGTGATAGGTGCTGCTCTCTGCCAGTGGGGCTGTTAGTAAGGGGCAGTGATAGGTGCTGCTCTCTGCCAGTGGGGCTGTTAGTGAGGGGCATGGGGCAGTGATAGGTGCTGCTCTCTCCCAGTGGGGCTGTTAGTGAGGTGCATGGGGCAGTGATAGGTGCTGCTCTCTGCCAGTGGGGCTGTTAGTGAGGGGCATGGGGCAGTGATAGGTGCTGCTCTCTCCCAGTGGGGCTGTTAGTGAGGGGCATGGGGCAGTGATAGGTGCTGCTCTCTCCCAGTGGGGCTGTTAGTGAGGTGCATGGGGCAGCGATAGGTGTTGCTCTCTGCCTATGGGGCTGTTAGTGAGGGGCACGGGGCAGTGATAGGTGCTGCTCTCTCCCAATGGGGCTGTTAGTGAGGGGAACGGGGCAGCGATAGGTGTTGCTCTCTGCCTATGGGGCTGTTAGTGAGGGGCACGGGGCAGTGATAGGTGCTGCTCTCTCCCAGTGGGGGCTGTTAGTGAGTGGCATGGGGCAGCGATAGGTGCTGCTCTCTCCCAGTGGGGGCTGTTAGTGAGTGGCATGGGGCAGTGATAGGTGCTGCTCTCTGCCAGTGGGGGCTGTTAGTGAGTGGCATGGGGCAGTGATAGGTGCTGCTCTCTGCCTATGGGGCTGTTAGTAAGGGGTATGGGGCAGTGCCCGGCCTAGAGACTGGTGTTAGGAAGGGGAGGAAGTGCTGTGTAGTTGTGCTGTGGATGCAGTTTTTTTTCTAGTTGGAAAGGAAATGTTGCTTTGGTCAGAAAAATAAACATCCAGCAACTGTTTAATGTTTTTCTGTCACTCGTTTCATGTCTACTTCTTCCCCATATCGCCCTCTTTCTGAATACTGAGCTCTGTCCTCATTCTCAGTCCGTACGGCCATAATCCCACTGTGTCACACAATATCCTGCGTTCCCTTTCCACATATCACATCTCTCTGTACCATTCACTTTCGCACGCTCTCTATCTGTGCCGCACAATCACTTTTCTCTCTCGCTTTCTCTCTCTCTGTGCTGCACAATCCCTGTCCTTCTCCCCTCTCTCTCTCTCTCTCTCTGTGCCACACAATCCCTGTCCTTCTCCTCTCTGTGCCGCACACTCACTGTCCTTCTCCTCTCTCTCTCTGTGCCGCACAATCCCTGTCCTTCTCCTCTCGCTCTCTGTGCCGCACACTCACTGTCCTTCGCCTCTCTCTCTCTGTGCCGCACACTCACTGTCCTTCTCCTCTCTCTCTGTGCCGCACACTCACTGTCCTTCTCCTCTCTCTCTGTGCCGCACACTCACTGTCCTTCTCCTCTCTCTCTTTGCCGCACACTCACTGTCCTTCGCCTCTCTCTCTTTGCCGCACACTCACTGTCCTTCTCCTCTCTCTCTGTGCCGCACACCCACTGTCCTTCTCCTCTCTCTGTGCCGCACACTCACTGTCCTTCTCCTCTCTCTCTCTGTGCCGCACACTCACTGTCCTTCTCCTCTCTCTCTGTGCCGCACACTCACTGTCCTTCTCCTCTCTCTCTGTGCCGCACACGCACTGTCCTTCTCCTCTCACTCTCTGTGCCGCACACTCACTGTCCTTCTCCTCTCTCTCTCTGCCGCACACTCACTGTCCTTCTCCTCTCTCTCTGTGTCGCACACCCACTGTCCTTCTCCTCTCACTCTCTGTGCCGCACACTCACTGTCCTTCTCCTCTCTCTCTCTCTCTGTGCCGCGCTCTCGGGTTATTAACAAAAGTATACATTTTTAGGAATTCTAAGTGAAATTCAAAATGTATGCCAAAATAACTGAAAATTATATTTATACCTTCCTTGGAGAATCCTTTTTCAAATTTTGGCCTAAAGTTTGACATTCACTTGGATTTCACAACAATTGTTACTTGTGTGAATAACCCTGCGTGTGCCAGACTGTCTCCCTGCCTGTGTGTCACATTGTCTCCTCTTTCTGCTCTATACCTTTACTTCTCTCTGCCTTTCTCCTCTTAACTTTGTCCCATCATCAATCTTGCTCTGTCTCTTTTCTCCAGGCCACACTGTCTATCTCTCTTCTGCATCTCTCCATTAATTCTACTTTCACATTATCACACCTCTTGGCTGTCTTTTTCCTTTGGCACATTAAATCACGTTATCTTGTTTCTGCTTTCTCGTTATCGCTGTCCCATCCCCCCTCTTCCTGGCACTCTCCATTGCTCTCATTATACTCCATTTATTATCACACATTTTACATTTCTTTGCTATCTCAAGGCACACTAAACCCCTCGGTCACACACAAACACAATAGGGCAAAAGGTTCGACCCCTTCCCCACATTAAAATCATCATTAGTATGAATGATCTTAATGTGATGTTCATTAGTTGAATTCTGAATGATATTGTAAATGCACGGAACGCAGATAACATTTCTAAATATTGCGTTCAGGTACGATCATTCTAGCAATACACCGTGACACGTTGCTTGTTATCAGCTGTGATTAGTTCACAAAATCCTGCGTTAATGGCAGCCATCAGACAGATCCGCTGACCTCCTGCAATGACCAGGAGGCGATTGATGTACATTGTGCTTGAAATGAGTGACAAAAAAGGCCGCGAAACGCAGATAGGATTACGTGATGAGGGAGGTCATATCCGCCTGTCTGAAAGCAGATCTATGGCAGAGATTTGATATGTTTAGTACATGCATTCTGTCCCATGATAATTCAGCATGATCAAGCCTAGATTGTGTTGGCTAGGTCTGTCAAGGCATCATGGGTGTTGTAGTCATGTAGCTGGGGTCTACCATATGGCCTCTCCTGCTCTAAGGCTTTGGCAGAGAATTGGGCACTGCAAATATAACTGGCTTGCAGATTGTTAGTATCTTGTTTGTTGCTTAGGTCTGTGTTAGTATGCAAGGCAGACATTGGAGGGTGAGCTTGGTGAGGTGGCGTTATTATACCCCCCCATGGACTTTGATGGCTTTTAATGAGGTCTTAGTCCACACTGCCACATTTCATTTCCTTCCTCGATGTTATCCTGGGAAAGGGAAATGCTTTCTACTTTCACTGGAAGGCTATTTATTATACATGACTGCCAGCCTTTACGGCTTCTGTTGGAAAGCTTTTCCAGGTATCTACTACTATCCCTTTCTATATCCCTTTTAGCCTTTATTACCTCCACTGGAAGGCTGTTCCAGGTATCTACTACCCTTTCCATACCACCCCTGACAGACAGCGCTGAAATAATCAGCAGCATTTCAGTTTGAGGGGAGGCTGCTGGCTGCTAACCAGTCTCTCTGGATTTAAACCCAAAAGACAGACTTCTGTCCACACTGCCATAGCTATAAGTTTAATATGTTTTAATTTCTTTTTAATATCTTGCGGATTATGTTTTTGACCGGACCAGGATTTACAATATGGGTATTTTTGCGTCCCCCTTACATGACTAGTTCTGCCCAATTATCATTGAGAACATTAGGCTGAATATTACCTTCTGTGGAATTCAGGGCAAGATGCTGATATGCAGGGGTTACACTAAATCAGGGCACTGTAACATGTAACATGTATATAAACAATAGGAATGGACGCTGATAGCAGGTAGATCCTAACCTGGGGAAATTTAGTTCTATAATCAGATAATGGTACATTCCAGAAGACTGTTCCCAAGAGCTAGCCATTTAGTTATCATGGGAGATCCTCCACAATCATGCGTATAATGTAGAGGGATATTTTGTTTCTTTGTATTAACCGTTTGGTGTCTAGGAGCCGAAAATGCAATCATTTCCTGGGATTCCTTTGGGACTAACTTCTCAAATTCCTTCTTTGGCGCTGGTGGGCCCGACAGTTCCAACGTCCCCAGAGTCCATGATGATGGTGGTTACCGTCCATTTCCAGGGGGCATTCCTGTGGATTGAGAGCAGCACGATAGCGGTTATCTGTGCTGTGATTTGGTGGCAGTGGAGCCGAAGAGGCTGCTGCTTGCACGTTATCTCCTGTCCTGGTGAGGCCCAGCTCAGCCTCCCTGATAGGGTGTATCTGACGAGTGATGGATGCTGATAATGAGTGACATGGGAAAGTGCTACTGCGGTTGGCGAAGGTGTGAAGGAGACTGGATTACTGGGATGAGGGGCCCAATGTGTTTTATAGGGAGACTGGTGGGATTGCTGTGTCTGTGGTCCTTTCCCAAGGCAGAGTTACGAAAGTTTATTTACATTTCACGGAATTCTAGATACAGAGGTTCCATCAACCTCTCGATATTACCAGACCTGAACCTTCACAACCCTGAGCCAGTGTAAAGCACAGCAGCTGGCTGGCTGAGGGTTATGGGAACAGCCTCTGCCTGTTCTCTGTTTATGTACCAAGAACAAGCTGGAAGGGCCCCAATCTCTGGGTATTCATTTTAAATGACTCCGCATTACATGGGAGCACACCTTATTTATTCACAACAAAAACTTTACTTAAAAAGTCTTTTTTGTTACCAATCATTGGCTTTACAACTTTGTTGTGGAAGAAAAACCTCTTCTGTGCTTTTCAGGCTTGTTTTAAAAAACCTTTCACAATTGCCCTGCCCTCCGTCCCCAGATAATCTTTCATTTCATGTGATTGTATGTTTTCCCTCGTGTGAAATTATAATATCTGTTACACAAACATTGCTCTCCTTGGGCCTGGTGGAGGATGCGTTCGTTCTGTACGTGTGCAGTTCCCGTGTTCATTCTGTGTATTTCTTTTTGAATGGGTACATTTTTCTGCTCCCTGTTATATCACGATGACTTGATTTATTTAATGTACATCTAGATGACCTGTCACACTCCTGTCTGGCTGTAAATTAGCTGCTGTTTACAAATGCACCTTGTGATGGAGGTTTCTTATTTAATTATTTTCCTGTATTTTGACATCCGTTTGTGGTAGTGCTTCATTTAAATTTGATGTAGCAGTTTTCTCTCAGATCCAGGTGTGTTATACAGGTCAGGACAGATGTTCTGAATGGTTCAGTGCACACAAATTCGCTGCACAAAGATTGTGTGGTTCTCACTGTGTTACAGGAAAACGTGGGGGACACGGACTAAACAGGCAGTTGTGCTAGGATGGCAATTAAGTTATGTCGGCCAAAATAACAGAATTGGAAAAATCTCCAAATATGAGATTATTAGAACTGCTACGTGATTGTAAAATACTCAGGATACGGCTTTGTGTTCTGGAGAGCCCATATCTTAAATGTCTTTCTAGTGCTTACACGTGAATGAATTCCTGCACAGCATCATGGGTGTTGTAGTTCTGCTGCAGCCTGTGGTTTGGGCGATACCTCTTGGCCTCCCCAGGTTTGCTGTTAGGAGCAGTATGCTGGACGATCTACCTGTATTATATCCCTATTGTGAGATGAAGGATGTTAACCCTCTGTCTCCCAGTTTGCGATGGTAACGACTGTTCTCTGTAGCGCCAGTGTGTCCCTTTTGGTTTAAACCCCCTATCGCCTGACACAGTGTAAGATCTGCGCCGTTTGCACAGTAGAGGATAGAAGACAAAGGAGGGTTACCGTGGCAACTGTCACATCGGATAAGTCTCGGGTGAATGATGAATTATAGGCCGTGTTACTCGTGGAAACACATGTGATGCTGGGAGAAAGCTTCGTGTCTGAGCAGTCACAGGGGTAAAATGTGTCAATCCCATAACTTTAACATGCTGACCCCCTTATATATGAAGGAGAATGAGGGGAATGTACTTATAGGGAAAGCCATTTATATCCTAAAATAAAACCACAGATAAATCAGTAACCCTTTACATTCTGCTCTGGAATATTCAGAACACAACGTTCTAAATGTGCTGCAAAGCTTTCACAACCTCAACTGTGGCTGGGCTAGTCCAAAACACTGCTAGGCAAAATAAAGTCACAGGGTGTGCAGTATTAGAGCAGGGTACCCCCGCCTCTGACAAAGATGTGTAGGAGTGGCTAGATTTAGCATTCTCTCTTTTTGTTTGACGCTTGAAAACCCCAAAAGATACCACCTGGATTTATACACTAAAGCAGAAATTGTAGAGAATTGTTAAAGGAAATGTGAAATTCTGGGATAAAATGGGGGACAACGACGACTGATTGCCACGTGTATTTTCTCAATACGACCTGTCCTCCATAGTACATGATACACTGCTCTGATCAGAAACACCATGTGCAGTCTATGAACACGAAGTGCTTTGGATTGCATACTGTTTCTATCTGGACTTTGTGAATCAGCCGGTCTCCTCCTCTACCTGTATGGCTAATGCTCACCCCGTGTGCTGTAAAACAAGTATTTTAAGATGGCACGCTTGGCTTTGTGGAAGTAAATAATAGAGGCTTTCTGTAGTTTGTCTGTGCCAATGGTGGCGAACAAAATAGGTTCACAACCTGCAAACTAAATGTAGATCCAATGGAAGAGATACGCGTGCTAGATTGCATTTTGCGCTCTGTGCCCTCTCCAACTAGCTCTTAGTATTTCAAGTTGTGCTTTGTAGCTCATGGGGGAAGGTGATAAAGTGTGCTGTGCTGTCACAGGAAGTGGAGAGTGTGCAATGGAATATTGCTTCCCCATGACTGATGATAATAGCACATGATGGAGCCTTGAGAGACCACAGCTGAGCTAAACATCTGTCACTTAAAGGGGAGGTGAAGACATTTGTAATCACTGGCAGCAAAGTGAGGATATTATTTTAATACTGGTCCCTATTTATTGTTTTAACAAGAAACAAATATTCCAATTCAGTATTTAGAACAGTTTTTATTGATATATGTAACAATTTACAACTTCTCACTACACCTAACAAAGTATCGTTCTGCTTTCCGGGTACTATTTTTATCTCCCATGAGTTGACTGTTAAAAGTTTAGAAGGGACCATCACTAGGCCTTGATGTTTATCAACAAGCATTTTGGCACATAAATATGAAATACAAAAATGTCAATATTTTACCACTTAAGTTATCGTATGTCATGCTTTGTAAATGTTGGTTTTATGGGATCACTCCATTAAAAAGTAAATGTTGTTAAACAACCGCTGTTAATTTCAAACAAATCATAGCAAACAACATCGTGAATGTGGTTGTGTATACAAAACCAATGATCTCGATGGATGCGATAGTATCCTTTAATCATTGTCCCGGTGAGAACAGTTGTACAGAGTGAGTAGGACAATAAAGTCCCTTTAATGATGACCTCTGTACAGCGTAAATAACAATAATCATAATACGTGATTTATAGAAGTATAGGGAGGGGAGACATTTCCATTGGACAGTCTGCTTTCAGTTGGGTCTTCATACTGGGAGTACCAGAGGTAGGTCCAGCGTATTGTGAGACCGTTTCTGCTAACTGCTGGTATAACTGGACCTGCAGATTGCCTGCCACACATCATACCCTGTTCCTTCTACGTCAGCTATTCCAACTCCTGTAAATATGAAAAATACTTTTTTTCATCTTCAATTAGTTAAATTTTACACCAGATAGTAACTAATATTTCAGACCCACTTGCCTTGTAGGAGAGCGGCTTTGTAAAAATCACACCGCTATAAGCACCTGACCATCAGACAGCTAGACATCTCATATCACAACTTGGAGTGAGCTTCATCTCCTCCTTTGGAACTGCAGAGCCAAACACTGCTCATGTGCACAGCCTGTAAACCATACGCCATGCTGTGCATAAAGTGTTGGCGTTCCCAGTACGGCTGTTGTCAGTTTATTGAGTAGTCCCACTCATACTTTACCCCAGAAACCCATGCTTGACAGGGGTTTTTGGGATATGATCAGTTCCACTAGAGCAGAATGTGAGGATATAAATTGGAGAGTCCTTCTGGTGAGACAGACGAATGCCTGCAGATGTAGTCAATCTCTCTAAAATTTTCATCTTACGGGAGATTTTGGCGTCCTTTTACATGGTTTTTGTTTTTTTCTGTATTATTGGTTTAAGATATGGCATGTCATTTTCTATTTAAGTAGTGATAATAACACTGTTTGGGCCCCACCTATTCACGGTTTTAGGAGACAATGAATTGGATGGGTAGCTACACCTGAAATTAACTATTGTCTCCCTCAAGTGAGCCGACCGCTTCTGGGCAATGATGGAGATGGTGAGATCTGTTCTTACCTTTCACACACTGTATAGCAGGGATAGATCATTACATCCTAGCAGTGTCAGGTTGGTCCTATAAAGCCATTGGTTTAGGTAGGGGATGTCTGTGTGTTTTACTCTGTCAGAATACTTTGCTTGTTCCAACTACAATAGAGCATATATTGAAGTTGATTGAGTTTACGGTCTTGGGGAAAAATTACTAGATAATATAAATAGGTTCTGACTTTTCCCCACATACTTTTAATATAAAATATTTTGTATCTAGAAATAAATCAGAATTTTGTGCAAATATATTCATTAATTGATGCATTTCTATAAAATATAGTGATGTAAATGCGGTGTGAACGAATGATCGCAGGTTCGACAAACTGTGACTGAGACAGATGAGCGATTTCTGGCTAATGAAGCGATTAGAATATAGTCTGGGGATTCACTAAACGGTGCTCTCTCAGAGTGCATTCTCCTCCTACGTCTTGCTGCTTGCTAGTCCATTTACCATAACTTGCTGTTTAGCCCTCTCCCTATCCCGCTTGAAATTCTGTTGAAGGTTTGAAAAGGTCTGAAATACAACTTGGATCACTCCTAGCCATCATAGCGTTGCCAAAAGGAAGCAGTCTTCTTTTTCAAAGCTACATACTGGATTTTTATGCCATTATTCACCACACTGTTGGTTTGCACACTGTGGAATTTAGTCTGAACTACCTAAGTTAAATAGAAACCTCCAACGTTACAGATTTGAAGATTTTTAATGACACAGCCCTAATTGGCCCAGATTTTGTTATTGCCAAGGTGTAAATTGTAGAGAATTCACAGGGAATTAAACATTCTAGGCCATGATTGTCAAATTGGAAACATTCTCAGAGTCAGTGATTTTCCAGTTCAGCTCTGTTATAATTTCCAACAACTGACACCTTAGTGAATAGCCCTGTTTAATCTAAGTCACTGATTGGTGAATACGTCCCCCCCCCTCCTCTGGAGGAAGGAAAAATCCATTCTCTCAATTGTTCATCAGACTGTCACAGTCACGGTTATCTTGCAGAGCCCACATGTATTCCAGCAAGCAGGGTTCTGAGATAAGGCCGTCCTTCTGCCACTTAACCAGAGACATGGTGCAGACAGGATTCTGGGAGTTTTGCATAGTGACCATGGCTGCCATTACAATTTAAATGTAAAGACTAGAGAGCGTGGATATGTACTCAATAGCTAGATTGAAACCCACCTCCTTTATTAAATATTGTCTAATCTTCATTTCAGGTCACGTTCACAAAGCGTAAGTTCGGCTTGATGAAGAAGGCTTACGAGCTAAGCGTCCTGTGCGACTGTGAAATCGCCCTTATCATCTTCAACCACTCGAACAAGTTGTTTCAGTATGCCAGCACAGACATGGACAAGGTGCTGCTGAAATACACAGAGTATAACGAGCCCCATGAAAGTAGGACAAACGCAGACATTATAGAGGTGAGCGCTTCCGACTACATCCAAACTGTGCTCCACATGTCTCCATAGCATGGAACTACCTTGAAGCAGGGTTGGTAAAATAGAAGGATTGAATAACCTAAAACCCAGGACAGTTGCGTAGCTTCCGTTACACGTTAGAGAAGCCGTTGACCTATTTGAAGCTAGACTCTGGGAAAGATTGGCCAATTTTCGCACTAATTTTCTTTCTTTCAGATTGTTTACACCGTGATGTCCCACAGTCTCTGCTAGGAAGCTGTACTACATGTCTATATCATCCATTCATGCCTTTTGCCTCTTGTATGACTGATGTATGACAGACAGAATGCTGACATTTGGACTTCAGTTCCCATGGTCCTTTAAAGGCCGTTAGCTACCAAGGATAATGGGAATTGCAGTTCTTTGTTATTAGGAAGCCCTTATCACTGAGATGGCTGTGTATGAATCGGTGCAGTTCCTATCCTTCGTTTAATGGTCTTATTTGACAAATGGTTAAAGGGAATGACCGTAGTAGGAGATGAAGGATCTATAACCTCCTTCACGTGTGTCAGAATACCTCGCCAGCATTGTGACCGCTAAAGGGTTAATCATAGAAACATAGAATGTGACGGCAGATAAGAACCATTCGGCCCATCTAGTCTGCCCATCATTGCCAGAGCAAGTGCCTCTTGCGGGTGTATGGCTCCCAACGGCCTTTGGCCTCAGGTGTCATCTTCCCGTGACGTGACAGTGACACCTGTCTGAGGAGTGAAAAAGTAAATGCTAACCCACGGTAAGGTGACACTAGCTGGCAGAGCGAGAATTGCCAGGGCCAGGCCAATAGGGTAATTAGCTCCGATAGAGCCCATTATGTTTGTGTAATCAGTGCAGCATTTAGATAGACAAGACATGGCCTACTAAGGCTGTTATTCTAAGGATAAGGGTGCTGAGTGCCTTTCCAGACCTGTCTTTTTATCAGGCAGATAACACATAGATTAGGCCTTCTTGCTTGGATAAGGCTCTCCAGGGAAGGTTTTGTATGAATTCTCGCCTTTTAAAGAAAACAGGCAGGTTGGAGAGGAGATCTCTGATAGGACAGACCTTTAGGGCACATTGAGTAATGTCTGCAATGCAAGGGGGTCCCTACCCACAACCCTGCAAATCCGTCTAGTGATGAATTAATCCCTTCATAAGTCGGCATGTGAAAGACATGCGCACAATTTGTATTGCGCTGCTATCTGTGCCCTGTATCTGACCTTAATAACTTTCCTTTCCCAGGATCCTCAGGTGTAATTAAACGTAATCAGTATGCTTGTTTTGACAAATTTCATGAGTTTGTTAGTGTTGATACCCAGATCATCAGGCGATGGTTCACAGGAGAAATTCCTGTTAAAGGGGACCTGGGGACGGCAGTAGAGAATCCTGGGAAAAACGAGTTAATTTGCATGGAATACTGAAATGAGCTCTAACACAACAGTGATCAGAATATATATATATAAATAATCTTCTGTAAATACTATTAATGTGCAATTAGATTGTAAGCTTGCCTGAGCAGGGTCTAGTGTTCCTATAGCATTTTGCAATTTTCTCCTTTATAATATTGTGAAGAACTGCAGAATAAGTTAGCGCTATATGAATGCCAATAGTAATAACTTTTTATATTCTAGATTAAAAAAATATTTTCTCTTTTTTTCACTATTAGGTGACAGATTCCCTAGAGAAAGTGACAGGATAATATATTGATGATGTTGTGGTTGCCAGTTAAACTGATCAGTGCCCTTAAAGGGACACTATAGGCACAAAACCAACTTTAGATTAATGTAGCAGTTTTGGTGTATATAACATGCCCCTGCAGTCTCCCTGCCCAATTCTCTGCCATTTAGGAGTTAAATCACTTTGTTTATGTAGCCCTAGTCACACCTCCCCACATGTGACTTACACAGCTTTCTAAACACTTCCTGTAAAGAGTCATCTAATGTTTATATTTCCTTTATTGCACATTCTGTTAAATTTAGAATTTCATATCTCCTGCTCGGTTAATAACTTTACAGGAGTCTCCTGTGTATAATTAAAGTTCAATATACAGAGCAGGGGATTAAAACATCTAAAGCAAGTTAACATCTGATTGAAAATGAAACCATTGTGTTTTCATGCAGGGGAGGTGTGGCTATTGCTGCATGGACAGAAACAAGAGTGATTTTTAACTTTTTTAATAGAGTTGCATTGAGTCATTGCATAGAAACCTAGAAACATAGAATGTGACGGCAGATAAGAACCATTCGGCCCATCTAGTCTGTCCAATTTTCTAAATGCATCTCCATGGGGAGATTACAGCATCTCCATGCAGAATGTGGGTCCTGCCCTCTTTGCACTGCGTTGTCCAGGAAGACCCTCTAATGCAAGTATTTCCAAACCAGTCCTCATGCCCCTACCAGTCCAGGATTTAGGGATCACCCAGTTGTGACTAAGGTTTTTTTTTTTTTTTTTTTTTTTTTTTAACCAAAAACAAACAAAAAATCTCTCTAAATCCTGGCCTGATTGGGGGCACGAGGAACTGGTTTGGGAATCACAGCTCTAGTAGTTGTCAGAATGAATGCCACAAGAGGTGGAGTTGGATGTAAACATTGTTTTCTGAGAAAAGGCAGCGTTTATACTGCTCAGCCTGCAGGGACTGGCCATTTGCCCCCCAAAAACACTACATTCAGTGGTTTTGGTGCATATAGTGTCCCTTTAACATGGCATTTTATAATGGCTGAGAAAACTAACTGATCCTTAAATGAAATAGACTTGCTTGCCTTCCGCTCCGTGCCACCGGTGGTATCAGGTCACAAGAACCTCAGCTGTTTCTCATAACATCTTAACATTGAGGGTAGGACCGTGACAGAGACGTGCCACATGATCTGACATGCGGTCATAAACTATGTTCCTCCCATCCCCCTCTATAGTTATGGAACATACATGCAGAATCCTGTTTGTGATCTGTAAACAGAGTCTGGGCCTCACAGTCCATTGGAGGCATATGGCATACACTTGAACAAGAAGAAATCAGGATGCCAAGAGCTTATGTTTTAAAGGGACATTCCAAGAACCAGAATAATTTCATCCCAATGATGCAGTCCCTGCAGTGAAAACAGCAGTTTTTGACATTTGCAATCCCCACGCCCCTAGTGGCTGTCACACAGACACCTGTTAGGGCCTTCAATAACTCAATGTTGGTGATGTCTGGGGCCAGCATGGTACGCTCAATGCTCGTCATAGAAAAGCACAGGATTAATGGATCGCATGGCCACAGTGCATTTGTAATGAATCTAACTGGAAATAAATATTTTAATTAGAGTGTCCTTTTAATGCATTGCTGGTGCAGAGTATGTTTATTTTTTTCCTGCGTAGGCCAACAGACAGGTTATATTAACCTTAACACTTTCCCATTGTTTGTTTTAAGGATTGGTGGATTTTGACCACGTGGGGGGTGAATAATGTCAAACTCCAGTTAAGTCTACATTGTCCTGCACACAAAAAAAATTAAAAGTGCCGTAAAACATGGCTGCCTTGCACATTCCTCAGACACCCTTCATTGTTAATAAAGAGAAGGATAGCTTGTAGCAGTTGTTGGGCAATGCCGCACAGTTTCAGAAGAGTTGCTCAGACGATCCAGATTTTACCCCTGTCCCAGTGTGGCTAGTTTCCACATCCTATCATAGCAGCAGTCCCACCAGCTGTGTTTGAGTAGAGGTGGAATTGGTTTGAGCTCTATAACCGTTTATCCATAACGCAGTGAGTTGGGGTGAGCTGGCTGGCCGCTTTGAGGGAACAGAATGAAATCTCTAATTTAAACATTTCTTAACTTTGTTACGTTGGCCTAAAGTATAGATTTGCGTCTGCCAGCTAACTGCTTATTGCAAACGCCCCGATGTTTCACTATAGGGCTCCTCGCCATACTGTGCATCCGTCATTGGGGCCAATATGTCAGTCTGCACCCACTGTGCCATGTAAAACCCCTGAGAAGGCACAGTGGTGGAAGGGTTCTGGTTTTTAACAAGGCTGTTGTGGGAGGTCCTGGATTAACCCTCCACCCCCAGTATCAGGCAGTGAATTAACGGGGATGGGTAGTCAGTCATCACCCCCCTGCCAGCCAGCGCTTTCAGTAACCACGCCAGCCAGTGGAACGGGCCTCATTCAGCTTCCCTGTCTAGTAATTGCCTCCCACAACGGTTACTTATGTATATAATGAGGGATTGACAATGCCAAGTGAGTGGCGGCCTCCCCGCTGCAGGATTAACAGGAGCAGGCACTTATTATTGGCACTGGGGAGGGAGCGCACTCGCCTCTAAATAATGAGCACCGGAGACAGGCCCTGAGATTAGCAAACATGGTATTTACTATTAGCAGAATCAGGTTTTGGAAAGTATTCACTGCTAATAGTTAAAGCTCGGTCATGGTACAAAGTATAGGTGCTTTAACTTGATGCTTGTTGTTGTAGCTTTTAACCCTTCCAGCACTGGGAATGCTTACCTTCCACACATACATGTACGTATAATTATTATCCCAACCCCTTGCCCTCTATTGTAAAAGGGTTAACAGGAATGTCCTGGTTTGTCATTAGATCGTGATTCTTCTGTTTGCAAGCGCGGTGAAAGTGTTAATTCCGTGGAGAGAGGAGGGTTTAAGCTGTTTGCAGGATACGGTCACCGCTGTTTAATTAGCACCCCGTTTTTTCCTCGCTCTGTCGAGGTGTTCTTATATGCCGAGCTAAAATGTCAGCTCCTAGACACCCAGGTGTGCAGAGATGTGCGAAACGAAGTGTGAAGGAAAGTTGCGCAGTGGGAAAGGTTTGCAGGGACAGGCAGTAATTAACCCGTGCCTTATATTAACCCGTGCCTTATATTAACCCCTGCGTTATATTAACCCGTGCCTTATATTAACCCGTGCCTTATATTAACCCGTGCCTTATATTAACCCGTGCCTTATATTAACCCGAGCCTAATATTAACCCGTGCGTTATATTAACCCGTGCCTTATATTAACCCCTGCGTTGTCCTTTCAGTGTCAGGTAGGTTAGGTATCTACTTCTCACAATCAAAAGTTAAATGCTTTGAGAGACACACGATTGAAGTTGTCGCCTTCTGTACGTCTCGGCCAGGTTGAGTCCAAATTTCGGTCAGTGGGTTATAATGTTGGTTCTAACTATGTAGTGTTTTCCACTTAACCGCTCGGGGCTAGCTTTTCTCCTGAAGTAGTTGCAGCCATGTGGAACGTGGTCATGTGAAGAGTTAAATAAGAGTGATATGTCGTCACAAGGGGAGAATGTTAAACCCGTGAATAAAGGATCTGACAGTACAGAGGTGTGTAGGAAGAGGCGCACAATCGCAGCTAATGATTTAAGGTGTTTGCTTGTGACAGGCAAAGTAAGATTCCTGCTCTATTGAATTCCTTCACTGCTGCAGCTTCCTGCGCACTCACCACAGTTTGAATGTCATTGTGTGACCTTTTCACGGTGTCACGTTATCTGCCGAGTCTTGGATGTCCCCAGGCTACATCAAGTATGTCACCCAAAGGGAGAGTTGCAAAAGAAGAGTTAATATCGATTTATTTATTAATTGTTTCTTGGTTTCTAACCTCTATACATCTGCAGAAGCAGCATCTACCTGCTGCCGACGACCATGGCAGGTTCCATATTGGAATAAGGAAATATTCTTTAGCCTCCTAAAGCAACACATACACGAAAAAGTATGAATTGTCCAGAATTCCGATTCACATGGTTACAGGACGTCACGTTGCCTTGCTGAGAGCATTCTGTGTGTCTCTGAATAGTATTAGTTCTTGGGTTCCCGATTCCCTTTGTGCCAGACCTGACCTGTTTGTTACCATTTTTCTTCCGAACCCAGACATTGATTTGCCTCTTTGGACAGTTGTTCCATGACTCTAGCCATTCTAATTAATACACCTTGCGGGCCCATGTTTGCTTTCCTACCTTTTCTCGGTGGTGTTTGGCCTCGGGTGACATTGTATCCTGGCACACAGTACAAATGGTTTGGATAGAGATTGCTGAGCAGACTGTAAAATCATCAAAAGACCTTCCAACAGAGAATCTAGTACTAAAAGAAAATGGAAAAATGAGTGAATTCAAGGGACACTAAGCACCATAATCACCATAGCATGCTGCATGTCATTGTACGAAGGTAGCCCTGTGAGTGTCTGAAACTCATTTTGTATGTACTCCGTGCTTGGAGTATTTTGCTTTAGAATGGTTTGACAATTTACCTGTGTGCTCCTCCTGCTGGACTTTTTCAGTGAGCTAAGCAGGTCCGACACAGAACCTCATTCATTGCATGGCCCTCCTTAGCTCAAGAAGCACATATTACACAAAGAGTAAAATAATCTGCAGCTTGTCTTAGCACCATGGACTCAACTCCCAACCAAAAATGGAAAGAATATAGTCAGAAACGGATCCGGATCCTCCTAGAACAAACCTTTCTTACTTACAGGGGGCGTTATAAAGCATACTTTGTCAGATAGGGCTGCATACATTAATAAAAAGTAGAGAAAATGAAAATATGAGGTATAGCCAGGATTGAAACTATACTCCCAATTAGCCATTCAGCAGTTGGTGCAAGAACCCTCCATTAACAATGCTGACTAAATAACAGGACTGCGTCAGTATCTGGCTGTATTGTTACAAGCCTGGTTTGCTGTACGCATGTGATAGGAAACATAGAATGTGACGGCAGATAAGAACCATTCGGCCCATCTAGTCTGCCCAGTTTTCTAAATACTTTCGTTAGTCCCTGGCCTTATCTTATAGTTAGGATAGCCTTATGCCTATCCCACGCATGCTTAAACTCCTTTACTGTGTTAACCTCTACCACTTCAGCTGGAAGGCTATTCCATGCATCCACTACCCTCTCAGTAAAGTAATGCTTCCTGATATTATTTTTAAACCTCTGCCCCTCTAATTTAAGACTATGTCCTAAGCAGAGCTATCTGCCATTAAAGATACTAAATCTTGTACAAAGCAGCATGTATCACGGTTCATTCTGTTTTGTAAGTCCCCGATAACATGTGAGATGCACTGATTCTATGGGAATGAGAGGGTTAATGGGTGGCGGGCTGGTTTGGTGAATTTGCTAGTCTGACATGTAAACATGATCACGCAACACTCCCACCATGTGTTTAGCAATGCTGTCAGTTTGTATGGGAACACTCCCAGCATGCACTGCCAAAAGCATGCTCCAAGCATGGCAACCCGCCACGGGGCTGCGACTACATGTGAGCATGGGAAATCATCCTCTCACAGGGGTTGTGTTATAAGGAATAGATCTGATTCCAAAAGAAGAGATTTACAGGAAATCTGTGTATATATCTATCGACATGCTTCTGTACTCCATGGCTCTCCATTGCCGTTATAGCCTCTTCTCATCTTATTGTCTAGTCTGGCAGTGTCGGGATCCCAGGATGATGGGATTTGGAGTTTGGCAGGTTTCTGTATGTGTTTGAAGCTACACCTGCTGAGAATACTGAGTCACTTGCTCCAGCTACAAGTGACCAGCAGCCGTTTGTCAATGTCCCTGTAGCACATGGTCATGTGATGTCACCTGAGTAACTTCCTTACTGCTAATTTTCTCTCCAGATGGCCCCAGGCCATATGCTGAGGATGTCTTGTGTGTGCTTATGCAGCTGAAATGAGGGAATCTATGCCATTGCAGTCTTTGTTGGATCTCAGCTGCTGCGTCTCATTGTTCAGAGACTATATATAGGATCACAGTGATGGTGGTCTCAGCGCCAAGCTCCGCCTGTAGAGCCTGGGCTAAGGGGCATTTATAGCTTCTCTGATAATCGATTGGTCTGTGCCAAGAGCAAAACAAGGTGAGGAGGACACGTTAACAAGTCCTATTTACTGTTAATTATAATGTTCTATATAAACACAATACATTGTAGCCCTTGCTGGATGTAAATTCAGCAATAAGTCCAGTCTATGGCACAGTGTGTGTGTGTGTGTGTGTGAAATTCCAGCACTCAGACTCACACTGGGGCTTATGTGGACAATTGGAAAGAAATAAAACACTCCAAATTCAGTCAGTGCACCTCATTGCGATCCCCATAACCTGTTGTCAGACACTGTTTCCTTGGGGCTTCCATCAATAGATAATATGACTGGGAGGGGGTATCAGTTCAGATGGTCAGTAGCAACTTTATATCCTATAGCAAGCCAGTGTGTGATGTTACCAGAAAGTTGAGTACTTATCTTTCTTGTCCTATCAAAACAAACACGTTTAATTTAAAGGAACACTATAGTTACCAAAACAGCTTGAGCTTAACGAAGCAGTTTTAGTGTATAGAACATGCCCCTGCAGTCTCACTGCTCAATTCTCTGCCGTTTAACAGTTAAAGGGACACTATAGGCACCAAGGCCACTTTAGCTCATTAAAATGGTCTGGGTGCAGTGTGCCTGTCATGTTTACATTGCAGTACTAACACGGCCACTAGAGGCGTTTCTGGGATTTTACCTGATTTAAGGTCGCCCAATTGACGCTGGATGTCCTTACACTTTGCATTTGAATATCCAGTCTGTTAAATCTCTATGGCTTTCATATGAGGATGGCCAATGCGCAGCCCCCAAATATTTTTTTTTATTTTTATTTTTTTTAAACTCTTTATCTATCATGGGGGCAGAGGGCACTATAGTACCCCTTAAAATCACCTTTGTTTCTGTTTATGCACTAGCTGTATCTCCCCTGGTTGTGACTGAAAATTAAAAAAAAAAATTGTTTAAGCTATGTCAAGCACATGTTAACTTGCTTTAGAAGTTTTTATCTCCTGCTCTTTAAGTTGAACTGTAATCACACACAAGAGGCTCCTGCAAGGTCTAGAAAACTATTAACAGAACAGGAGATACAAAATTCTAAATTAAACAAAATTTGCAATAAAGGAAGTGGAAACATTAGATCTCACTTTCAGGAAGTGTTTAGGAAAGCTGTGTCACATGCAGGGAGATGTAACTAGGGCTGTAGAAACAAATTGATTTAACAAATAAATGGCAGAGAATTGAACAGTGAGAGTGCAGGGGCATGATGTATACACCAAAACTGCTTCATTAAGCTAAAGCTGTTTTGGTGATTATAGTGTCACTTTAACCCCTTACGGACCAAACTTCTGGAATAAAAGGGAATCATGACATGTCACACATGTCATGTGTCCGTAAGGCGTTAAGAATGTCAAAGTAAAGAGGCCTGCGCTCATTGAGCCAATCCCAACTCACAAACCTACAGAGAGAAATAACCTTTCAGACTCCATTTTATTTAATTTAGAATCCATCTCTCGTATTGGCAAAGTTACCAACTCAGCCGCTGGATGGCAACCATCCGACCCCCCTGAATGTGCGTTACTGGATTGTAAGTGCACAAGAGCCGCGCAGGGGCCAGAGCATAAAATCCTAAATGCACTTAATATCCTCCTGCACTTTACGGAGAGTCAAAGTTAAAAACAACAGGAAACAATTAGAAGATTTTAAGAGATTCCGAGACTACCATTTAATACTGGCAGATCAACAGCAACATATAAATCTCCCACTCTCCATTTGCCTCTAATTCCTCTAAAACCCTGGCCTCCCCCAGAGAACAGCAGGGTAGCGATGGAATGAAGGTTAACAGTTTAATTCTTTGTATTGAATTCAATCTTGTATTGCGAGGTCCTGCTCCGTCATATTGGAGTCTCTGGACATAAGACCAATATATGTACCCTCTCTGCCCTCTGCTTCTGGAACACTACCGAGCCATGTCCTGTTTCTGGGAGTGCGGATAAAACCTTGAACATTGTATTCAATTTTCCCTTTAACTTTTAAAGGGGAACCGTCGCACCCTGTGATATTTAATATTTTGTTTACATACCCATTATATTACACAAATATGCATTTCTTAGGCCTGAAAAAAACTTACCTTTTATCTTGAACAGAGCGTCTCTATCTGCAAGACTGAACCGGATTAATTGCAGAATATTTATAGGGACCCTAATGGCACCCAGACCACTTCATCTCAATGACGTGTTTAAATGTCTTTAGCGCTATCCACACTAGCCTTTCAATGCTTTCCTACGAAAAAAAAAAGCATTGGATTGGTTGAGCTCATCGATCTCAACCAAGGAGGCGAGCCAGCCGTGGAGAGAGCAGTGTGGCGTGGGATAAAAGGCAAGTAGGCCTTAACTATTTTAACTCTGGACACCTAAATCGGTGAAAAAGAAACAATAGCGTTGGGAATACACATTTGTATTCCTAACCCCATAGTCTTCCTTTAATATACAAATATAATGAAGCAGCCCATCACACGTTATTGATGATTTCCAATGTTTTATTTGTTATTATAGCTCCATAAGAAACACGTTCCTAATCCGCTTGGAAGACAGGATGTGTGTTCATCCATAGATTTTCTTATAAAATATTCAGTTGGGTTCCAGCAGTAACTGGTCATGCATGGTCTATCGGGCCCGATATAAACACAGCAATAAGTGATGCGGACCATGTGAATATCCCCTTACTGTGTTTTATGATGAGTCGTGTGATATTTCCAATGGGTTTTGGCATTGGGGAAATGGGGGTTTCAACTTGTAGCACAACAAGGCCCACTATGGCACAGTGAGTCAGTGCCAAGATATTCAGTCTGTGACGCCTACACGGCTGTAGTTTATTGAAAAGTAGGGTACTCCAGACTGCTGCACCCGGTACAGTGATTATTTTAGGAAGGTGCTGCTTTAAATTACAAGACTGTGTAAAAATAGCTAGGTTTACAGAATAAAAAGGCTAAACAGCTGCAGAGCAATTCGCCAGATCCTCTAGTCAGCAGAGATGTGTGTTGTATTCATCGCAATTATGTATCTTGTCCCAAAGAAGGCCATTTATTGCTGAAGAAAGCACTGCTGAGGCAGCACGGAGAGTCTGTGGGTATACTTGGCCCAAAGCTGGTGTCAAATGAACTGAGCTCCTAATTCATGTTTATATACAGAGGAGGAACCAGAGCAGAACTGAGCACAGCGTCCTAGCCACAGCCCAAAATAGGACAGTGTGAAGAAGTGAGCATTTGTAAAGACAGCCTAATGCCAAGGCAAATCGGAGCTGCACGAGCCATCTGCTTGTTTTATCTAGAGTGTGTGTATGTGTATGTGTATCTGTTATAGAAATGTATGTGTGATGTTGGGTTTATGTTTGGATAGATGGACCTTCTTCTCTGACCAGAATTAACCACACACAACCGCATCAATCCCCTATTTGTCCCCATTAACTATGTTATAACGTACTCAGTACCTCCTGCAACTCCTCCATCTACTGAATACCTTTACAGCCCCACTCCCTCCGGATTTTCTCCCCTTAACACCCATAGCTTCTGCCCCACCGTTTCCTCCATCTCTTGACTAGTCCGTAGCGCTCTAGCTGTTTGTATCTCCTCACTCCATCGTCCCTGGATCTGCTTGCAAAGTGCTCCATATGTTTATTTAATTGGCTTATTAGTCTGTATATGGGATAATTGATTGAGGTCAGGCAGGAGGTCAACATCTGGGTATGCAAGAAAAATCAAAGAGCCACTTTATCATATTATCATCATTTATATAATTCCAACAAAATCTCATTAGCTCTTGATACACCAGGGGAGATGTATCAAAGTCTCAGAATCTGAAAAGTGGTTCAAAGTTTAAACAATAAAAAAAATAAAATCGCTGGTATTTCTGCTGCTCTATTTTCCTGATGTTGTATGTGTACTAGCAAAACCATTAACGGATTTATATAACCAATCATTGTTAACAGGAGTAGTCCCAGAAGATTGGAAGTTGGCAAATGTTGTGCCCATTCACAAGAAAGATAGTAGGAGGAGTCGGGCAACTATAGGCCAGTAAGCCTTACTTCAGTAGTGGGGAAAGTGATGGAAACCATGTTAAAGGATAGGATTGTTGAACATCTAAAAACACATGGATTTCAAGATCAGAGACAACATGGGGTTACTTCAGGGAGATCATGCCAAACTAATCGTATTGATTTTTTTGATTGGGTAACTAAAATAATAGATCAGGGTGGTGCAGTACCTAGATTTCAGTAAGGCTTTTGACACTGTTGCACATAGAAGGCTTTTAAATAAACTGCAATATTTAAGTTTGGATTCCAATATTGTTGAATGGGTAAGGCAGTGGCTGAGTGACAGGAAACAGAGGGTTGTAGTCAATGGAGTATATTCGAAGCATGGGCTTGTCACCAGTGGGGTACCTCAGGGATCTGTACTTGGACCCATTCTCTTTAATATTTTTATTAGTGATATTGCAGAAGGTCTTGATGGTAAGGCGTGTCTTTTTGCTGATGATACTAAGATATGTAACAGGGTTGATTTTCCAGGAGGGATAAGCCAAATGGCTAATGAGTTAGGTAAACTAGAAACATGGTCAGAGTTGTGGCAGCTCACATTTAATGTGGATAAGTGCAAGATAATGCATCTTGGACGTAAAAACCCAAGGGCAGAGTACAGAATATTTGATAGAGTCCTAACCTCAACATCTGAGGAAAGGGATTTAGGGGTGATTATTTCTGATGACTTAAAGGTAGGTAGACATTGTAACAGAGCAGCAGGAAATGCTAGCAGAATGCTGGGTTGTATAGGGAGAGGTATTAGCAGTAGAAAGAGGAAAGTGCTCATGCCATTGTACAGAACACTGGTGAGACCTCACCAGTATTGTACGCAGTACTGGAGACCGTATCTTCAGAAGGATATTGATACCTTAGAGAGAGTTCAAAGAAGGGCTACTAAACTGGTTCATGGATTGCAGGATAAAACTTACCAGGAAAGGTTAAAGGATCTTAACATGTATAGCTTGGAGGAAAGACGAGACAGGGGGGGATATGATAGAAACATTTAAATACATAAAGGGAATCAACACAGTAAAGGAGGAGACTATATTTAAAAGAAGAAAAACTACCACAACAAGAGGACAGTGTCTTAAATTAGAGGGGCAAAGGTTTAAAAATAATATCAGGAAGTATTACTTTACTGAGAGGGTAGTGGATGCATGGAATAGCCTTCCAGCTGACGTGGTAGAGGTTAACACAGTGAGGGAGTTTAAGCATGTGTGGGATAGGCATAAGGCTGTCCTAACTATAAGATAAGGCCAGGGACTAATGAAGGTATTTAGAAAATTGGGCAGACTAGATGGGCCGAATGGTTCTTATCTGCCGTCACATTCTATGTTTCTGATGACGACACTTCGAATTACCGGATAGAAACTTCATTTGGGAAAATGAAACAAACACTGGCAGTAGTTTTTAGAGGGATCTGGCAAACTAACAATTTGATTGTAACTTCTATTTTAAGTTCCATTTTAATATTAATATATATATATATATATACATTTTTTTTTTTTTTCATGAAAAGTTGCTTTGATTCTCCCTGGCCCTATCAGAGAATGGAGACAAGAAGGTTTCTTGAGATATTCTATATGTATATACAAATTTACCACCTGCCAAAATAAGTAATCATTTATGGTTATTTAAGATAACAGATCCTACCCCAAAGGTAACCTGTAGAACTAAGCCATCCTCTCATGTAAATGAATAATTCCTGCTTCAATTATTTCCCTAATTGTACAGACTACACAAGAAAAATGCCTTCTATTCGACGGTCACCAAAAACATATGGGGTTTATTAAATAAAAAGGCAAATGTAGAGACTTGACAAAAGAAGTGACATTTTTAGCATAGCAGAGTGGGCACAGTATCCAAGGAGGAAAATGTTTGTAAATTTGATATTTTTGCCTAAAACCTGCTATTTTCCACAATGCCCAGTCTATTGAGTAAAAGCTAACGTGTTGTTTCATTCAGCTGTATTGTCATGGTTTGTATTCTGCGTAGAAGGTTGCCTATTACACATCTCCCAGGCACATAGACCTGGCTCCTGCGCACTCCCGCAGGGCTAGGGTCCACCATATCTCCCCACTGCCCTTGTGCATGGAGGAGGCTCAGAGCTGAGATTTTCCTGGTTGTGATTTCAGACGTTAAGAAAGAAAGGTTTTAACGGGTGTGACAGCCCTGAACCGGATGGGGATGACTCCATTGACCAGAGCCCTCTCATGGAAGACAAATACCGCAAAGCCAGCGAGGACCTGGACATTTTATTCAAACGTTACGGTGTAAGTACTCTTTCTCCAGCAACTCCTTCATCTCTCTCTTTTTTTTGTTTTCTTTTGTTTTCTTTCCTACCCTCCTGTCTTCATTCCTTTAAATAATAAAAAAAAAAAAAAAAAATCCCCCTTCCCCCTCCGTCCTGACCTCCAAAAAAAGCAGGCGCTGAACAAGAAGCACAGGGAGTACGAGAGCCCAGACGCAGATGAGGTTTTTGCGCTGACTCCGCAGACCGAGGAGAAGTATAAAAAGATTGACGAGGAGTTTGATAAAATGATGCAGAGTTATAGACTCGCAGTGAGTACTTTGCAGAGTGAGCCAGAGGCCAAAGCAGCACTGCACGTTTTTCACAGACTGTCCTCGAGCTTCGAGGGTTAGGGTCGTAGGGGGAACTCCTCCAGAGCTCGTGATGACACTAGGCACCTCTATATGAAACACTTAGAAAAAAAACATTTTCAAGATTCTGCTTTTGTGGACTACATTTCCCGTGGTAGCTCTCTGTGGATTCTGGGAAACATAGTTCTCAAAAAGGTAGAGAACCATATGATCAAGAGTTCAAGCTATTTATTAGGGCAGGGATATGGACAAACATTGTATATGACAGATTAGCGTGGACCATTGAGATTTTGCACATTTTACGTTCTGAAATCTTGCTTGATCACATTTTGAACTCTGCAAAAAGTGTTGGCTTGCAAAGGCCTGATACCCACTTAAAATCAAAATATTTGTTTTCTTTTCTTTTAGAAAGCTTATTTGGCACAATCTGAGCTCAAAGTTAGATATTCCCACAGAAGGCCAGATGTTTTAAATACGTGTATGCTTATACATATATTTATATATATATATATTTTCTAGTAATAGATTTTAAAATCTGCAGTCTTTATATGGAGAGATTACAATCTGAAATCTTATAACGGTACACTCAAATTATAAACAGTAGATTATTGTCATTCTGTACATTTTCTATGCATTATTCATTTTAGTTACATATTACTTCCATATTATAGAGCATACGGGGCGCTTGAAACCTGCAGTGCTGCTTGATGGAGAATGTGCACTTAACCCCTCCGCTGCTGGACAGGCTGTAACACACACCGCAGGCGGCTACAGTGACAGAGGGGTTAAGGACAATATGGCGTGTGTTCTTGCATGGCTCGGCTTCTTGGCCTTGGGTTTGCTCAATACTCACAGTAGGCATAAATGCAGTGAGGCTTTCAGGGCTCTCCCGGGCAGGTAAATAAAACAAACAGATTGCGGGCCAATGACTTTGTTGTCAGTCATGCTGCCCAGTTCTACTCTAGGCCTCTCCAGTTGCTGCGGACTGATCATAGCCCGGCCCCGGTTTAGCACGTAGTCTGCGCTAGTTTGCTTTTATAACCCAGTGTTACTCAGATAGCAAACTCCAATCCTGTTATTAATGCACACCTAAAACAGTAACATTTTGTCAGGGGGCAAGGTGTGCTTGTCTGTTCCTACTGGCAGCTGTAAAATCTTTAAACCGGCTTCCATTTCCCACTCACCACTAACCTTTTACTTTCTCTTTTGTCCATTATCTTGTTTTTACTGTTGTATTTGGATACTTGAATATGTTTCTTGCTTTGTTAAATAGGCCTTGGCTGTAAAGGAGTTAAGTTTAGGGGCTCCGTGGGGGGAAATAAAATAAATAAACGCCCTCTTTCTGAGCAGATAATTTCTCAGATGGTGCCCCACTCACTCCTTTGAATATCGTGGCCTTTAAAAATGGCGTGGGCTGATATAATGCCTTGTCAACAAATCACGTGGGCGTAAGGCAGATCTGCTGTCTAAGGACGCACCCAGCTGTGCAGCAGAAAGAGTTAATGGCTTATTACACCATGGCTAGAAGAAAGGTCTTCCACGATAACCTTGCTCCATCGATCAATGTGACGTATTATTGAGCCCTCCTTTTATATCAGAATGTTAGAGGGGGTGCGGATAACAGTGCTGTTTGTATAGAGCTAGATAATGCAGCAGGGCAGTAGATATGCTGAAAACCAGGCCACTGATGTTAATGATATTTCTAACTTAGTACCACGTGCTGAATGTCATAAATGAAATTGGTGGCTGATGGAGTCTGTGTTTTCAGTCTGCAGTGCCAGCCCCAAATTTTGCCATGCCAGTTACTGTACCGGTGACCAATCAGAACGCATTGCAGTTCAGTAACCCCGGAGGATCGCTGGTAACGCAGTCCTTGATGACAGCTTCTCTGGCAGACCCTCGACTCTTATCTCCGCAGCAGCCAGCCTTACAAAGGAACACGGTATCTCCAGGGCTACCTCAGAGGCCAGCCAGCGCAGGTAAGGCCTTCCTGTGTGTACACACACATGCCAAATACTTAATAACATATGGCGTGTAGACTATTTTCTTAACACAGTAGGATCGAGCTGTGAGCTTTGTTATATTTTGCCCCTTGGTTTTTTTTGTAGTCATGGAATTTATAGTGTTCCTTTTTTACAGATGATGCCTGTATGTTACAGTAATTATTTCAGGTACTTTAGTGTTGGAAAAAAAAGCTGACACATTTAGAAACTCAAAATTAATTTCTTCCCAGCAAGATTTCTACACATTCAATAAGCCTCTGCCGCCCCTTGGTTCATGGAATAAATTAACAAGAGTTTTGCAAATGATGTATTAAAGAGGCAGTTCGGTAGCGGTTTGTGCTATATCTTGTGCTTTCATTAAAGGAGATGCAATGTATTCTCTTGTTTAGAAGTGATCTAGCGGCGAAGTGACGCACTTATATTGATAATACCCAAGGCAGAGGTTGCAATAACTGTTTCTCTGTGAAGAACGGCTGAAACAAGCGGTCACACTACAGTGGGGGCTATATAGAAAGAGTAATATTGTGACACAGTTCTAGAAGTGGAGCAGTCACCATAGAAACCACCAGAATGTTTCTGCCCCACAATCCCCCTTCATACATAACTCTGTATTTTAAATCCCCAGTTCTGCATTCCATTCTATGCAGAATACAGCGGCGTGGGGTTTAAAGGGACAATAGAAACATTTCAGCTCAATGAATTGGTTATGGTGCCTGGAGTCCCCCAGCACTGTTCCTCTCTTCAGTGCTAAGCCATTTTCAAGCAGCTTAACACTGAATGAGGGTCCCTGGCGTTCCATAAACCCAACCCCACTGGGGATATTGCAAAGGCAGAGATTACACACTTCCTTCTCGTCATACCAGCAATGGGCACTGTGATAGGCTACACGCAGTCAGCTGACACTCTCAATCAATTACAGCGGCTCATTGCTGCCCAGGTTAATGCTTCCTTATTAGCTCAATCAGCACAGAGGGGATGGGCTTCTGGGGTCTTGTGTTTAACACTGAATGGAAGGACCGCGCCAGGGGACTCCAGGCACTTACACAGTTACTGCTTCATCTCTTTAAACCGGTTTATCAGACAGAGAGCCTGCCATAAATACTGTAATTTAAGTTCTAGCAAGAAATGAGGAAGATGTAATCATCTTTGGAATAAGGCTAATCTGGATTTCATTTATTTTACTTTTTGTGACCTTGTAGGAGCCATGCTGGGAGGAGACCTGAATAATTCGAATGGAACTTGCCCAAGTCCAGTAGGTGAGTTATGTCTACCTGTCGTGAACTGTGCCAGGGAACATAGAACGAACGTTACCTTGTCATTCCGATCCCCCACAAGACCTCCTTACTCAGAAGATCCTGTGAAGGTGACCGTGTCCTACTGGGGTTTATGTGATTTATGGCATATGGTGGTAAATGTTCTTGATGACCCCAAACTGCAGAATTAACGCATACCGTCACCTTCAGACGGACTCTTCAAACTATTAATTGAAGAATCGTTCATGCACAACATTGAATCTGTTCATTGGATACACTTTACCTGTGCATCTCCTAAATAATTCACATGGAATATTAATTTAATTGTTCTACTTTGCAAATATTGTACTACTTGTGGCTGATCAGCGAGTCATCATTTTGTTGGGGACTATATGCTCATTAAATCTGAATGGAAAACAGAGGCAAAAATAGCGGATCTGGAACATTTCTCCAGCTCAGCCGTAGTCCCAATGTGGCTAGATTTAATTCACAGAATTACCCTTCAAGTCTCATGGCGAGCTCTTACCAGGTCCATTTGTGACTTTGAGTTTTAAAGATATGAAAGGTCCTCCTGAAAGATTCAATGTTTCTTATCTCTAGCAAAAGCAGCAAAGTCTTACGAAGTGAGCAAGTGCAATTTAAGTCTTAAACCGGTTCACATGGAAACTGTCCAGAGCACCTTATAACAGTGGGTGCTGAGCGGTTAATGTTTCAGAGTTCCCCAGAAGCTCATCGATTTCTTCTCTGTTCTTTGTAACCCCCCATCACATTAGCATTACATAGTAAATAGCCTTGCTGCCTGTGAGATTAATTTTATTAGTATCATTAGATGGAGCCCTAGACTCCCATGGCCCTCTCTTCACGGGGCCCATCTGAAAGGCAGTGATGCAATGCCAGTTTCACGCTGGTGTCTAAGACGTTTAATTCTCCTCTCCTGCTAATCACATTGGACACAATCCTCCATGTGTGCCATGAGATCTGTCAGCTGCGTTTCCCCTGCCAACTAACACTTTGGAGAGGAGGGTGCTGGTTATTCAGATTGGTACTCAAAGGGGAAGGGGTGAAGTATAGAAGCACCTTTTTCATACATGAGATGAATACGACTGCCAGTTTCAATGAGCAATGAGCAAAAAGGCACATAGTACAGTAAGGTTATACACTTACGGCCTTCTACCAGGATATAACTGGTTAAAATAGATTTACTGCTTTTTATTGTATTCTGTGAGGGCAGCACACATACAAATCTCTGTCCTCGCTGTTGGAGTTTAATCTGCTAAACACGACTGTGTCTGCGGCCTGCACTAGATTGCAGTATGGGGGAAGAAAGTGTACAGACAACTGCACACATTAACGGCTAGGGTAAACAATGGATTGTGCACTAGAAACTTTCCACATGCTTTGCCAGCCTGTGACGGAGGTTCTGGGAGTTGCAGTTGGAGAGTTACATGTTGGCTAGCCCTGACCCCACTGGTTCCCCCTCTCCAGCCTCCATCAGCTGTTAAACAATTCTAGCAGGGCTGGTTCTATGAATGTCAGCATTGACGTCACTTGGCATTCTTTAGATTCCATCTGCCCCGCTCCAGGAAAGCAGAGCATGATTTGAGTTAGAAGGCCTGGGGGCATGGCCCAGGCGCCCATGTCTGATATCATACACCTAGCCGCTGCCCTTTCACTTTACCAACAGTCCTTATATCCACACCCATTAACCCTTTCACAAAGCTCTGTGACACTGAGCTGGGCCTGCATTGTTAATCTGAATATGAACCGTATGCTATAGGATGGAATAGGTGTAATTACAATCCAATCAGTGAATAAAACAATGACTTCACACTTAAAGTATTATCTGCAGTACTCACTTGGATATAGGGGGATAATGCTTGTAAACAGGATGTACCCCTTCCCCCCAATAAATAAATATCCACACAAAATATACAGTTTCTAAACTCATAAGGCTACTTACAGAAACCTGTCTCCAGTAAAAATATAGGTATTTGATCACACCATACAGGATTAAACTCACCATCACAATACCCCAATACAAGTCGGCTATTTTTTAACCAGGGTCTCTACCAAGAAAACATAGCTAAAATACGGGATAGAGGGCCTGTGCTGCTCTTCAGTGACTGGTTTTCCTCTTTCCCTAAAGATCTTACCATCTGAGGCCCACCAGCTATTAAAGCAAATTATGGTCCTCATTATTACTATACGGAGCAAAACAAAGCAGAGGTGAGATGGACCTGCAGGAAAGGAGCAAAAACAGCCAGTACCTGAGACCAAATATCATAGAAGCTTATTTCCTACAGAGAAGCCAGCCTAACAATGCCTAGTTTCCCTCTCTCTACACAGTGACACATAATCCTTCTTGTTCTTGCAGGGAATGGCTACATCAGTGCTCGGGCCTCTCCAGGCCTCATACCAGTCTCCAACGGGAACAGCATGGGCAAAGTCATACAAGCCAAGTCTCCGCCACCTCCGTCCCAAAACAACCAGCTCGGAGCCAACAGCCGCAAGCCAGACCTCCGTGTCATCACCACGCAGGGCAACAAAGGGTTAATGCACCACATGGTAAGTTCATCCTCACTGCACATGATATAGTCAATGCAGGAAGAATCGCAGAGTGGGTTAATTCTACCAATCCGGCTTAAGTGCTTTTCATAGTTTACTATTCCTTGTTTAGTGAATAAAGCTGGATATATGGATTTATATGCTCGTTATATACACCTCGCGGTAATGTTCCTTCTTAATAAATCAATCCAGATCATGGCTGGTGGTGTTGGGAAGCAGGTTTAGATGCGGCAGGCTGAGAGGATGAGATCTGGTTGGAAAAGTATTTGCTTTCCAAGACTACAATTCTCATGTGGCGACAGGGAATTATGGGAAATGTAGTCCAATAATGCTTAGAGGGTGCGGGTTTGGACTCTGTCACTCATGGGATCATGGTTTTGTATGTTGGCACCCGGGGCACTGGAGAGACTCACCTGAAGTTCTCCCTCCACTGTGTCAATATATTCTGGTTCTTCGACCTTTTAGCAGATTTTATTTTATGTGACAAGTCTGTTTGTATTGTTCTGGTGATTTGGCTGTGTGCTGCCTTCCCTAATTTAACGGTTCTGTTCCGTGTTTTCTCTTTCCTCTCTCTGCTTTTTGCACCCAGACGGAGGAACAGTTGGAGATGGTGAGTTAATGTGCTTGCTCTGTACTGTATCTCTCTATCACTTACCTCTTAACAATATGCAAATCAGGCAATAGAATATTGGAAGAATGTGCAGCAGGAAAAAACAAACAAACCCATATTATTGTGTCAATTGGGTAATTTAGTGCATGTGGGAATTTGAAAAATGAGTTAAGGACCACCTAAAACGTATCAAACTGTAACCCTTATATTGCCGGTGGTGTAAACGGCACCTGACAGGACATTATGGTTTTGTATGTTGTTACAACCGGTTTAGTTATGGATGGACGATACATCTTGGAGTAAAGCCTCCCATCTAGATGAATATGCACCTTCATTTTCCATTGAACATAAAACAAATTACCGTCACTTGAAAGGCCAGAAAAGAGTATGTGTTGTTCACCTACATTCTCAAGTTTAGACATGATAAGTTTATAGGAACACGACAGCCACCAAAAGGGCAAGATAAGAGAACCTGATGTATTACATAAAGTATGATACAAAAAGTCACCAGACAACGTCTGTGACTGACAGGGGGGCTTACATCAGTTCTTGGCAGCTGTGACAAGGGGACAGTGGGCTTCCTTGCACCTGGATGCATGCATGCATGCAGCAAGAATTGGTATGATGCTTGAGTGTCCTTTTAATTAAACAATTAACGTAGAGTCGAGCAAGGCAGGAATCAAGCTATACTCTATAATTCTCTGTATCCCTTGACTGCGTGGCTCTGTTATACATTGATTTATGGTAATCACCAGTCTCTGCGTGAACTCAGGGAAGGTCAGTGTAATCAGTCTTAGCCTATCCTCTTTAAGGAGGATTGCACCCACATAATTTGGACCACCACCCTATGGAAAGTTACTGTTCCGATGGATCTAGGCTCTGAATTGCTCCACTTATCATGGGTGCTATTGCATGTCATAGTGCAGTCTTACTGGACGGAGAGCCTAGGCATTACTTTTATATAAACACGTTCTTTTAGTCTGGGTTTCCGTGTTCTAGCTCCAGGGCTGCATGCCAGCAGGCTGCCTTGTAACTTCATGCTGAATTGGTGGTCAGTGAGCTCCGAGAGAAGGCTTTGAAGCTAGGAAATCACAAGGATGCCTATATGAGGAGAAGTAAAAGGCAGGCCATTCTCTTCCAGCTCTGTGTCTGGAGGAAATAACAGCCCAGCTGGCCTTTCTTCACACCGCGGATGTGTGACCTAACCCAGAGTCTGCGTGTGATGCTCCCGCAGCATGAAGAGACAATTGTATGCCTATCAGATAGATGAGACGAGTCAGTTAGAAGAAAAAACAGGCAGTGCCAGAGAAAAGGCAAAGGACTTTATTAGCAAAACGCGTGGAGGCTAATAACTACAACCATGCTGGACCATCAATGAGAGAAGCTGCTACCTAAATATACTGAGGATATTTATAGGGTATATACAACTCTGCCATTGAAACCAATCTGGGGCCACTTCCCAGGAGGCAAGGGAATTTGGGATTTTGAATATATTTGAAACATAACCTCCCCAGCCAAGAGTGTCCCAGTCACGGCATATAACAAACACAGATTGTGTCAGGGATATTCTGACTGGGTGATTACCACTAAAATGTACAGTGAGGACAAAGAATTCGGAGATATAGAAACTGCCAATCTGTTTTAAATCTATTATTCATAATAAACATAAAATCAAACAAAACTTCACACAACACACAAAGACACAAACTGCGCAGCCAATGGGGAGAGGCCGTTACGGTATTAATCTCTCAAAATTTCTCTGTTTTCTTTTAAAATGCATATTTGATATTTAGCAAGTGGCATGACCAGTCCAGGCACACTTTGCAAATGAAGAGAAAGGAAAGATTGGGAGATATTTGTTGTTTCTGTGGTTCACTGGCATAATGATGGCTGGCAGGGAGCCAAGATGGAGCCGCCCAGCTTTATGATAGATCTATAGATGTGAACTTTTTTTTTCCAGTTGTAGCAAACACATATTTGCTAAAGATAGGAGATAAGTAAATCTAATCTTAAAATCCCAGGAAGTGACTGTTCCCCTTTAAGCACATAATAACAAAGTATTTAACCAGGAATGGTACATTCAGACTACTCTGGTTTCCAAGTACGTCCTGGGGATGTTACCTTAGCCCAACATCCAGGGGTTGTTACTATCACCCAATTTAATGGCACTCATTTTATCTACCTCGGAAGGATGAAGGGCTGAGTCAACCCTGCCGGGTTAGAACAGATTCTGCTGATGCATTAGCCCACTGAGCTATTTCACCGGCCTCACATACTTCGAACCTGTAAAGCTGTAACCCTCTGAACCAAAAAAGGGCAGTAACCGGGGATTAGCCATGTCTGCAGAGGGTCAGCTCTTGTGTAACAGCCTTTTCAGGCCGAGAACACACACTGTTTCTGCATGGCTGCTCTGACGTACATAGCTGTAGGGCTTCAGCTCATATGGGGTAATAGCTGCACTGGATATATATAATGCATACACTGTGATAGCATGCAGAGTATAGCAAGTAACAGTGTGGCTGATGGTAAGCATGGTGCGGTGTACAAGCCTAGGATGCATTAACGTTGTGTGAGTAATGTGATTTCATCCGTCGCTGTTTCTTTGTTCCCCCTGCAGAGTGCACAGCGGTTAGGGGTATCCCAGGCGGCCCACTCCCTAACCACACCGGTCGTTTCAGTGGCAACTCCAAGTTTACTGTCACATCACGGGCTACCTTTCTCTGCCATGTCTACAGCGTACAACACAGGTAAGATTTCCTGCCACAATCCTCGCTGCATCAATCGTGTATTTAATATATGGATCAATGTGTGCCTGTATTGAAAGCCTACCTGCCTCGTGCATTCATTGCCTAAGCATTTAAGATGGGTGGTTTCACAATTGGTTCAGAACTAGCTACTTTGCTTTTTTTATTTATTTTCTGTTGGTCACACCTCAGCTTTCCCCATGTACTGGTAATACCTGTTTTTAGAGAGGCCCCGTCTTCACGTAAGACTGAAACTGTGTACACCCAAGAATAGGGCGTGATACAAGCACACATGTCACATGGCTGCAGTGATCACACATTCCACCTCTTGCATGTCGCTACGGTCCCAGTACAGATCTTGGTTACAACAAGGTCGATTTAGAAAGCACGGGTCATCAAATCATAGGTTCACAACCATCCTCCAATACACACTTTATTGATTGAAGTGTTCCTTTAAATCTCATATCACTCTGCTTCTTGGAACTCAGCGTTGGTTTGCAGTCTGCCCAAAGCACATTCTGTATGGATTCCCCTCTCTCAGTGCAGGGCAGATGGTCCATGTATAGAGGAACTTCGTGTTCTTCTTCTTACTAGATTACAAAGCCTTCTTTTTTAAAGGGTCTCTGTCTCACATGAATCCATAAATCATAATTTTCACATGTGCAAGTTGAATAGACAGCAAATGTGTAAATGTACAGTTATCCTAAGACTACAAAAACCCTGTGCCAGTTAGAGTACCTTGAAAGCTGCCACACAGGGAAAGCTTAGGCACCTGCCTGATAGTGTCCCTTTAAGGACAGTAATGGGCGTAGCTGACCACTTTCTGTAGTGAAGTGACAGAGCTGCAATTTTGTGCCAACGCCCTCTGTTGGTGAAAGTGTGCATTAACTTGCTTACAGCAAATCCATTGCTGTAATAAAGGTTGAGACCAATTTTTACATTTATTTTTTATTTTATTTATTTTCATGTGGCAGCCAAATATATTTCTGTCACTAACTTTTAAAATCAGAATTCTGTGTTTTCTCATATGCAAGAGACGCATACCAATGGTGTGTCACCGATAACTATCCGTGGTCCGCGAGATTTGCGTCCAGCGTATAACCAGTTATTTTCACTTTTTCCCCTAGATTACCAGCTGACCAGCGCAGACCTATCGTCACTCACCACATTCAGTTCCCCCAGCGGGTTATCACTAGGCAACATGTCCGCCTGGCAACAACAACCGCAACATCACCAACAGCAGCAACTAGTCCCGGTGTCACTAAGCAACTTGGTGTAAGTACTCTACTGTCCAACGCATCGTCCAGTATACCGTCTCCTCCGTTACGTGATGTGACTGGTTATTGTGCACAGTTCAGTTCACTAGAAGTATATATTTTAAAATGGTCCATTCCTAAAACCATATATTTTATTTGCTTTGCGTAGTTTTTGATCTCATGCAAACTGCAATGACGTTATTACAATTAAATATGTTAATCTGTTACCACCCAAAAAGAAATGCAAATTAAATATTTACACTGAGTGAGTGATTGGTATGTTGAAATCTTTAAAACCCGCAGTGGGTTACAGTAACCTGCTCCAATAAGGGAATGGGGGAGAACATAAGGTCATTTAAATGCCTTTTGTTTGCATGTCTGCTGCTATATGATGAGGTCTTAGTAAAAAAATAAAATAAATAAAATTTACTGTCTGAGTGTCAAGCAGAGCGCAGTAGAACTGCAACAGTTTGCTTTTTATGTTTTGTTACTCCATCTGAGCTGTGGTTTTCTGTACGAAGCCCTGATTAACATTGCTAAGTGTACTGAATGCCTGAGCGAGTCCGGCTGTTGGTTAGAGACCTGCTTTAGTCTTGGGAGGGACCAACCATCCTGGCTCAGCTGGGATTATTAAGGCATTTGGCCATTTTGGACCAATGGTTACCGTTGCCTGGCAACTTGCGTCATATGAGAGTAGCTCAACTCACTAGGTACAAGTTCATGGTCAACAAGTGATATCCAACCACGAAGGTGTTCAATGCCAGCGAAGCTTCACCTTGATTGTGTTACAGACAGAAACAATAACTATGCAATCCTGCTGCAGTCTTCCTTTTGCAACTCTTCTGTTTATTGGTTCTGGCCTATTGTACATTTCTGACAGTGGTAACATCTTTATCTGCTCTTTCACCTCACCAATTCTACTTCATATTTGTTTCTACTTTTCATTGTCAACCCCACTCTCTTCCTCCTCATTGCCTGACGCATCTTTTCCAGCCCTTGAAATTTTGTTTCTGTTCCTCTTTCCTCAGGTCAAGTGGGCATCTGTCACACACTGCCACACTGACTGTCAACACCAATCAAAATATCAGCATCAAAAAGGAACCACCTTCTCCAAACAGAGAACGCAGCACAGGCACCCCTCTGACCTCTTATTCTCACCAGAGCAGACATGAAGTCACTGGTCGATCTCCTGTGGACAGCCTCAGCAGCAACGCCAGTTCCTTTGAGGGCAATGATCGAGAGGACGGGCGGGGTGATTACTCGTCCCTCGGGCTGCTGAGACCCACGGGGGACGGAGATGGTGAAAGCCCATCCGTAAAACGCATGCGACTTGACGCATGGGTAACATAACTGCCCTTTGCTTCGACACTTTTTCTCTTGCTGTCCACAGATGGACCGAGTTAAAGGGTGGGAGGGGGGGTGAGGGATGGAGTAGTCATCATTGGGTTTAAATGCTGTAGGGTGGGAACCTATCATAAACTGCCTGAGATATAGCTTTAGTATTCGGTAGGCATTCTTCATAGTCCAGTGCTTCAGGCAATGTCTGCAGAAGGCCAGGCACTCCATGGCTGCCATAAGACTTTCTATTCAGTATGACTGCACTTTTATGACCTACCGAAATGGAGGGTTAACTTTTGTCGGGGGGTCACTCAACTACAGCTGCTAAAACTGCCCCATCACACTGACATTACCACCCTCAACCCACTCTTATTGCATTTGCCTACTCCAAGAGTAATTATAGCCAGATGGGTAACGTGTGGGTCCACATGAGAAAAACTGGCGATTCAACATACAACTCAGAATATTTCATTATAGATAAAACCTACAACATGCCCAACCACTGCCCTGTAAGAGATATATTATGAGCTCAGTGTTTCCCTATGTACTATGCCCTAACAGGGGTGGGTCCACCAAGTCACCAGGACATTATATATCTTTTCACTATTAGTCGCAGGCAGAGCCTGACATCTTTTCTATTTTTTGTATATGGCCAGGTGTTTCCACTCAGTCAGAATACACCGTCCAGTACGCCCAAAGGGTACCACAATAACAGAAACGTATTTAGCTTATTCACAGCAAGCATATCAGCCCGGGTTACACATGGACACAAACCATCTCTACAGCCATGGAGTCCGACAACATGCAGACATTGCCTATTACAAAGAAAACAAACAAAAAAAAAAGAAATATATATAATATATACATATATATTTATTCTTTTAAATGCGGTATTCTTATTTTGGAGGAAATGCACGCTATGATTTCACTTACTGAAGGAAGCACATTTTGGTTCAATATAAGTTTGGGCAGCAGCCCTCTAAAGAACTGAAGGCGTTCAGGTATCAATATCACAGCTATTTCCCGTCACCGTTTAGTAAGTGAAATCATGTCTGGAAAACAAAATCTCCTCGTATTTTAAACCCTCTCAGTGCCGAAGGGTAGTGCATATTTCTTTGGACTGGAGGGCTTAGAATCGAAGGATGTTAGGTTTTATTTTTCCTAGTGACCCTGTCTGTCAAGATGGTCTACTTGCTGTAGAATGAACGCACCCCATCTGTCTGTTCTCTTGGGCCATCCTCACATTTTGCTGCAATTTTAATTTATTGGCCATCCATCAAACACCATGTAACCTTACCAGTCCCTGTGAGAGGCAGGTTCTACACACACCACCTTACCAAGCCACAACCAGAATTGCAAGGTACCTTCTTTGGCCAAATGTAAGTGTCACCGCTACCCCTTGTGGTCATGCATCCACAATCAGACACCGTTCTTTGTAAGAAGCAGTGTTTGACTTCTACTGTGTGCTGGTCATCCTGCAAATATATACAGCTTCAATTTCATGCTGGACCCAAAATGCAACACTTTGTAAGCTCCTGTAATAGCGGACATTAAACTAAGTTAAAATGTACCTCGACGGGATTTGCCAAACTCAAAACAGAGTTTGTACAGTTTTGTTTTAAAGAAAAGCAATTGTATGACAGCTGAAGGAGGGGAAAAAAGTGTATTTAAAACCAAAACGCCCAACATCACAATTCTAATTTAAATTTATAGTGACACAGTAATGTCCAGAGCGTAATACAATGAGTTATTTTATTCTATTCTAAAAGGAACAATGTTACACTAGCATTTGCCCAAAGCTACTCCATAGTGTTTTGTGCCCAAATGACTTTCTATAATACCTCCACCACCTGCTGTATAGGTGAATTCCATCGAGCAGTAGTTTCTGAAAAGATGGATTTTGTGCTGTGTATATTAAAACACAAATGTTGGCTCATACACATCAATGTCACACACACAATGTGAGGTTACCGAAACCCGGCAACGGTTATTGTATCATACACTGCGTCCTATTAATGACCACAGCACAACAGTCACTGCTTGTCACATATTCTTATAAGAGCAGCTATCACTCACGTGATTTAGCGATCCTTAAAGGGCATTAAAAATGACTTCACCTGGAATCACTATTTGAGCACAATGTTGGAAGCAAATTGGTTATTCGAATATAATTGAAAACACAAACCCCACACTTGTCATAGGCGAGACCTGCTAACATATAAAAAAAAAAGCTGGCCATGTGCCCGTGCATTTGGCACTTAAACGGTTACTCACTCAGGAACCAGGAGGAGCTAGATCACTCACTAATTAGTCCTATTAATGAATGTATTAAAACCGCAGCAAAATGGTGGTCAGTATGATTAATGAAACCCAAGTAAGAACGACAGTGATGGAATGAGGCAAGTTGGCCGTTGAGACATTGTTATGGGCATTGGTGAAACCTCACGGGCCTTTGGCAATGACATTAGGTTCTTTGAGAACCGTTTGTTTTAATACTTGTTTTTCTCACACAAATGTAAAAATTAATCCATGAAACTCATATTAATTTTCAAGATGAGAAAAAAAAAAAAGACAATCGTTAAAAAGAAAAAAAAATGCGCGCGAGAGAGAGAGGGATATAATTCCCACACCCTGTTTTTATCTGTAAAAATATTTGTTTCTGATTTTTAATATTATTTCTTGTGCTCATTTGTGCTGTTGACAGTTACATTGTGAATATTTTTTTATATTCGTAAATTTGCGTTCTGTAGAGTAGTTTATTATTGTTCATTTTTTTGTTTTGTTTTTTTGTTTTATGTTTTATTTTATTTTTTCTTCCTGTTTTTGGTTTTCCCTCATTTTATTAAGGGGTGTGGCAGAAACTTGCACGAGACACACACACACACACACACACACACACAGACACACAAAATTTACAAGTTAAATGCTGCAGTTTTTAGAAGAGTGGAGAAAATTAAAAAAGAAAAAAGGAGCATATTTATTCTCAAAGGCTAAAAAAAAAAAAATGTGTAAGATGCATGAAGTAATATTTACAAAAAAAACACCAAAAAATAAAAAAAAAAGTCAAAAAGATGTAACCTCAACAAAAGTGTAGCGTTTAAAATTTAAACAAAAATAGCTAATATATTGTGTTTGGCTCGTTCGCTTTTTGTTTCAAATGTTTTTTTTTTTTTTCAGATTTTTTTTTTTGACTATGAAATACATTTGTGTATATTTTCATATAAGAAGTATGCACTGATATGTTTTAAAAAATGATATATATATTGCTTTTTAAAAGTGTGGTTACTTACCAAAGTCTCTGTCTATGCTTTCCCTTTTGAAATGTTAATGGTACCCTGACCATTGGGTCTTACGCATCAACAAGCTTGGTGCCAGACATTGTCAAACTGTGCATATCCCCCTGTCAACAAATGGTTCAATCTACCATAAGCTCTCCATCTGTCTTTCAGCCATTCATTTCATTGCCATTTAAGGCATTTACACATGCACATCGGGGGTTGAGGGGTTTGGAGAAACTACAAAGATATTTGGAGAGACGCATTGTGTTTTTGCCAACTGACAGACACAATAGCTAAATTTCATTATATTTGTATATTAAATGTGTTGCCATAATCTGATCACAAGGTGGCAGCACTACAAGCATAACGCAGTTCTTAGAAGGTCTCTCTGACCATTCTCACTTTTACACATCTTGCTCGACTACATTGAAAGTGATGTGACTACGTTGTAACTATAGCATGGTGCTTAAAAGATGGTAAATGGTACAACACTCTAAAATGGCATTAGGCGCCTCAGGCTGCTGAATTGGCACCCAAAAAGGAAGGTAATTGATGGCATGATGATTTCAGTATGCAAATAAACTGCCACTGGGTATTCTGTAGATACGATAACTGATACGTTTCTGCTTGCTAAATGGAACTACACTTATCATTGTGTGTTCATCGAGCAATCTACCGCTAAGAGCACTGCATCTGGCTTAATTCAAAATGTTAATTGCATTATGAAGTCACTGCATTAGAAAAAAATACGTGATAAAAAAATGTTAGAAAACCCATATGTTTAAGTTTGCCGGTCTGCAGGGAGCAGGAAGTGGCCTGCCATTGTGTCGGTGGGAGCGCAGCGTATAAATAAAGCTGCTCTTAGTAATGCTCATGTGTGCGACTGCAGCTCTGGCTCTCTCATAGTAAGCTGTAGGAGAGCCAGTGTATGCCAGTCAGGACTTGTACCACAATGTGGGTACACTGTACAAGTATTGGCACAGGAAAGTTTAGCTTCCCCTATGGAGGTGGCAGCACAGGGGAGTGCCTTGCTTCATAACCTGTGTATCAGTGCTTAGAGTCCATGCTTACTGTGAGCATCCATCGTGTGCCAACAACCATATTGCAAAAAGTATGGCCAGCTAAGAAAATAAAGTATCTAGCAATTCAGCAATATTGGCCTAAATGTAAGGTGTGGTTGCCAGCAAACCGCCAAACAATGTTTATGGTTTTAAACTTTTAAAATCACAAAACCATTTAGAAATCAAAGCTTTGACCATCAGCACAAATATCTGCTGTCACTGTCAGACTCGCTGCTTGATTACCCGTCTCTTCGGTGTTGAGTCATAATGATACAAACAACAACAACAACAAAAAATGTCATTACTTGCTGGGAAATCCACACTGTAATAAATCAAAATAGGACTATGATTTTTGACCTTGTGATCCCAGACAGGTATTCTTGGCTTCCTCAGTTATATAGGTGATGGATAGAGCATGATAAAGACAGTCAGTGTGGATATGGTGCTGCTGGCATTATGGTTTCAAATGAGAGGTACAGATAACTAAGCCTGACGCCAGATTGAGCGCGCTTATTTGGATGTAAATAGCACCAGCAGAACAGAGAGGGATGACGTACCACACTCTCCCCTATAGTCCACCTGCACAGTATCTGTGCGCCCACATACACACGAACCTGTAACAGTAAAGATTAATTGATAGAAACCAATCTAATCATACCCTATGTTTGGTGTAATTTACCATCATAGAGAATCTGTACCACAGACAAATAAAAGCTAAAATAAAGTGTGTTTAAGCTTTGGTCTGTAATACACTACAGCATGCTGCAGTGGGTATTGTGCCCTGGCACCGCAATCTTACCCCACGTTTAGTGACCTCTTATATGCAATCCACGGGGTACCACTCTCCAACGCCACTGTAGCTGGAAACTCAGCTCTGAGCTAAGACCGGCAGCAGGGGGCAATCAGCTGACACTCACCCAATGTGCTGGCCCTGCATAGCTTGGGAGAGTGCTGGCACCATAACCACTACAGTGTGCTTGTAGTGTTCTTTTAACAAAGAACCTTTTCACAGTACAGATCCTGCATGCTCACAGTGTCCAAATACTTGGGAGGAACCGTAAGGAGGCTACAGTTCTCCAAATTATGTCAGCGAATACATGGCTGTACATAAAGTTAAATTACAGAAATGGAATAGATGTAAAAGGGACAGCCCCATAGCACCATAACCACTACAAAAACATTCCTAATTATTAGTCTTTGGCATGGGGAAACATTTCAGTTCTTCCTAATTGGTTGGGTTTGGATTTTTTTACTTTTCGTTTCTGAAGAATTCTGGTTTGATAAAATGTTTTGGTTCAGTTCAAAATTTGCATCAAAACAAATATTGCCAGAGAAACCCTAAATTGAAGAAAACCTGGTGCCTAGTTGGGTCGTCTAATGCTCTATTCAGTTTAATCAGAATTTCAGATGAATTTTATTTGGAAATGCGCCATATTGGTCAAAATTCAATTCAGACTAAGTGGAATGTCCAAGTCTAGTGGTTATGGTGTCTGGACCATTCCTTAAAACTTATACTCTGCCACATATTTGATCCTCATGGCTTTGTAGACTTGTGCAAAAATTAATTTGAAGCAATTCGTCAGAGTAAAATTCCTGTTAATCGATACTGGATCGAACAGGTAAAACCATTTAGAATCGGTTTGTTTAACGATGACCGGAAATCTTATTCAAAAGAATAGATTAAAACAAATGTTTGTGCATATCTAGATACCACCAAAGGTTTGTTAAAACCCTGGCCAATTGCTGCTGTACCCACTATCGTCATAAAGTGCACCACAGAAGTACACTAAAACGCTTTCAGAACGGGAAGGGTAAACATGTCATTGTCATCATATATAACAGGTTAAAGTGCCTTCCCAAAGCAAACATTATGAAAGTACAGTACTGGAAAAACTAGAGTTAAGATGGACAACCAGTCATTTCGAGCCAGCTGTTTCCATCAGAAATGCTTTCTTCCAGCGGTTTCCTGCTAGACGTCACCAAGCATTACTTCCATTGTCCATCTTCAACTCCATTATGAAAAGCTACCTATGGCACACAGAAGTCCACTTATCATGTATATCATCATGGCATTCTCAAGGCATCAGAACCACAGCGTGGTCAAGGGGAGATGCAACAAGTTGTAGGCCTCTGTGGCCTTGGAAAGGTAGGAAAAAAGAACCAATGGTCAGGTAACATTTCTGGTTTTTGGAGGAACTTTAAAAACCAAACAGGTTACGGGTCAGAGAGAAGAAGGTCCCTTTCAATCCCATACACATTGAAACATTGGGCTGTAGACCATCAACTATCCTACTTCTAAAGCATTGGTTCCCAAGGTATTGCATGATGTCCCGCATCATCTTAATCACCAAGTCTGTTTCACATAATACTTCATTGCCAACGTTCTGTTACTCTCCAATAAACCTCGATCATCCCTGGTTTCTCCTGGCCTTGGGCAGTCATATCTTCTATTGCCTGAAAATGAGTCTTTCCTAGATTGTGTGGATTTAAGAACCAAACTTGGGACTTAAAATGAACTTTTGTAGAGTTATTTACCTAGGAAAGACCATCATGTTTGCAACATCCATGTATAAAAAGTATTCACACACGTATCTCTATCCATCTGCTTTCTGACATATAAACCCATCATCATAATGTAGGGGCTCTCTCTTACACTTTTGTTATTAGATCCACAACATCGTCAACCGCTTACCCCACCCTCTAGTCACTCATGATCTCCTTTTATAAGTTAGAGCTAAATTAATTGTATATAGCAAGATTGGATATGTCACAGAATGGTTACAGTACAGGGAACTGTTTTTTCTTTGGGTTTTTTTGTTGTATTGATATGAAATGAAATTATATTTTTGTCAGAGTATATTGTAATAATATTGACTTTGAACATGATGGTAATTGTACAGCTTTTTATGGCTTCAAATTCCTCCCACTGTCTCCCCATCCCTCCCTTTCCTAATATCCCTCAACTTTAACCCAGAATTTTATAAATATGTAGGTGCAGAAGGGCACACTCCTTGCTTTATCATAGGACAAGTGTTTAAAAAAAATACAATAAGCAATAGTTTAAGAGTAGAAGGAGAAGTGATGATGTTTTAGTAATGAGCCAATATACATTTTGTGTAAATATTAAACATGGTCCACTTTTTAATATTTTCGTTTAGACATAGTTAGTGGCTGTAATGGTTATGCAGAAGTCTCTATTATCGGCTTGTACACTTAAATGTCTAATTTGCCCTAACCGAGGACTTGTACATTATTGATTGTGCTTAATGAAACCGGGTAGAGAAAGAGTGCATTGCTTTTTGTCAGAAAGGGGCCAGACTGTCATGACAAGATGGCTACCACCTGAATACAAAATGGCTGCCAGTAGGATTTCACAAGAAGCGTCACTTTATCACATGTATACACACAGTCTGAGTCACAGGCCTCCTGAACGTAACGTCACAGGTTCTACATTAGGAGAAAAGTTTGGGTCAAAAGAAAAAAATTATATATTGTTTGAAGTTGCGGCCCATGGACAATGCCTGTGGTTTTAAATAATGCTGTTGTGTTATTTTACTCACTGCAAACCTTTAATGTTATGCAAAAAATAAATAAAAGCCCTGAGTATATGGAGACACCCAGGGTTGTTTTCCCTGACCAATGGTTATGGCAATAAAAGAGCTTTTTTCCTATGTACAAGGAGCCAGTTTTATTTGTGATATAATATGATCCATTAACCCTCCCCTCCCCCCGCCACTATGGGTTGGCTGAGTTTGCTGGGAACTGAAGTCCATCCGTAGGCCATGGGTAAAAGCTGATTGACACGGAGTTAAAGGGTGTGCACATAGCCTTGCCGTTAATTAAGATGTTCATAGATCTAGTACGTCCTATTAAAGTAATGTGAATACATTTTCACCTAACGAGCAACATTTATTTCACCACAAAGTACAGACACAAAAGGAAATTAATTATTTCTCCTATACCCAAGAGGCCGATTTATTTTTATTTCTGCTGTGGTTGACTTGGCTTTTTACCCCTACAAAGTCTGTGGCTGCACGTTCACCCTCTGCATTACTACTGGTGAGCAATGGCAGCTCATTACCATCCACTTATGGTATCAACATGATAACACAGTCTAATATGAGGGTTGAAGATTGCTTATTAAGAAGATTGCTTATTAAGAAGGTTGTTAATTACCCTTTAACCCCTTAAGGACACATGACGTGTGTGACACGTCCTGATTCCCTTTTATTCCAGATGTTTGGTCCTTAAGGGGTTAAGAGAACAAAATATATATACTGGTAAACCACTGGTCTACTTCTACAGGTTTCTACCAAGCACATGTATCTACCGTGATGCGTGCACTGTTGGCAGACCTGTGTTAGCTGCATCCCGTGTCTGCACGCCCCCTCGTGGACCTCTGTTAGTTGGGTGCAACTTGGGCATTCCTCAACTTTTACGTTCCACCAAACTTGATGATACAACAGAACTGGATGGCAACTATAAGGTCATATCCTAGAAAAGCTATGAACCTTTTCTACATAACTAGAAACTTTTAGTGGTGCCCTCATTGCCCCCCACCCCTCCCTCATGAGGATAATCATTTTCTAACAATCATATTGTTCTCAGTTATTAACTCGCGGGTCTTCTTACTGCAGAGATATTAGCTGGTCTGATAACTCAGAGAAGTAGCTTCCCCTAATATGAAACAAGCTAACAATATAAACAAACCTACTTTCCATAATTATTTATAACACCTTTACATATTCTGCAGGACTGTAATGGGTTGACAAGTCAAGTTTGGCTTGTAAGAAAGAAGAGATATTGTGATGGCCTTACTCGGACAAGTTTCAACTTGGACATAACACATTAGCCACATCCAAAGACTTGGATAGTTCTGGTTTATTCCCCTAGTGCTGGTTGGGGAGTTTCCTCGCACAGGAACATGGTTTTAGCGATGTTTTTAGGATGACACCAGGGAAAATCTTGTCCAATAGAAAAACTACTTTTTTAGTATAAAACTGGATGAGATACTTGACTATGTAAGAGTGACCCCGCAGAAGAATTTTTGTATAGTAACATACTTTAAGGTTCCTAAAAAACAGCAGTTGATTGGAAGAAAAAAAAAAACGTGCAACTACATTTCCTTACAAAATGGGCTACATGGAATGTTATGTCTGTGGCACCATGGGATAAACCTGAAATAAAGGTTTTTGTTGAGGACAGACTCGGTTCCTAGGCAGTCCTACAGACGACACTGAGCACACTGCAATCAGACTTTGTTCAGCTTAAATCTCAGAAAGCTAACACAACCCATTCTACAGAGACGCAATTTTATGAAATCTAAAATCTTTCATAAAACAACCATTTTTCGGGACTATGACAAATGTCTCAGGACATTCATGCTAGCCTCCATAAATCATGAATTCAGCTAATGCACTATAGCCAACCTGTAGCCTCCCCGTGCGAGTAGACTTAGGAATGGTGTAGACCACGGGAGGTCAAATTTACTTAGGACAGCTTGCACTCTTGCATTGCACTTTTGGTAAATAAATCCATGTACAGTCGTATGCACGTACCCAGTTATTTATTGGAATTTGAGAGTATAAACTATAGAAATAGAAAGATTTTATACTTTTGCCTTAGTATTTTGGCCAGTCTGGTTGTGGTTTTATTTGTGTTTTTTTTTTTACTTTACCTATAGCACTGCACCTCTGCCGTTCCTCTGTTGGTGAAGGGATTAAAGGCTTTATAAAAAGAAAACAAAATTAAAGCTAACTAAGCTAAGAATCTCTTGCATTCATTCCTCACGCCTGCCAGAATACCAGTTATTGTATAAAACGTCCACGGGAACAGGGATTTAAACTATGCACATACATCACTGAAAATGTCTGTGTCACTTGCACAACTAGAGCAACATTGTGGTGGAATGTGGACTAGGAATTCTGACGTAGAAGTCAATTACAATTCAGATGGACATGATTATGATATTAATTGCCTAATCTTTAATATAAAATTGTGAACACACATTATAGGTGACGTTCGATGTATTCTTCAGTGGTGTAATTTATTGAGACATGACAGTTCCCCTCATTCCAGACAATTCCCTCCTGGTCAACCTGCCCCTAACTATAAAGTAGGTGGGTAAGATTAACAGGTCTACTTTTTCTAGAAAATGGGTGTTACTAGATAGATGCTGCATTCAATAGAGCAGTGGTCTCCAATCCAGTCCTCATGGCCCAACCAACAGTCCAGGATTAATGTATTTCCCGGTTTTATTCCAATGGAGATACTAACAAAACCTGGACTGTTGGTGGGTCTTGAGGACTGGTTTGGGAAATGCTGCAATAGAGGAAAGAGAGCTGAACATTGCCACGGATGAAACTCTGGTTTGCTTTCACCTGTCACATTGTTTTACCTGGTTATGAACTATTTGCTATGTGTGTGTCTGGGCAATACAAATCATTCAATGCCAAATGGTGGAATAACTGATGGAGGTACAGATTTTAGACCACAAAAGTCAGTGGTAAAATTCTCCAACGTTCTACAAGCAAGGCTACGTTAGGACCAAATTTGCAATTTCCGTCTCAGTTCCCCAGAATTCGTGGGTAGAGAATGGACTAAAGGGTCCTCACCACCTATCGCATAGATGTGGCGTAAATACATTTTAGTAAAAGAAATGGAAGACAGAACAATGGCGACACAAAAAAGCAGATATTCATATAATATCAACATAACCAGTTAGTCATGAATTGGATCCAACCTAGTTCAACAGTACAGATCCAGGAAGACTAATCAGAGTTTCAACCCAAAAAGTGTTCAACACATCCGTCTCTTGTTGGGGCGCAATAACTAGGATTCATAGAGTCAAAATGAAAGCTATTAAAGCGTTTAATTTGTATCCATGTTCTATGGCTGCGAGTCAAAGTTTAGTTTTACATAGGATTGTGATTTGAGCTTAACCCTCCCCAGAAGACAATCACAGCTCCCCATTTCCATAATCTATTCCCTTTCCTTCCCTCTCTATCTATCGACACACACACATATTTAATAAAAATAAACATTTCTTGTTTTCATCTTTCCCTGCTCTTCCTAGGGCGGCAGCACGTGTATGAGATGTCATTTTCCCTTATTTTTTATTTTTATTAATTCTTTGTGCTGTATGGTGATGCATTATTGTATATTCTAAAGTTAGAAAAGAATACACAAGAACAAAAAAAATAAAAATATTCAGAGTTTTGTTGGGAAAACTCTCACTATATTTGTTGTAAAAAAGAAAAACAAAAAAAAAATTTACTATTAAAAAAAATGATAATTACTCGTTTCTGATATGTTGTCTTGGTTTTTTTTTTTTCCTGAACCCTTTATTTTTCTATGTTTGTAGACATCGAGTTAGACTTTTAAAATGGATGATAATGGCTAATTAATATGTAGCTTGGTTAGATGAACATAGCACTATTTAGGGGATATCACTTTAAGTAGAATTGGGAATACAACATTTACAGAGCCATGCCCCTTTAATTTATATATCACCTGCTCACTTTGGGTCTAGTGTTTACAGGCGCACTCCAAACACAAAGAGAACTTCAGCTTTCTAACGTGATTTACGTGTCTGATTTATGTCATTAAATGTTTTTTTAATTATGTTTACAAATAGTCTGATCGTCTGGGCGAAGAACAAAGGTGAGCGCAGCTATTACAAACCCCCAAGATAACCTGGAGGAAAAAATGCATGCATGTTTTATTTAGGGGCCGATCTACTAAACAGTAGGACACACTCCATGGATTGCTTCTTTAACATACTGTCACGTATTCATCCGCTTATAGAAATGTGCTTAATGACATTTACTGTCCACACAGGAAAAGTTGTGCCGAGCAGCAACCTAATCCACAGAAGGGTTAATGCTGAGCAGCAATTATGCAAATGAAACCTGGTAACGGACTTTGGGGTCAAAGGCCGGTTACAGCCTATCAGATCTAGAAGAGGGGTATTTAGGCCCAGTTCTCATCCTGCTCAGTGCCCTGTCGTGGTTTCCCTTGTGGTTGTCTGAGAGCGCGTTCCTGTTTATAGTTTTCTACCTGTTTTTTTACTTTGGCTTTGTTTATTGACTTCTCTATATTCTGGTATCCTGACTCCTGGCTTTCCTCATCGCTGCGTCCCTTTCTGTGTTCCCTGACCTCGGCTAGTATTTTTGACTATTCTATGTACGTTTAATCCGGCCATTCTAAGGACCGGTAATACGTTACTTATTTGTCATCCGTGCTATACAGTTCTATGTGCTGGATCAAACAGTAATCTTGACACATATATGGTGCTTTGTATCTACAGATGGCAGGGGATTGTGGGAAACAAGTCCTGCAACTGCAGCATTGCCAAACTTGGTTGCTATCAATTTACATTTCTTTAAAGGGACATTGGTACTTACAGGAATTTTTAGCTCAATGCAATAAAATAAGACTGGAAATATGTATAAGAGTTCACTAAAAAGGGGGCAGGGCTTGCCTGCTGATCGGATCAGACGTGTTTAGTCTGAGCTCCTGCAACTGCTACAGAAAACAGGGGCTAGCTGCGGGCCATACGCCTATTCCGACCTAGATCGGTACCCACTCTGCTAAGCAGCCGATGTGCACACGGGGATACCTCACACGACCCTGTGAGGCATTGAATTTCGGTGGCTAAGGCTTGAGGCCTACCTGAGCTTGAGCGGAGGTGAGATGGACGCTCTCACAGTTCTCCGACCGGCACTTTGCTGTCCCCTCCCCCCCGGGACCGGCGGAGGTTATCCTGGTCCCTACTGGTGAACACCACTACCCGCAGTCCCCCTGAAGCACCTGTTTGGCACGGATCCTGGACAGGGCAGATTTCCCCAAGATGGCGGACATGCTGCAGCCTCGTGAACAGCAACCTGCCAAGAACGCACAGAGCGCATGTGAGATAATACAACTGCGCCTGGATGGGGCTTTCGACAAATTCTGGGCCAAGCTATCAGCCCACCTAGAAGCGCCGAAGGCTCTGGTTGAGGAGAGAGAGCAGAGAAAAGAGCACCCCCCGGTGCTCCTTCCACAACAGCATTGAAGACGCCCATAATTGGCCCATCCGGGCTGAAGACCAACAGGGAAATACTCCGAGCATCAGCCACAAACACGGGGGATCCAGCGCTGCAGGCGGCGACAGTTCATCAGGATCCACCGCCGTCCCCTGCAAGGGATGAACTCGGCATCCTATATGAGCACCCAAGTTCGTGGTACACAGATGCAGGCCTTCAAGATGGCCTGGGGATGTGGGGAAGACTTGCTCGGGCTCTGCCTCATGATAACCTCAATCCCCTAAGCCTGCCACCAAGCCGGGGCATCGGCTGATTCGAGACTCCACATCCCTAGCATTTGGATAGTAGGTAGTCGGGCCTTCATGCTGGCTTACTACTCTACCCACAGCATGCCAGTCTACTCCTACATTCCTCTATATGTTTTTACCCCCAGCGAGCACAATTCTATCTTTATTTGACCTTTTTTTCGGCAAATATGCTGTATCCCAGTCTAACTTATATTGTGTATGCTTAAAATTCTGAGGAGCAGCTTAATTTACTATACCAGCTACACCCTGGCTGCTGTGACATTGCCTAACGTTGGTACATACCCCACGCATATACCTGGGCTAGGCACCTACCAGCCATCCCAAAGGCCATAATGGAGCTACAAACACACCCCATAAATGCGCACTCTCCATCACACCCATCTTGGGGAGCCAGAGCCCAATTTGTGTAAAACCCAATCGCCCACAGGGATGTGGACCCAGTGGTCTTATAATAGGGTAACCCTAACATGAGATAACACCCATATACTACGCCTGACACCCACCAACAGACATTTAATTCTTAACTACTCTCAAGCACCTAGTGATGCCAGTTACTCCTCTATTGTTTAACATAGATCGATTTTTTTTTTTATGCATTGCAGTAGTTTTCTTTCTGTATTTACCCATATCATTTTATCTATTCCTGATGTCAGTCTGCATAGCCTGTTTGTCTCCATGCCTAATGATGTTGATCTACTGACATATCTACATACACTTGTTTATATTATAAAACTGTGCATGGTTTCTCAATTACCCCAAATGTGAAATTTGTGAAATGGAGTTCCCTAAAAACGGTTTAATTTTATTCAGTTGCAAGTGTTCAGTTCAGCTATTGTAGCCTAAAATTTTGTGAAAATCCTGGTTGGTTGTTTCTGTAAACAAAGGCACACTGATCACCAGAACCACTATAGCTTAATTTAGTTATTTTGGTGCAAGGGGCCTGTCTTTGCATCCTCTCCGTTTTGTAAAAATGAAGTGTTGATATTGATCACCAAGAATGCCTTCAGTGACAGTCACCTGTCAGTGTTCACATTGATCCCCAAGAATGCCTCCAGTGGCCGTCACCCGTCAGTGTTCACATTGAGCCCCAAGAATGCCTCCAGTGGCCGTCACCCGTCAGTATGCACATTGATCCCCAAGAATGCCTTCAGTGACCGTCACCCAGAATGCCTCCAGTGGCCGTCACCCGTCAGTGTTCACATTGATCACCAAGAATGCCTCCAGTGGCCATCACCCGTCAGTGTTCATATTGATCCCCAAGAATGCCTCCAGTGGCCGTCACCCGTCAGTGTTCACATTGATCACCAAGAATGCCTCCAGTGGCCGTCACCCGTCAGTGTTCACATTGATCACCAAGAATGCCTCCAGTGGCCATCACCCGTCAGTGTTCACATTGATCCCCAAGAATGCCTCCAGTGGCCGTCACCCGTCAGTGTTTATATTGATCCCCAAGAATGCCTCCAGTGGCCGTCACCCGTCAGTGTTCATATTGATCCCTAAGAATGCCTCCAGTGTCCGTCACCCGTCAGTGTTCATATTGATTCCCAAGAATCTATCACGTATTCATCCGCTTATAAAAATGGGGTTAATGACATTTACTGTCCACACAGGAAAAGTTATGCCGAGCAGCAACCAAATCCACAGAAGGGTTAATGCTGAGCAGCAATTATGCAAATGGGAACCTGGTAACTGCCTTTTGGGTCAAAGGCCGGTTACAGCCTACCAGATCTAGAGGAGGGGTATTTAGGCCCAGTTCTCATCCTGCTCAGTGCCCTGTCGTGGTTTCCCTAGTGGTTGTCCGAGAGCGCGTTCCTGATTCAAGTTTCTTCTGTTTTTTTACTTTGGCTTTGATTTTGACTTCTCAATATTCTGGTATCCTGTCTCCTGGCTTTCCTCATCAATGTGTCCCTTTCTGTGTTCCCTCACCTCGGCTAGTATTTTTGACTATTCTTTGTACTTAATCTGGCCATTCTAAGGACCGGTTTTGACCCTGTGTTCTGGTATCCCTGACTTCTGGCTTTCCCTTATCGTTGTGTCTCTTTCTGTATCCCCTGACCTCGGCAAGTATCCTGACTACTCTTTGGTACGTTAAAGGACCACTATAGTGCCAGGAAAACATGCTTGGTTTCCTGGCACTATAGTGCCCTGAGGGTGCCCCCACCCTCAGGAACCCCCTCCCGCCGGGCTCTGGGGGGAGGAAGGGGTTAAACTTACCTCTCTTTCTCCAGCGCCGGGCGGGGAGCTTTCCTCCTCCTCTCTCTTCTTTCGTCACTGGCTGAATGCGCATGCGCGGCAAGAGCCACGCGCGCATTCAGCCAGTGCATAGGAAAGCATTCACAATGCTTTCCTATGGACGCTGGCGTCTTCTCACTGTGAAAATCACAGTGAGAAGCGCGGAAGCCCTCTAGCGGCTGTCAATGAGACAGCTACTAGAGCAGGCATAGGCAACCTTTGGCACTGCAGATGTTTTGGACTACACCTCCCATGATGCTTTGCCAGCATTATGGGTGTAAGAGCATTATGGGGGATGTAGTCCACAACATTTGGAGTGCCGAAGGTTGCCTATGCCTGCACTAGAGGCTGGATTAACCCTATTATAAACATATAAGTTTCTCTGAAACTGCTATGTTTATAAAAAAAAAAAAAAGGGTTAAACCTAGCTGGACCTGGCACCCAGACCACGTCATTAAGCTGAAGTGGTCTGGGTGCCTATAGTGGTCCTTTAATTCCGGCCATTCTAAGGCCCGGCAATACATTACCTATTAGTCATCTGTGTGACACAATTCTACGTGCTGGATCAACTAGTAATCCTGACAGAATCAGCACTGTCCCTGTGCACCAAGTCCTATCTCTAGTATACACATCTCTAGTATAGACTATCAAGTTCTAGGTATATTGCATGAAGGCGCTTAGGAGACCTGTACCACAAAGAGGACCTAGTATGCAGAGTCCTGGATCTTGCCAGCTAGAGCATAGTGGTGTACCAAATCACCAATCTTGCTCCACTGAGATGTAGTTAAGGACTCCCCAAAAGCAGGGTCACAATAGCCTTGTTGTTGAAGAGTAGCACATAGATATGAGATGCCGTGTGCAAAGGGGTCGAGGTCCAGGCTTAGGAGCTCAAAAGGTGTAGGGTCTTTAAGCAAATTTGCCTGTAGCGGTAACCTTATGACATAATCCAGCACCTGCGTGTAGTGGAATCTCATCATGAAGGTGGAGAGGTCTGACCCAGGCGTGTATTAAGTGGTAAGATATTGTCCAAGACCAGGTGGTGCACCTGGTGAAGTTCCTTAAAAGTAGGCAGGTTAGGTTCCGTGCTTTCATGCCTGGGTTTTGGGCCAGAGGTGAGGGGGCGGAAGATAATCTTAGCTTTGTGGACTGTAAGTGTCATATCATCCTAATTGAATTAATAAAAGGCTGTGGGGGGGAAACAATGGTCGATATGAGGGTTCTCTCACTCCTGCAAGAACGGTTTGAGGTCAAGAAAAGAGAGCTGCAGTGAAGGTGGACACCTCTGTCTAGTTCCATTCGTATTAGAAATTATTCTGTATAAGCACCATTGATGCAAACTCTGGCTATAGGTGCATATGGTCCAGGCCCATATTTCTCAAAGTGCCAAATAGGACGTTCCAGCTAATCCTATCAAAGGGCTTTCACTGCATCTGTGGAGAGGAGAAGATGACCCCTTGAAGTGTGCTGTGCCAAGTGTATTAGGTACAATGCTCTAATAGTATTGTGCTAGGACGCTCTGTAAAAGATGAATGAGATGAGCGAGACAGGGCATTAGCTCACGCACTGCTCAATGCGCCTGACGGTAAAATAGTGATGTTTGCGGCTGGGGTCTACGTAGGGATTGAGTGTCCCTCTGCGACAAAGTTAAAGCCCGAAAGAAATGTATGGGTGTAGTATAGATGCTAAATGTTTGTAATATTTATAGGCAGACCTTTAGGTGCTCAATTAACCTCCTGTCATGCCCCTCCACCCCTTACTCGAGGGTAACAGACAAGTTAGAGTAAACGCAATAAAAAGAAGTATTAAAATCACACTGTAAGGCAATCATTAAAAATTAACCAACATTCATCCCCAGACTTAAGGATAGACAGTCCCTCGGAGCCTGCCTCTGCTCTACCACCAATTTATTTTAATTGCAGCCATTAGTGACCTGAAGAACGACTTTGCTTACCTACTGGTAGTGACATTTTAATCTAATCATAAATGAAAGCCCATCTACAATATGTACTAAGATGTCAAAAACTCAAACCAGGTTTCACAGAAAGCAGTTGAAATGTGACACCATGATTAATGCTTACACCTAGATTATCTGAAATTCTACCCAAAGACAATTAAACTCGGCTTAGCTGCTTAACATCTGTACATCAGATTTGATTTGCTGTTCTTACAAGAGGTCTCCTCCTAGAATCCACTCTCCTGTGGTCCCCTTTAAAGGGGCATCTGAAGATGGGGGGGAGTGAGGAGTGGATCTGGTCTAGTCTCTATGGATAGTAATGTCACTTTAATTATAATTTTCATTTGGTATAGAGCAGATATAGGATATGCAATGTGAGTATTTTCATTCATTCAAGCACTATCCCTTTAATTGTTTACTTTTGACACTGCATTTTTTATCAATTAATTTAGCATTATATATATTGCCAATGCTCTTACAGCCGATTATTTACATACACTTCAGATTATTTAGCACTAGCACTATTTAATTTGTCTCCCACGTTGGAATTAGTGCAGGACCCACCGATATCGGAGTACACTGTGACGTTGTGGTGGGCTTAACACAATATGGCCATATGGTGGAACTGAATCATCATATCTGTTTGCGGAGATAGGAGATTTTAAGTAGCCGTGTAAAATTTTAAATATTATTGTTATGTGTGCGCTGTTCCTTAATCTGTTTTTTTTCCTCCTGAACAATTCACAAGATGATGAGCTTGGTTGGGAAGGAGTACTACCAACACTTTGAACTTTAGGTTTCTATGTGCTGTTTTTGCCAATTTATTAATAAATAATTAAAATGTTTCTTCTGATTTAGCCTTACGCGCTGGGTGGCAGCCATGCGTAACTGCACGCAGTGGGCAGAAAACATCCACCACCGCAATGAGTAGCAATCGCACGTAGCATTCTACAACAGAGTGATCATATACAACTTTATACAATGGAGGGTAATCACAAGTACCTGTACACAAGGACAAAGACCGACTTACACAATGATGATTCATAGAGTGGTAATAATAATACCGTAATAAAAGTAGAATATGTATAAAACACAAGACATTCCATACCATCTTGTTAATTACATATAACATAGCACAATCTGAATCTGGACCAGGCAGGGAATTTAAGATAGATGCTGACAAATTAAATGAATGTCACCCGTCATGAAAAATTAGAGGGTTTCACATTATAAAAAAATACACTTTGCTCAACCAGTCTTCCCCCATTGCCCTTAACCTCTATATCCAGTAACTTCTTGCTGGAAGAGGAAGAGGAGAAAGAAAGCTTCGGGTAAGTAGGTCATCTCTACAGTAGGTTGCTCTCAAGAAATAATTTTAATAAAATTATGAAAATCACAAATTACATGTCTGCTTGTAACAGCTGTGCTCGTTATGCAGGTAAATAACTACAAATAAGAAATACAAATAGGAGACCCTTTAAAAACCCGTGTTTGGTGTGTTTTCTTTGTGTGTGTGTGTGTGTGTGTGTGTTTTTGTAAGCCATTTTAGTAATATAAAACTCCAGTTTGGAAGCAAAGAGATTTGTCTTAAAGGGACCCTGTAGACCACTTTAGCTCATAGAAGTGGTGTAGGTGCACTGTCCCTGTCAGACTTAGTCCAGCAATGTAAATCATTGCAGTTTTTGAGAAACAGCAATGTTTATATCGCAGCACTAAGACCGTCTCACAGCCTCAAGGTTGCCTGGCACTGGCCATCCATACGCTCTGCATTGAGTCAATGCTTTCCTATAGAGAGGGCCTAATGTGCTGTGTCAAATGACATCAGAGGAGGCAGAGCTGGATTCAGGTAAGTGTTTTATTTTTTTTCTCTCAATTCAATCGTCATGGGTAGGGGCAGTGACGTACACACAATCCATGGGGCCCCAGTGCGAAAATTGATCCGTGGGCCCCCCCCGTGCTTACTCTGCGCGGGCCAGGACCGCAACAGATGGTGGCAGGCACCTGGTCGCAGGGCTGCGACCCCTGCAACCGCGGTATGTACGCCAGTGCATGCCGATACATACACTTAAAGGACCACTATAGGCACTCAGATCACTTCAGCTCAATGAAGTGGTCTGGGTGCCAGGTCCCTCTAGTTTTAACCCTGCAGCTGAAAACAGTGTCAGAGAAACTGCTATGTTACACTGAGGGTTAATCCAGCCTCTAGTGGCTGTCTCACTGACAGCAGCTAGAGGCACTTCCGCGTTTCTAACTGTGAAAATTACAGTGAGAGGACGCTGGACGTCCATAGGAAAGCATTGAGTAATGCTTTCCTAAGGGCGGTTTAAATGCGCGCGCGGCTCTTGACGCTGAAAGGCGGATCGGGGCGGAGATAGCCCCAGCGCCAAGGGAGCCCAGCGCTGGAGAAAGGTAAGTGTTGAAGGGGTTTTAACCACACACACACACTCTCACGAACACACGCATACACACTAGCTAACAGACACACACATTTACTGACAGACACACACTCAGTGACATACATACACACTCACTTACAAAACATACACTCTCACTGACAAACACACACACTAACAGACACACACAAACTAACATGCTCAGTAACATACACACACACACACACACACACACTGACCCTCACTAGCAGACACACACTCAATAACAGACACACACAAACAAAAACTAACACTCACTGACACACTAGCAGACACACACACTCAATAACAGACACACACAGTAACACACATACACACACTCATATTTCTTTTTATAATTTAATCCTCCTACCTTTGGGAGTGCTGAGGGTCCAGTGGTGCTGCCCGGCGGCCGGTCCTGCAGGCGGCGAGGGAGCACTGATCCTCCTGTTCAGCCCGCCGCTTACTGATGTCGGAGCCGAAGTGACGTCATATTCCGGCATTACTGCGGTGTGCGCGAGGGAGCTGGGCAGAGAGCGCTCAGGGGAGAATGCTCCCTCGCTCGCCTGCCATGTAACGCCACTGCCAGACTGGCAAACTGGCGCACATACCTGGTCACAGGGCGGTATGTACGCCAGTGGGTAGGGGGGTCGGGAGAGGGCTATATAGAGTTAGGAACACATCTTTTTATTCCTAACACTAGAATTCCTTTAATCATCAATAGTTAATACAAAATGATATGATTAACACTTAAAAAAAAAAAAAAAAAAATACAAAGAAAGAAAAACTAAAAAAAAAAAAAAAAAAAAAAAAAGGAATTATTGGGCTGATTAATCATTCTCAGCATTCTACATCCAATTCTTAGTGAAGTCGGCTGTTATAAGATGCCTAATTAGAACGCCAGTAACCAGGAGCGTAATTAGATGTACAGTTACAGTTTTCTGTTGTCAGGACTGATCGTTTCCGCATGAGAAGTGAGTAAAAGATCTCTTATTACTGGTTTGCAATGTCGGTTCTTCTCACAACCAACAATCAGGGAAATATCGCCTACAGCTATGCAGTGATCAGGGGATGGGATTTGCCCGTTTATACTGCGTCAGTCAATGATTCCCCGGTATACACCTTAAATTGGATGTGAGATGTGGTGATATTTGGTGATGTGGTGATATTAGAAAACACTGCATGCAGAATTCTTCTTCAAACAATACAAAATAAAATATGAAACATTACTTGTGTCTCTGAAGACACAACTATCCCTAAAGGGACAGTAAAGTCACCCAGGCCATGTCATTTCAATAACGTGGTCTGGGTGCGGTGGCCCTGTCCTTTTAATAATACGATAAAAAGCATTGCAGTCTTTATTAGAAACGGCAATGTTTCTAATGTCCACCTCTGGCGGCTGTCAGTAAAACAGACACTGGAAGTACCTACTTCCGCTCCACTGACAGGAAAACCTGTAAATAGGAAAAGTGTGCATGTAAGCCCCAATTTAAACGCACCGGGCACTTGCCGTACATGCGCATTGAATTGGACCATAGCGAGAGGCGGAGAGGTGGAGGAGCCTTGGCTATGGAAAAAGGAGAGTCACGTTTCCTTTTTATTTTAATGGATGGGGGCTTGGGGGGTGGGGGCAGCAGCTCGATACAAGTAGGGACAGGGACACGCTAGTGTAGGGTAAGTAGTTTAACAGATCACTGACAGTTTGACAACTTACCTGAGGTCTCAGCTAGCTTGTGTGTGCCAAGCCCAGCTAAACCTGCACGGGCTCAGAGCGGTTCCAACTCTCCTGGAGGGGTCGAGATGTTGTCTGGAACACTGTTCAGTGTAGCGTAGGTTGAAAAGAGTCTAGTGTATAAAGTTTCGCCCTTATTACATCTGTATCATTGCTGTTAATCCAGAAGAAAAAGAAAAACCGCAAATTATAGAATTTCCCAAATTTGCACAAACTGGGGAAACTCCTTCTTGACTCCAAAATGACAGTCTGATTGCTCCTGGGATCAACAAGCTGTAACCCCACATATTTTAGCTTTTGTTATTATTATTTATTTTTTTATTTTTTAATTCTTTATTTTTGGGTGCATGAATATACAAGACAGCTTACCCCGCCACAACAGCGTGTGTAAGCATAGACATAACACAACAATAATGATACAATGGTGGCATTTTGAGCAGTGCACATTTTTGTATATAGTTATGGACACATAACTTGAGTCAACATTGCTTGCTCGTTACATGCAAAGTTCCTAGCGAAAACTGCGCTAAAACGTTAGCTTGGTTAAGTAATAAGATCAGTTAACATGTGAAATTGACAGTGTGAAGAGAGAAAAGAAAAATTTAAGGGAACAAACATCAGTGTTTATCAGTGCTAGGCTAGATATATTAGTGATGTTACTACCTTTGTAGTGTGGCATTGCGCTGTGCTGTGTGGTCATAGGTGGCCTGTGTGTGTGGTTTATACAGGGAGTGGTACTCTTGTGTGGGCTTTTTGAGAACTACCATTTTACTTTGGTTAAGACCCGTTATACACAGTTGTGATGCCGCTGACACCTGCAGATTGTTCAGCATTCGTAAACTAGTATTATCGCAATAATATTAGGACATATTTAAGCTTTGATCCTTATAGGTAAAGTATTTAGTGCTGGGCGAAGCTGTAGCACTGCGTTTATTATCGATTCCTTGGGGTATTAAGCGAATCAAGGAGTATAGGTGGCGCTTGCATAAGATACTATCCGGGCTTAACTGTTAAGGGAGGTGGAGAACAGTAAAGACATGTATCGTCAGTCTCACGGCTGGACGTTATGTTATTGAAGCAAGTGATAGCAGGTTAAAAGATTGTGAGGCGGGGGAGTGGCCTGACCACCAAGCTGTGCAGACGTGTCTGGCACGAGCTCCTGCCTGGAGAGCAGAACCCGGGACAAAAGCGGCGGCTACTTGGCCCAAAGTCCTTTGAGGGTACACCACCCACATAGGGGGTGCCCCCCTGAACCTAACGACACCACCCCGGGGCCTGTCGGACACGGGAAAGCTGAAAACCGACTGCGGCCTACTGGGACAGAAGCCGGGGTGAGGCGGCCGCTTTCCTCGGCACAAAGACCCATGAGCAACTCCGCCTCAGCTTGCCCTCTCCCCCCCCCCCGGACCGGTGGGGGACATCCCGGTCCCCACTGGACAAATCACACGAAACCGAAAACAGAAGTGACGACTACAAGGCACACGGGGCACCAGGCCACAAAGGCACAGCTAAAATGGCCGCCCAACGCAGTGCTACGGAGCGGAGTACCCACACCCGACTACACACGACACCTTTGGGGAGTTTTGACCAGATCTACGCACTCCTCAGAGACGCGCTGCTTAGCAGAGGAACAACCTACCGCCAGGCAGAACTAACGGTGGCCTCATGGATCCGTCCAACGATACGCCGCCGCTACCACAAGCTTGCACCCCAATCCTCCAAAGAGTCCGTCCGGCGGAGCAGGTTCCTGAGATCCTCAAGGCGGGAACAGGCGCCATGTCACTCGAGCGCAAGCTCCCACTTACTGACCAACGAAAGTGGAACCACAAAACAAGCGACACGTGGGAGCAACTCACCCAGCCAGACTCACGGCACTCAGGGCTACAAGATTCGGCGCTTCACTACCACCGCTGCAAAACACATGGCTGAATGGCTACACACCCCACAGAGCCCTGCCGGAACGACCTCACGACGCAGAGACACCATGCCCAGGGGCAACAGAGGAGGGTCTCCCAACAGCAGCAACTTGGACTTACCTACTCTGGGTATCGGCTGAAGCCTCCACCATACTGCCGCACAAGGGTATACCCAGACTCTGACAACACACGCATGTTTCATACCCATTGTGCTCCTGTGCCACCAGCAATAGTAACTTTTATTCGTAACGTTATTTTCTTTTTTTGCTAAAACTTCTTTCCAGTGGTTTCTCACCTAGTTAACCCTTAATATACCAGACCACTTTTATGTGCAGTGAGTTTGCTTCAATTTATAAGCCAGACCAAGCACTGTTATTCCATGTCTAATACCTTTTAGCTCATCCACGCACTGCACTAAATGTAGAGAATACTCTTTTGTGCTGCATGTTTAATAGTCAGCTTCTTACAAGCGTGTTTACTTTTTGCTTTTCTTAGCACTGCATACCGTTATACTTTGTTTTTCTCATAATATATAAGCATGCTTCCAAACACATAGCTCACTTTTGTACTCCTACTCAGAGGAAACCGTAATCTAATCTTATGTTAATTTAATTACAGCAGTGAGCTGTTAGACTGCCGTGTAAAACTATGTCTACAACTAAAATAATAGACGAACATAGCCTGTGACCTCTTAGACGTACCCACCCATAAATCGATATGTCACTTCTCGTAGACTTCATCTTGTTATAACCTATAACATATACCATAGCAACTAGTAAATTGTACCTAGCCTGTGGTAACCTTGCTAAACCTAACCTTAAGCGTTTGACCAATCATCTACTAACTAACAAAAAAAAATGTGTGCAGATTTAACAATGCTACTTCAATGTATGATCCTGTACCAAATATTGCCTGTTTATGCTGTTGTGGCATACCCGAGCAGCTTGTATTTTACGTTTGCACTACAAAAATAAAGAATTAAAAAAAAAAAAAAAAAAGATTGTGAGGCAGCGGTGTCCACAGTTAGACAAGCTAATTAGGTAGCGAGTTACACACGTGATAGGGATAGCAATACCATTGTCTAGTTACATCCTTAATCTAGGTACACTGTGAATATTACCACATATACCTCTCACGTTCCCTTCAGGATAAGTGCTGTACAGTGCGTATATTAAATATATCAGTAGGTATGTAAAAGCATTGTGATGCGTAAAGCAAAGTAGTACCCCCGTTAAGATACAAGTAAGAAGAACAAATGTATTCTCTAATCTGAACCTACGTATACGTTTCGCTTATTTATAAAGTGCCCACAAAAAAGCTAGGCAGTGCCTTATTAGAGAGGCATGCAATGTGGAGCTAGAAAAAGTGGAAAATTAAACAGAAAAAACAAAACGAAACCAGCATGAACAGTGTGTTGCGTTTAAACCACTTGCTCTGGAGCCTACATCATTTCGGACAATCAGAGGAGGCCCTTAGTCCTTCGGAAGGTTGGGGGTTTCTTATAACCGGGTGGGCCCATCTAGTGGACGGTCAACCCACGTCCACTTGAGGTTAGAGTCCAGGAGGGCCGTGTAGGCCGAGTTCTTGTTGCTCTCAGTTGAGAGTGAAGGTGTTGGGGCCTGTCGTTCCTGAGGCCCGTGCTACAGATATCTCCTTTGGGTAGGGTCGGAAGGTAAGTCCGTGGGTCAGAGTTACTTGGAGAGGTAATTGTTCATGTTGAGGGGCAGAGGTTGTCTGCTTCTCGGTGGGCTCTAAGTCTTCATGTAGAACGTGTGTAGCGGTCTGGTGCGGGTAGGCTTTGGCATCCCTGCGGCTGGAGAGCCTGTCCCATGTCTCTGGTTAGGTGGTGACAGAGGCATAAGAGATCGGAGTGATGTTCCTCGGTATAAACGGGGCAATTCTCGCTGGGTCCCAGCCTTGGGCCGGGGAAGTGAGAGTTTGGGGTCCCGATTGGGGTAGTGAGTCCTGAGGCACGCCTAAGGTGTGTAGAAGATCCGCAGCATCCTGCATGCCCCGGAATTGATGTGCTTTCAAGTAGCGTGTGGGAGGGCCCCCAGCGGTATTGTATATTATGTTGCCGGAGAGTGGAGGTGAGTGGACGGAGTGATCTGCGCCACGCTAGAGTTCCACTGGACAGGTCGGCATAGAAGGTTAATTCTGTGTTTTCAAGCCGTATGGGTGTTTTACCCCGGAGGGCAGTGAGGATCGTCTCTTTGTCTGACCTATTTCTGAAGGTAAGTACAGTGTCTCTTGTGGCCGTGGCTGGGGCCGTAGCGGGTTTCGGGATCCGGAAGATGTCTTTGGGTGTGATGGCCTTGGTTTGGCCTGGGGGCTGTACAATATTAAGCATACGCGCAATCATTTGTGGCAGCTCTGCCTCTGGTAGCCCCTCTGGGATCCCCCTAACCTTTAAATTTAGTCTCCGTCTTGTGTCCTCCTGGACCGCGAACCGCCTTTCAAACAGCAGGTTTTGTTGGCGCAGTTCTTGTATTTCCCGCTGCAGCGAGGCTGTATGCTGCTGTTGGTCTTGGTAGGCATCCTCCAGCTTTGTTATGCGGCACGACAGGCCTTTCAGTTCACCCCTGAGTGCTGTGACATCTGAGAGGATATTTTTCTGTAGTTCTGCTAGCAGGTTCTTTAACACTCCGGTAGTTACCAGATCGGCGTCGGGGTCAGCTCTCGGTTTATTGGGCTTTGCCCTCGGTTTTGGGTCTGGGGCTGGGAGATAGTCCTCTTCGTCTCCCCCTGTGCCGTCATCTGAGAAGTCGGAGCAGCCTCCGTGGAGCGCCGCCATATTGACTCCGCTCAGGCCTCGTGCTTGCTGCCACATTTCACCTATCGTGAGCCCTGGGGCTGCTTTGTCCGGCAGCAGCTTTTTGTGCTTGCGTCCCATGGGGCTTGGGGCAGTTCTCCTTGCGGTACAGCGTTCAGTGGGAACCGTATCGGCAGTATATTTGCTTGTTATCGCAGTTTCTATCACGGAGCTCCGGGATTGTGCGTCCGTTTGCTTCGCTGTTAGACCGGAAGTCGCTTGTTATTATTATTTTAACATAGATATACATAAATAATAATAATAGTTACCAAGTGCATGTTAGAGGCCTGAAATGTTTAGAATTTGTTTGCTTGGTGAATACAAAGTGCAGTATGTACGAGTTTACTGTATAGCTCCACAGATAGACAAAGGGATACGAGACAGATAGATAACGAGACTCGATAAAACAATGTACAGATCACAGGTACACATAAAAGGAATAAACAGCTATGCATAGAGCTTGAGGATGGAGGGAGACAGAGGTACAACATAGATACAGAATTCAGGTCAAGTGATGGAGAGACAGAGACGTATCTACGGACGATAGCTCCTACGGTAAACACTAAATAGAGCAGTTGGCGGTCCTTCTCCAAACTATGGCCATCCATCTTTGATAACTTTACAATACAATCAGATTTTAAAAAATCAAGCTATATGTAATGTGTGCTGGTTGTATGTGATGTGATGTACTCTGACTGTATGTAATGCGCAGTATGTGCTGGCTGTATGTGATGTGTGTGTGCTGACTGTAGGTGACGTGTGGTGTGTGCTGACTGTATGAAATGCGCAGTATGCGATGTGTGTGTGCTGACTGTATGTGATGCATGTGCTGGCTGTATGTAACGCGCAGTATGTGCTGGCTGTATGTGATGTGCGGTGTGTGATGACTGTATGTGATGCATGTGCTGGCTGTATGTAATATGCAATATGTGCTGGCTGTATGTGATGTGCGGTGTGTGCTGAGCTGTATGTGATGTGTGGTGTGTGCTGAACTGTATGTGATGTGTGGTGTGTGCTGAACTGTATGTAATGTGCGGTGTGTGCTGACTGTATGTGATGCATGTGCTGGCTGTATGTAATATGCAGTATGTGCTGGCTGTATGTAATATGCAGTATGTGCTGGCTGTATGTAATATGCAGTATGTGCTGGCTGTATGTAATATGCAGTATGTGCTGGCTGTATGTAATATGCAGTATGTGCTGGCTGTATGTAATATGCAGTATGTGCTGGCTGTATGTGATGTACGGTGTGTATTGACTGTATGTAATGCGCAGTATGTGCTGGCTGTACATGATGTGCGGTGTGTGCTGGCTGTATGTGATGTGTGCTGACTGTATGTAAGGCGCAGGATGTGCTGGCTGTACGGAATGTGCAGTATGTGCTGGCTGTATGTAATGCACGGTGTGTGCTGGCTGTATGTAATATGCAGTATGTGCTGACTGTATGTAATGCGCAGTATGTGCTGGCTGTATGTAATATGCAGTATGTGCTGGCTGTATGTAATGCACGGTGTGTGCTGGCTGTATGTAATGCACGGTGTGTGCTGGCTGTATGTAATATGCAGTATGTGCTGGCTGTATGTGACGTGTGGTGTGTGCTGGCTGTATGTGATGTGTGGTGTGTGCTGAGCTGTATGTGATGTGTGGTGTGTGCTGAGCTGTATGTGATGTGTGGTGTGTGCTGAGCTGTATGTGATGTGTGGTGTGTGCTGAGCTGTATGTGATGTGTGGTGTGTGCTGAGCTGTATGTGATGTGTGGTGTGTGCTGGCTGTATGTGATGTGTGGTGTGTGCTGAGCTGTATGTGATGTGTGGTGTGTGCTGAGCTGTATGTGATGTGTGGTGTGTGCTGAGCTGTATGTGATGTGTGGTGTGTGCTGAGCTGTATGTGATGTGTGGTGTGTGCTGAGCTGTATGTGATGTGTGGTGTGTGCTGAGCTGTATGTGGTGTGTGGTGTGTGTTGGCTGTATGTGATGTGTGGTGTGTGCTGAGCTGTATGTGATGTGTGGTGTGTGCTGAGCTGTATGTGATGTGTGGTGTATGCTGAGCTGTATGTGATGTGTGGTGTGTGCTGAGCTGTATGTGATGTGTGGTGTGTGCTGGTTGTATGTGATGTGTGGTGTGTGCTGAGCTGTATGTGATGTGTGGTGTGTGCTGAGCTGTATGTGATGTGTGGTGTGTGCTGAGCTGTATGTGATGTGTGGTGTATGCTGAGCTGTATGTGATGTGTGGTGTGTGCTGAGCTGTATGTGATGTGTGGTGTGTGCTGGTTGTATGTGATGTGTGGTGTGTGCTGAGCTGTATGTGATGTGTGGTGTGTGCTGGCTGTATGTGATGTGTGGTGTATGCTGCGCTGTATGTGATATGTGGTGTGTGCTGGCTGTATGTGATGTGTGGTGTGTGCTGAGCTGTATGTGATGTTTGGTGTGTGCTGAGCTGTATGTGATGTGTGGTGTGTGCTGGCTGTATGTGATGTGTGGTGTGTGCTGAGCTGTATGTGATGTGTGGTGTGTGCTGGCTGTATGTGATGTGTGGTGTGTGCTGAGCTGTATGTGATGTGTGGTGTGTGCTGAGCTGTATGTGGTGTGTGGTGTGTGCTGGCTGTATGTGATGTGTGGTGTGTGCTGGCTGTATGCGATGTGTGGTGTATGCTGAGCTGTATGTGATGTGTGGTGTATGCTGAGCTGTATGTGATGTGTGGTGTGTGCTGAGCTGTATGTGATGTGTGGTGTGTGTGCTGAGCTGTATGTGATGTGTGGTGTGTGCTGAGCTGTATGTGATGTGTGGTGTGTGCAGGCTGTATGTGATGTGTGGTGTGTGCTGGCTGTATGTGATGTGTGGTGTGTGCTGAGCTGTATGTGATGTGTGGTGTATGCTGAGCTGTATGTGATGTGTGGTGTGTGCTGAGCTGTATGTGATGTGTGGTGTGTGCTGGCTGTATGTGATGTGTGGTGTGTGCTGAGCTGTATGTGATGTGTGGTGTGTGCTGGCTGTATGTGATGCGTGGTGTGTGCTGGCTGTATGTGATGCGTGGTGTGTGCTGAGCTGTATGTGATGTGTGGTGTGTGCTGAGCTGTATGTGATGTGTGGTGTATGCTGAGCTGTATGTGATGTGTGGTGTGTGCTGGCTGTATGTGATGTGTGGTGTGTGCTGAGCTGTATGTGATGTGTGGTGTGTGCTGAGCTGTATGTGATGTGTGGTGTGTGCTGAGCTGTATGTGATGTGTGGTGTGTGCTGAGCTGTATGTGATGTGTGGTGTGTGCTGAGCTGTATGTGATGTGTGGTGTGTGCTGGCTGCATGTGCTAAAGGAATAAAATTAACGGCCTACCCAGCCATTACTCAGTGGCACCACAGCTAGGTCAAGGTTTCCTGGGGCCCTAGGCTCTGTGAGTGTGTGCAGTGGCTGGGTGGTGTGTGTGTTGAGGAGGCCAATAGGCTGAGTGTGTCTAGCATTATGTACCTGTGTATGTGCATGAGAGTGAGTGTGTGTATATATAATAGAGATCAAGATAAACACACACAGGATGCAGGCTATCACTTTACGCTTGTCCTTGTGAAACTATTGAGACTATTGCTCTGGATAGTAAATATCTGTTGCATGTTCCCTATTCTGCATCTTATTAGAAATTGATATTAATTACATTAGTTAGCCCAGCCTACTGGAGTCTCCTCACCCAGACTATTGATGGGGTTTGACTTGGTTTCCTGCAATACATTCATGCTGTCTGGTCCTCAGATATTCAGCAATTACATCTTTCATTTGTCTTTTTTCATTAATCCCACTCCTATTTTTATCCCATCTCCCTCTCCATGACTGGATCTCATCTTGTCTTTAGTTTCATGCTCGGCCGGTTCCGTGCTGCTGAAGTGCACTGCGTTGGGGATAGCAGCCAGCTAATGGAACTAGTTCAAGAAGCATTAGGAGAAAATTATAGGGGTGCCGGCTCTTAGAAGAGCTGCCATGTAATCTGTAATAACTCTCCGCAGCCAAGAGGTCAAAGGAGAACCTTTCTGTTGCTCACTGGAAGCGGAGAATGAGCTAATGGGAGATGGATACATTGTAACCCGAACAACCAGCTCTGGAGAAACATTACCTTCATTTGTGGATTCTCGGGATGCATTCCGAGGTCCAAGCGCAGCGGACAGAATGTTAAATGGCAGGAAAGGATTCTAACTGTACCGCAATCCAATCTGTGTAAAGCAAAACTCGTCTGGCTTAGTGTTTTGGACTAGAGATTTTCATATGATTGCATGTCTGTGTCTTTAGGAGGTCACAGTCCCTGTTTGGCTGGCATTTCTATCTTCTTGTCCCCCAATTTTTTAGGATCTCCAAGTTTTTAAAACACCTGAGCTTCACGGCACCTAAAATCCACATCAACCGGTTTTAAACTAGCGTTAAAGTGTTTGGTCTAAATTGCATTTTCAGCTACATAAGCTTTGATCATTTGGTGATGAAGATTAAATGTCCCATAGTATCCCCACACCACGGTCACACCTCCAGCCTGTGGCCATTTGAATGCTGGAATCTATAAAATGGACATCGCATCACAATGCTGTGTTTATTTTATATCTTAGCGTGTGTTCAGGCGGCAGCTCAAACACGGACACTATGGTCACCAAAGGGGAAAAGTAATCACAGCACATTCTTTAGCCCTCTGTCACTCAATCCCCACTATAAAGGTCTGTGCGGTTTGTGGACCCCCATGCAGAGATGTCATCGAGAGGATGGGTATCTTTATAGCAATATAATACAGATTTATAGATGTGCTAGCAATTTTGTTAGCGCGCTGAAGAATGATAATTTCACATACTATTTGCCTCCTGTCAGCACTAACAGCGGGAAAATAATTTAAAAAACAAACATTGGCAACAGGAGGGTTAAATAATGTGGCCGCTCGCCGGCACTTGCTAGCCAGCCCCCACATCAAACACTTTAAAATGCTAAATTAATTTGAAAAGGGGGATCAATGTGATACCCATATTTCTAAAGGCGAGGTTTAACCTCCCTTATGCCACCCGTTATCTACTCTTCATTTAGAACTAGGGCAGCCATTTCTGCGTGTGCCTTTGAGTGCATGTATGGATCAATGAGAGCGTATGTTAAAAGGGATGAAAACGTTTAATGAAGGGGGCAGAGCCAGCGACCAAATGGAGCAGGCACATGCTGCAGTTGCTCCGGAGACATTTCAGTTATACTGCATTTTTGCTCCTCATTCTCGGACCCAACAGGACTGCTTGCCGTCCTACAATCTCAGTGAAGTAATATGGTGCAGAACCAAGGCCTCGAGAGGCACCCCACATAATAAATCTACCTCTACCTCCCTGGGATCCTCAAACTCAACAGCCCAGGCCTCCTAGAGCAAAAGCTGTGGGCCACGCACCACCAGTAACTTCGGGGGTGGATGCTCTAGACTCCTTGGATCACTTCCAAGCTTTGACAGAGGCCGGACCGGACCTGCACTGACGAGAGTTTGATTCTATTGAATATGCTGATGTTTTATGTATTCTACGCTTTGTATGGCTTTGCATATCTTGTGACATTTTGCTGGAACCAGAATAGAAATTTGATTGACAAAAAAAAAAGTTTAATTAAAAAATAGTTTCACTCCACAACCGACCGCCGCATCTTATCATAACAACACCACAGACATCGATAATTACTGGTCTATGCAACTGAAGAGCGTAATGGCCCTACCGGCCTTGCCTGTTCTTAACAAAATCCCAACTGCGACACTACCCGATTTGCCACTAGACGTCACTGCCACGTACATCCACAACACAATGTACCAAATACAAGCATTATATAATATAATTCCGTATGCAAGATTATTCAAATTCCCTGTTATGCCGATTATCAGTGGCAGAGTGCTTTCCCGAGTCATATACTATTGTTAAAACATACAATCCAGAATGTTATTATGTCAATACTCTGTTTCTACGCTGTCAACCAAAATAAAGAATACATTTTTTTTTTAAATAGTTTTACTCAATTCATGTGATTTATAGTAATATGCATATGTGTGTGTATATATGTATGTGAATACGCACAGTATATAAACACATGCATGTATTAATACATGTGTATTATATTAAAGTGTTAATAAGTATATTTAAAGAACATTAGAATTCCATCTGTATATTGTGCTAGCAAATGTATTAATTTTAATTTATATCTCTTTAAGAATATTGCCCCTCCCCTACTTGTCAATTAAATCCTTAACAGTAGACGTGTGCCAGCGGCAGACAGGTTATATTATTATTATTAGAATATTTATATGGCGCCAACAAATTCCGTAAAGCTTGACAATGGGTGGACTTACAAACATGTCATTGAAGCAAGTTGGGAGCACATATTGAGAAGCGGATTGCAGTAGTCAAGGCGAGAGAGGACAGTGGCATGGACCTGCACCTTAGCTGCATTTGGCATTAAGTAGAGGTGGATTTGGTGATGGACTGGACATGAGGGGTGAAGGAGAGGTCAGAGTCAAAGAGAAGCCCTAGGTAGCGAGCCTGCGTGGTGGAGCTGATGGTAGCGCCATTAACGTGGAGTGAGACCAAAATTCCATAGATTGAATGACAGACGGTCCTCGTCCTGTTACTGTTTTACTCTCTGGGGGAATATCGGAAGCAGTGAATCCAGCATGATCCCAAGCAGGGCCAATCACACTTAGCCGAGCCCCGTACATTCACACTCAGCCACCACACACATCCCACGCAGAGGTATTGCTTAGGGTGACCAAGGACAGCCCCTTCTTTGATTCTTGCACCAGCACCATGTGATTCCTAATTATGCCCCTGATGGCTGCCCATTCACTAGTGATTCCTAGTTATGCCCCTGATGGCTGCCCAGTCACTAGTGTGAAATATTTAGGAGATATGCCTCCACCTCCGTTATAGTAACCCATAGGCTTTTATAATACTGGCAGCTAGGTAGAAAGCACTGGCCAGCCGTCACATAATTAACACTTGTGCCACGAAGGCGGTTTGTTTAGCTTCTTTGTTTTTGGTGGTTGTTGTTAAATTTAAGCCCAGATTTTAACACTCAGGGTGCAGATTTCAGCTGAAATTCAAACCATTCAGAACCGGCAGGGCAAAATCCAAACGCTGTTAAATAGCATGAGCAATGACCAGATTTGTAGTTTGAATGGCCCCGTACAGCACCAGATGGCTGTGACCCGGTCAGTAATGAAGGACCCTGTATATTGTAAAGCACCTCTTGTGGCATCAAATCAATGTAATACAGGGACAGCCAAAAATGATGCTTTGCAACTGCTGTGAAGATGGACGGACGGACAGATTTGTGTGTCCTCCGTCTGTGCTGTATGGGGACATTTAAAATTAGTCATTTGTGGGGGTTGTAGTTCCGCTAACAACTTAAGTAGAAAGCGGATTCATTAACAAAACGTCACAGAAACTGCGCAGAGATTATAGGATAATGTGATCACACTGTTCGGATACGTGCTACTGTAAAAATGTAGATTTATTGCGAACACAGCAACTTAAAATTAATCATTTTATTATTTATAGTTTTTTTTTTTTTACTTTCACAGATTGTTCTGTACGTGCACTTCCTATTGAATGTACAGAAATTGTTTTATTCCACATAGAAAATCACTAGCTATTTTACCCCTTAATTTTAGTCAATACCTGTTAAACACACGGCTTGTCTCTGTAAAATGTTGTAAACGTTGAGAAACTTTGATACGATTCAAAGTTTAAAAACGTGGCAATTCCCATAAAAGCTGGAATTTCTATTATTTAACCAGACGTGAGATTATTCTTACGGATATGCCTGTTCTCCCATTTCCTTTAGAACTATTGGAAAATACTAGAAATATTTAAAGGGACACTCTCGGCACCCTGTAGTAGTTGTGTTGCTAAGAGTTCCCTGGTGCAATTCCATGGGAGCTATTAAACCACTTACCAACGGTCTGATACCTTACGTCTCTCCATCTTCCCTAACCAATGCAATATTCACTTTAGCAACAAACAGGCAACTCTGAGATTGGACAAAAGCTTGGGAATTCAATAGCTTGCCAATATTCACTTTAACCACTAGAGGGTGCTCATACTCTACATATAACAACTGGTAGCAAAGATAAATCACACATTTCTCTAGTAATACATTTGCTACAATTTTAATTAAAGAACGACACGTGCGGGAGGGAGACACAACAAGTGTGTAGCTTCCTTCTGGAGATTTGTGCCGTTCCCTAGATAGATTGTTCAGGTTCCCTCATAGCCCTTACTGCACACAGTCATAAATGAATGAAACTATCTGGCAATTTATTGCAAGCTGCATTGTGGAATGGCTGAGAAGCCAACACATCTACAGCAACAAATCCGTGGGAGAAGGCTTGATGCCAGCCTTTCATACAGGCTATGGAAAGTCACACGGGTCAAGTCGTGTTTAGTTGGGGGTGAAGTTGGAGCACACAAGCTGTCCTGCCCTCCGCCCCAAATGACCAGCACAACATCAGGCAATTCCCGGAGAGCAGGTGTTCTCTATACTGTGCAAATACCAGTTCACAAAATGTTTGTCTTAACGGCTAGAACGATTATAAAGAAACGGAGAATAACATCACAGCTATTAATTTGAAAGCAAATTGGCTCGTATAATGTATGGATAAACGTGTAGCCATGTAATGTGTCAGCTTAGAGACTCAACAGATTATTCATTTCACTTTCTTAGTGTCCCACGGCATCTACTTGTACGAAGAGGGGTGGGTGAAAGGAACGTAACTAAAGATCTCTTCTTCCTATAAATCGGTCATCCTGTGTGGGAAGTGCGTGGTCGGTTTGCCCCGTGATTAAAATAACTCATGGCACGGTTTGCATCAGAACTAGAGGCTGATGGGCAGGTTTTGGCAATCTCCCGGCTGGTGATCCCCTCTCGTTTAACACCATTTCCAATGGTTGCAGATATTGACTGTGCCACCACTCCTACAATAAAGCTTCTGCTTTCAAACAGCATTGAGGACCCTCAGAGACAATGAAGAGCTCACTGCACACTTTCCCGGGGTTAATTCCCTTCTCAACAATAGTATATGGAAAGTTAAGATACTTATGTAGGCAGTTTCCTGGTGTAAACAGTTCACTTACTAGAAAGGACTCAGTGCAGTACTCTTGTTGGATCTAACAAATTCAGTGTAATAATTAGTTCTTCGTCCCAACAAGGCAAGGAACAAAGTAATAAAAAGATTAAGAAGCATCCTCTTAGGCCTGCTGTTTTCAAAGGCCCTAAATAGGTAGTGGAAGGATCACGATATACCAGAGGCCTTAGCACTTCATGAACTTCTAAGGAAGGAGTAAAACCCAGAACTCCGTCTACTCAAAGAGGTGGGACAGTTGACAGCTTTTGCCACCTAGTCATTCTGTACTTTTTGTTCTATATCCTACCGGTGCAGCCATTTTGAATAACCAAGCTTCTTGTTTTCACCCAGAGTTTCTAGCAGTCTGTAATATTAATCTTACCAGCAGCTGCACAACAGAAACTTATCAACAGCTACAGCCGTTCCAGAGGCCTTCACGTGTCAAGAATTAAACCATTGAGATAAGCCGGCCACAGCAAAAGGACCCCAGGGCGACCAAATCTTAGATATTGGTGGGCGGCTTAATGTTCAAATTGGCAAAAATTGGCAAAAGATGTAAAAACTTAAAACATATGAGCTTGTTTGCCTCCGAATTGTAATGTCGTTGAGTTGAGTCTTTTTCCCCTCACTTTTCTTTGTACATCAATGCTGAATTGATACCCTGCTATATCGTTGCCGAACCTGATACCCTGCTATATCGTTGCCGAACCGGATACCCTGCTATATCGATGCTGAATCGGATACCCTGCTATATTGATGCCGAATCGGATACCCTGCTATATCGATGCCGAATCCGATACCCTGCTATATCGATGCCGAATCCGATACCCTGCTATATCGATGCCGAATCCGATACCCTGCTATATCAATGCCGAATCCGATACCCTGCTATATCAATGCCGAATCCGATACCCTGCTATATCGATGCCGAATCCGATACCCTGCTATATCGATGCCGAATCCGATACCCTGCTATATCGATGCCGAATCCGATACCCTGCTATATCGATGCCGAATCCGATACCCTGCTATATCGATGCTGAATCTGATACCCTGCTATATCGATGCCGAATCCGATACCCTGCTATATCGATGCCGAATCTGATATCCTGCTATATCGATGCCGAATCCGATACCCTGCTATATCGATGATGAGGAGGATGTTAAATAAAAACATTTTCTAAATAAAACAAGCTGGGTTTTGGGGGCCAGAAATGTCCTGTTTTTAATGAGTGAGTAAAGCATTTAACCCCTTAAGGACACATGACATGTGTGGCATGTCATGATTCCCTTTTATTCCAGAAGTTTGGTCCTTAAGGGGTTAAAGAATGTGTTTTATAGTTTCATTATGACATTTTAACACTTCACCATGATTGTGTTTTTTTTGTTTTTTAAAGAATTGCGGAAATACTATTGCTATCATTTGGACCTATTAAACTACTCATTTTGCCAAACCATTAATTACATATGGCCTTTTGCATATTGAGATCAGCATTCCTTTAATAAAAAAAAACATTTTTATCAATGCATTTTATAAAGTGTTCTTAACATTAAGAAATACCGAGAAATCCCTACTAGTAGATGGACATGTTAGTTTTACAGCATAGAGCTGTCATGAAATTATGAAATGAAGAAGAAGAAATAATATGGCTATAAATATACAGTATACAGAATCATGCATTAAGATCTGTCCTAGGTGCTGAATTTAGATTCAGTTTGCTACATGTATTGCAGTGATGCACTGCTGTGAGAAACCACTAGATGGCATACCTACTGCTAAAATGTCAACCCAAGCATGTTTCACAGCTTGATGGACCTTGCAGAGACCCTGCACAGCGCATGTTTAAAACACAGACATTCACACCACAACCACCAAGTATTTGGTGTGACACTGGCCCATCAATGAAGCAGGTAGCTTGGATGAACCATCTGTAATCACTGTCAAAGATACACAGTAAAGGTTTTCAGCTGGTAACACGTGATACTTAGGGATGACCTGCAGTTTGCAGAAGTCAAATGCTGCAGGAAGGAGATATTAATCTATAATAGTGAACGAGGAATCCTGCAGCATATAAATCCTATATACCGGTATTTCATGGCAGCACTCTATTGTGTTGCACGCCAACATGACGAGATGTATGTTCGGGAAAACGCGGTGAATCGGGCAATCTTCCTACACACAGATGCATACTCACTGGTAACCTGAACCTATCCAGCATTAAGCAATCCTACATGGGTTAGAAATATGGCTAAAGCAAAATAGAGATAACTAATGTGGATTGTCAACGAATGACAGGAGACAGGCTAGGTGTGTGACGGTAAGGAAGCTTCAACTGATCTAGCTGGGAAACGTGGGAGAAGTGGAGACCATCACAGACACCTGAGAAAACCAGAAATAAAATGGTTGTATGTCATGGAAACCATCTCCCCAATGGGTCCCACTGTGGAGTTTGAGGTTAATAGTGTTTTATGATATTTTAAAGTATTGTGGTCTTCTCTCTTTTAATGCTACATATAATTGATAATAGGTTTTGAAAATTCTGAGATTTGTTTGTCTTTTTACACTTTAATGGGATTGAATGTGTACTAGAAATGAGCTGGACTGTTTAGCTGGACTTTTTATGGGCATGCCAAGTGATATGAAGCATCCGAGAATCGGGAGTTTGGAAACACTATTGAAGCCAAACTGGGTAAGATAGTTCAGACACACCCGAAGAAGACTTTCATCGAAACGTTCTGAAATTGGCCAGTGTTGAGAAGACTATTTTGGCAGAGACTCATTATTGTGTAATTTGGCTTTTATGGTTTTGTATTTAAGTTAGGTTTATCGATTAAATTGTATTCTGTAAATTACCTTCTACATTATGAGATATACCGGTAAATAGAACGTAGTCACAGCTCTAATTAGCGTGAATCGCTTCAGGTACGGGGGACTTTTTTAATACTATATGTCCATATTACTCAAAGGGTATGTCAGAGCGAATGTCAAACCATTATTCTTGAGGAGAAGACTGTGTCAGTCTCTGTCCATGGCATACCAGAAATTAACCCAAAATGGCATGCACCAAGGCCTATAGCCGGCACATGTAGGGTGTGGATCTGAAAGATTAGATCAGATTGAACTCATAACACAACTTCCAAGGCACACCTCAGAATTCACCTTTATTATTAAATTATTTTTACTGTTTTAGTTCCGTTTCTGGGTTTTTATTTAAGTCGGTCCAAAAACACTCCCACGACAAAGCAAAGCAAGGAATCTTTGTCTCTTTTTTTTTTTTTTCATTTATTTTTTGCAACACACGTAGAAGCACAAAACAAAATGTTAAACTCAAGTTTGTTTTTTTACCTCTGATGTATTCTTCCACGTTAGGTGCCAAGACCTACAGTGTCCCTTTACCATAACTACTACAGTTTATTACGAACGTATTGTAGAAGTGCATGAACTCTTGGGCAATGAAGTATTTCACTGTCTCAATATATTTCTATGGTGCAAGCACGCACTGTGCACTCACCGCCAGTACCGTTATCCTCTGCACACTGCGGCACAGCAGGATGGCCGCTAAATCAGAGTGGACAGACAGAGGGAGCAACGAATGCTTAGGTCATAAATATTTTGGACCAAAAGGTCATAATACGTCCTCGTTATCACTTGCCAAGCAGAGAGGTTCGTTCCACGTGCTCAGTAATCGGTCATTTGTCATCAAACCACTTTAAAAGCAGTTTGACAGAAGCCAGATGGACTGTACCCATAGCCTCTTTGCATCATATCCACAACAATAAGTGGTTATGGTACTAGGAGTGTCCTTTTTAAATGCAGGATCACTTTTCTCTTTTGTTTATATTAATACTAGCCTTTGGGGAAGTTTTACACAAAATCTTCATGTCAGGTGCCTCTGTGCCATTAACGTGATCTTCAGGTGTGCTCTACGTCTAAACATAGGGTGCAATGACGGGTAAATGCCAATCCTCCCCATCTAGTCCGCTCATTTCTTATCCAGAACACACAAACTCTTCATTTTGCTTTCTGTTTATGAGTTCCGTTACTATTCTAAACATTATTGGTGTCTTACCACCTCTGCTGGTTGACTCTTCCCTGCGCAACAATTTTGGGATTATATAAAAATAAATAAATTAAATAATTAAAATAATAGTAAAAATCGCCGGTCAAAAACGAACGCTATGTATATGAGCGTAGATCTAACTACATATTATATATCGTACCCTTTTAAATATGAAAATATGTGTGTGTGTGGGGACTAAACAAAAAAAAGTATATATTCTAAAACATTTCCCTTTTTGCTTCGCGTGTCCATATTGCTTCCAAAAGATATAAATTACATCGCCTTGAATTTATCGCATTTTCTGCCAATTAAACACATAAAACGACAATGAAACAAAAAGAAAGAGGAAGGATCAGATTACAGATTACAGTCTGAGCAAAGAACCTCTCAGATTCTCACAGAGACTAAAAAAAGCAAAAAAAAATTAAATAAAAAATAAATAGGCCCCTCTGCCTTCAACACAATCAAACATGTCGTCCCTCAAAAGAACCAGTAATTATATTTGTTGCTCTAATAAGGATGAGAAATGTAGAGGGCTGACAGGTGATCAGGATAGCCTGGGAATCAACGTTCGTGGCTTAAGGGGACGAGATGATGTTGTTGCAGTACCAGTGTCTGCCCACAGCAGGAGACAACAAAAAAAACCTTAAACAGGCCCACGTCTGATTGTGTGATCGCTCAGACACAAAACACGGCTGATTCTCTTCCATTGTGATGCAAAAAGCTGGTGTTAAAAAGATGATTACAGGCCAGCATCGTGCCCATATTATATCCATGACTAAGCCAACAATTTTGCTTCTATCCTCCTGCCTTTTATTTCTCCTCCCTTCCATCGTCTTACACAACAGAGTGGTATCAAAACCCTGTGTGACTTTTTTTTTTTCCCCTCTCCTTCTCGTCCAAGGTTCCCCCAGCTCATTACTCCAAACAGCTGGGTCACACCTTCTCTTCACACCCGCTGGGAGAAAGTGGCAGATCATCAACAAAGGTGATGAAAAGGACGTCCCTCGGAGCTAACAGAGATACATTCCCAAGGTCTGCTTAAAGCTAACACTACGACCCAGGGCTTGATGAAAAAATAAACCCCCCGTTACTAAAAGACCTCAAGCTCCTATCCAGCCGCCTTACCTCCTGTAGTTAAAACTCAAAAATGTTAATCTTCGGAAACAAAGTTCCCCTATTTCCTCCTCCAGCAATATTCCCAAAATAGTTGGAACACCTCTCCAGGTAAAAGACAAAATAATTGAGAGCAACAACCCTAGGCACTTAAATAATGTGATGAGATTTGTAACCCCATCCTTTAGGCATGTGCTTTGCGGTCCCTGTGGTTTTGTAACCATCAAGGTACCAACCAATAAAGCTAAATATTTTGTTTTCCTGGAAGGCATATGCCACGAACGTCAGTAAAGACACTCTTCGTGCTGCAAAGTTATCAGCAGCTCTTAGTCACCAGGTTATTTCAGTGCTAAATCCGTTATTTTAGATTTTTAATTTTTGAGTTTCTGTAAATCATTATCTATTAGAAATGTGCCAATTGTCTCAGAACGTCATCTCACGAAGGGAAAGAGAATGGAATGCGAGAGGCCCTGGAAACGAGTAGGGTACAGTAAGGTGGGAGGAAATGCTTGGTCTTTGGCTTCGGCATGAGGTCGGGATGCTAGTCTGTTGCTCTTATACACGGAGAGTGTGTGTTCCAGAGACGTGTGCCAAGATTTGTACGAATATCGTCATGAAACCACTGGAATGTTGCAGCTGATTCAATTTGTGTCCATGGTAACTGCTCCATTTGTAGAACTGTGCACCACATTTCTGTTGGCACTTTTATAAATCCCCCTTGGCATGGAAGATTTTTTTTGAGGACATTTGAAGGTGAGCAGCTTGGGGGCGGGTGACACTTCTGGCACTAGGAAGTATGTGCGTATATACAGTTCCCAGACAGGATTCTAGCCGCGATGCTAGTGAGGGGAACAGGTAAACAGGGGGGCTCTGTGATTAGTAATCTTAAGCCCATTTTGGTCTTAATTAAGACCTGTAGCTGGTAAAATCTGCATTGGAAGAACTTCGTACCATAGCAAGAAAACCTGCTGGTCATTTCCAGTTACGGCGCAATTCATTAGAATGTTTCCGAAGTAATACATTCTTTATTGGATTCCTGGTGAGAGTCTAGAACTACCCCCTACCACCTCTACTGGAAGGTGCATCCACGCGCCATAAGACTTTTCAGCACAAAACATACGGCTATAGAAATCCTCGAATTGTGCATAACACAAGAATACCAACTAAAAACTAAACAAAAACAAAACTAAACTAAAAGGAGCACAAATGAAAGGACAAAAAAAACACGAGATCACAAATTATACACATCACAAACGACGTAAACGATAAACGGGACAGTATTTTTCTTGCAGGCTCAGCTGAGCGGTAAACACCAATATAAATCATTAAAAAAAAAAAAAAAAAAAGGAGTAAAGAGCTACCATTTACCAAAATAAGAGAATTATTTATTAAACTAAGCTTGAAAAATGCTAGTTTCCACACAGTTACTGCACTCCCCAGCTGTTTATCTAATGGTCCCGTCATACTCCTGTTTCCGCATTAGGAGGGATTACCTGGTCAGACCTTCCTGTAGCTCAGTATCTTATATTGTTTGGGACTGTTGTTTCGAGTTAATTTCCTGGATATGTTGGAACATTTCTACCTGGCCCCATTTCTTACTGTACGTATAAACTCGATCAGTTACCCACAGATGACAGGATAGCAAGTTCTGTGTACGGGGCACGAGGGCTACCAACGTCTCCCGTTATACATAGAATGCACATAGTGCAGGGCTGGACTGGACCCTGGCTGTCCTGATGGTCGATCACCCCTCTAGCACTGTATTGGCCAGGATCCTAGCAGATGTACAGGTGATTTACTATCATTACAAAGATTTAATTCCAGTCTGTTGTGTGTGTCATATACATGTACGCATACCCACAATGCACCTGTCACCATCCTGAAATAAATTTCCGGACTAATTATTTGTGAAAGTTTGAAATTCTGCAGGGTCTATGGCTCAATTGGGCTCAGAGTGAATAGGCATTGATACTACTTTGTGTCAATGGGCAGAATCTCAAGGAGAAAGTGAAGAATTCAGCTTACACTGACGCATTCTCAGGGTTTTACAGTCAAAGGGCAGACGCTCAGAGACACACCGTGGAACATTTCGGTAACAACAAAAGCCCCATTCAGTAAGGTGAACGGATAAAACTCTATGGTTCCAAATAACCCCACACTAAGTCTTCATTGAATACGGTTCTACCAATCTACTTCCCTTACCCGTTGTGTCACTATACCCCACTCCCTCTAACATGTAAACTCACTGAGCAGGACCCTCAATCCCTCTGTTACTGTGTCACTATACCCCACTCCCTCTAGCATGTAAACTCACTGAGCAGGGCCTCAATCCCTCTGTTACTGTGTCACTATACCCCACTCCCTCTAACATGTAAACTCACTGAGCAAGACCCTCAATCCCTCTGTTACTGTGTCACTATACCCCACTCCCTCGAACATGTAAACTCACTGAGCAGGACCCTCAATCCCTCTGTTACTGTGCCACTATACCCCACTACCTCTAACATGTAAACTCACTGAGCAGGGCCCTCAATCCCTCTGTTACTGTCACTATACCCCACTCCCTCTAACATGTAAGCTCACTGAGCAGTGCCCTCAATCCCTCTGTTACTGTGTCACTATACCCCACTCCCTCTAACATGTAAACTCACTGAGCAGGGCCTCAACCCCTCTGTTACTGTGGCACTATACCCCACTCCCTCTAACATGTAAACTCACTGAGCAGGACCCTCAATCCCTCTGTTACTGTGTCACTATACCCCACTCCCTCTAGCATGTAAACTCACTGAGCAGGGCCTCAATCCCTCTGTTACTGTGTCACTATACCCCACTCCCTCTAACATGTAAACTCACTGAGCAAGACCCTCAATCCCTCTGTTACTGTGTCACTATACCCCACTCCCTCGAACATGTAAACTCACTGAGCAGGACCCTCAATCCCTCTGTTACTGTGCCACTATACCCCACTACCTCTAACATGTAAACTCACTGAGCAGGGCCCTCAATCCCTCTGTTACTGTCACTATACCCCACTCCCTCTAACATGTAAACTCACTGAGCAGGGCCCTCAATCCCTCTGTTACTGTGCCACTATACCCCACTCCCTCTAACATGTAAACTCACTGAGCAGGGCCTCAATCCCTCTGTTACTGTGTCACTATACCCCACTCCCTCTAACATGTAAACTCACTGAGCAGGACCCTCAATCCCTCTGTTACTGTGTCACTATACCCCACTACCTCTAACATGTAAACTCACTGAGCAGGGCCCTCAATCCCTCTGTTACTGTCACTATACCCCACTCCCTCTAACATGTAAACTCACTGAGCAGGGCATCAACCCCTTTGTTACTGTGTAACTATACCCCACTCCCTCTAGCATGTAAACTCACTGAGCAGTGCCCTCAATCCCTCTGTTACTGTGTCACTATACCCCACTCCCTCTAACATGTAAACTCACTGAGCGGGGCCCTCAATCCCTCTGTTACTGTGTCATTATACCCCACTCCCTCTAACATGTAAGCTCACTGAGCAGGGCCCTCAACCCCTCTGTTACTGTGTCACTATACCCCACTCCCTCTAACATGTAAACTCACTGAGCAGGGCCTCAATCCCTCTGTTACTGTGTCACTATACCCCACTCCCTCTAAAATGTAAACTCACTGAGCAGGGCTTCAATCCCTCTGTTACTGTGTCACTATATTCCACTCCCTCCAACATGTAAACTCACTGAGCAGGCCCTCAACCCCTCTGTTACTGTGTCACTATACCCCACTCCCTCTAGCATGTAAACTCACTGAGCAGGATCCTCAATCCTTCTGTTACTGTCACTATACCCCACTCCTTCTAGCATGTAAACTCACTGAGCAGGGCCTCAATCCCTCTGTTACTGTGTCACTATATTCCACTCCCTCTAACATGTAAACTCTCTGAGCAGGGACTCAATCCCTCTGTTACTGTGTCACTATACCCCACTCCCTCTAACATGTAAACTCACTGAGCAGGGCTTCAATCCCTCTGTTACTGTGTCACTATACCCCACTCCCTCTAACATGTAAACTCACTGAGCAGGGCCTCAATCCCTCTGTTACTGTGTCACTATACCCCACTCCCTCTAACATGTAAACTCACTGAGCAGGCCATCAATCCCTCTGTTACTGTGTCACTATACCCCACTCCCTCTAACATGTAAACTCACTGAGCAGGGCCTCAATCCCTCTGTTACTGTGTCACTATATTCCACTCCCTCTAACATGCAAGTTCACTGAGCAGGGACTCAATCCCTCTGTTACTGTGTCACTATACCCCACTCCCTCTAACATGTAAACTCACTAAGCAGGGCTTCAATCCCTCTGTTACTGTGTCACTATACCCCACTCCCTCTAACATGTAAACTCATTGAGCAGGGCCTCAATCCCTCTGTTACTGTGTCACTATACCCCACTCCCTCTAGCATGTAAACTCACTGAGCAGGGCCTCAATCCCTCTGTTACTGTGTCACTATACCCCACTCCCTCTAGCATGTAAACTCACTGAACAGGGCCCTCAATCCCTCTGTTATTGTCACTATACCCCACTCCCTCTAACATGTAAACTCACTGAGCAGGACCCTCAATCCCTCTGTTACTGTGTCACTATACCCCACTACCTCTAACATGTAAACTCACTGAGCAGGGCCCTCAATCCCTCTGTTACGGTCACTATACCCCACTCCCTCTAACATGTAAACTCACTGAGCAGGGCCCTCAATCCCTCTGTTACTGTGTCACTATATTCCACTCCATCTAACATGTAACCTCACTGAGCAGGGCCCTCAATCCCTCTGTTACTGTGTCACTATTCCTCACTCCCTCTAACATGTAACCTCACTGAGCAGGGACCTCAATCCCTCTGTTACTGTGTCACTATACCCCACTCCCTCTAACATGTAAACTCACTGAGCAGGGCTTCAATCCCTCTGTTACTGTGTCACTATACCCCACTCCCTCTAACATGAAAACTCACTGAGCAGGGCCCTCAGTCCCTCTGTTACTGTGTCACTATACCCCACTCCCTCTAACATGTAAACTCACTGAGCAGGGCTTTAATCCCTCTGTTACTGTATCACTATACCCCACTCCCTCTAGCATGTAAACTCACTGAGCAGGGCCCTCAATCCCTCTGTTATTGTCACTATACCCCACTCCCTCTAACATGTAAACTCACTGAGCAGGACCCTCAATCCCTCTGTTACTGTGTCACTATACCCCACTACCTCTAACATGTAAACTCACTGAGCAGGGCCCTCAATCCCTCTGTTACGGTCACTATACCCCACTCCCTCTAACATGTAAACTCACTGAGCAGGGCCCTCAATCCCTCTGTTACTGTGTCACTATATTCCACTCCATCTAACATGTAACCTCACTGAGCAGGGCCCTCAATCCCTCTGTTACTGTGTCACTATTCCTCACTCCCTCTAACATGTAACCTCACTGAGCAGGGACCTCAATCCCTCTGTTACTGTGTCACTATACCCCACTCCCTCTAACATGTAAACTCACTGAGCAGGGCTTCAATCCCTCTGTTACTGTGTCACTATACCCCACTCCCTCTAACATGAAAACTCACTGAGCAGGGCCCTCAGTCCCTCTGTTACTGTGTCACTATACCCCACTCCCTCTTACATGTAAACTCACTGAGCAGGGCTTTAATCCCTCTGTTACTGTGTCACTATACCCCACTCCCTCTAGCATGTAAACTCACTGAGCAGGGCCTCAATCCCTCTGTTACTGTGTCACTATACCCCACTCCCTCTAGCATGTAAACTCACTGAGCAGGACCTCAATCCCTCTGTTACTGTGTCACTATACCCCACTCCCTCTAGCATGTAAACTCCCTCAATCCCTCTGTTACTGTGTCACTATACCCCACTCCCTCTAACATGTAAACTCAATGAGCAGGGCCTCAATTCCTCTGTTACTGTGTCACTATACCCCACTCCCTCTAACATGTAAACTCACTGAGCAGGCCCTCAATCCCTCTGTTACTGTGTCACTATACCCCACTCCCTCTAACATGTAAACTCATTGAGCAGGGCCTCAATCCCTCTGTTACTGTGTCACTATACCCCACTCCATCTAGCATGTAAACTCACTGAGCAGGGCCTCAATCCCTCTGTTACTGTGTCACTATACCCCACTCCATCTAGCATGTAAACTCACTGAGCAGGACCCTCAATCCCTCTGTTACTGTGTCACTATACTATATGTATTACTATATGCAAGAGCTTGCAATAATCGTAATTCATAATACTTGAACACACACACTGCACACGTAGCTAGTCTTTTAAATTTCTCTAGTTTATAATTCAGCTGTTGGGCAGTGTCCAAATGACCGATAAATCCATCACTGGCCTCCGAGGCTCTGTCTAGATTGATAGAATATTTTGCACACATACACGAGAATATGAAGTAACATCTCCCATGTAACAATTAGGGGAACAGAGCGGCTGTGCCAAAGAAAGAGCGGCTGTGCCAAGGACGTATTTCATCTTCCCAGTCTTGGTGTGAAACATATGGTTCGAGCCTTTCCCCATTTTCTTTTTCTATGGAGAACTTTGTTCATTGATAAAACGCTGCCAAACATCTAAAGGAGGTGTTGATGACAAACGAGCATTGTAAGGAATACCACTGCTCAAACCATATGTCTTTAGCTGCTGCTAATTAGCACTCTGTAAAGCTTGCCCACAGATCCTGGGTGCTAGGTTATATACATCGATGGTACTATATTCGCTGTGGATAAGCTGCTTCCTAATAGAGACAGGGAAAGGTTGGCCCCAGTGCTGCTGGCTGCAGGATATACTGTTGTTAATAGACACTTGAATCCTCAGAATCCAAAACCTAGCTTTCTACGGGAGAGTCTGTGCAGATTGCCTCATTAAAATAAAGATCTGAATGAAGCTATGAATGACTGCATCACTACGCACTGAAAAGGTGTTATGGGTTTAGCAGTAATCCTGGAGAACACAATGGGAGAACCAGGACTGGCTGGAAATAATAATAATAATAAAAAATAAGAAATATTCTAGTACAGGCAGAAGAAGCTGAATTGTGAAAAAAAAAAAAAAACGGAAATTCTGGGTTAAACATTTAAAAAAAAAAAAAAGTTATTCCATTTGTATTTATTATGCCGGGGTTGCCAATTTATGGCGCTTGAGGTACCTTTGCATGGTATGTTAGGAAGCCACACCTAAATGGGCAGGCTGGGGATATCGGAAGAACTCCCAAGGTGACCTGTTTGGCAGTTCAGTGGGTGTCTCTCCCCTGTGATACAGAGTTTCTGAGTAGATCAGAGTTGCGGCTGGTTATCATGACAACTCTCTTTTTAACTAAGAAGTGTCAGACTGGAGGGAGGGCTACCAGTGTTCTGTTCCTATCGGAGGTACCACAGACTACACTCACTGGACAGTCAGGGATCAGCATGGACACATGCCCCCCTCCCTGGGCAAACATAAGCAAAATAGAGGTTATAATAACTTTATTCATTACATTAAACTGTACCACAATAAATAATGTTCTCACTCTACACACAAACCTCCACATACACAACACCAGGCGGCCCACCCGTAAACACAGACCCTCACCAGCATCTCCTGCATACAACCCCACAAAGCAGCCGCCGAGCCCATATATAACCCGAGCGCAATTCCCCAACATACACATGCTCTAGTTTAAAGGCATACTCTAAGTACCATATCCACAATGGTGCACTAATGCCATCCCATCCATATAGCATATGGCTTGACACTCACCAGGCTCTGTCGGGTGCCCACGATCCTCAATGTCTGCACTGATATGTGCAGTGATACAGTGCCAGGGGAACCTCCTTGCCCTTATAGGGCTGTGCAGTGAGCATTGGTTGTTACAGTACATCGAGTGCCCTCTAAATGTTTTGATAACGCATTATCTCTGTAACCCCAGCCTGCTGTAAGTACTCCTTTAAATTACCTCTTACACTCACAACGTTATAGTTCGGATAATCATATACTCACCCAGAAGAGACAAATGAAAGACTCCAAATTCCGTGGTTCCTGCTGCAGCCTGTACACAGTAGTTTGTTAAATAAAAAGGGAGTTGGGGAATTATTGAATTACAGTTTTTTTTTTGCCCCATTGTGACCTTTGTTTATTGGATATTGCTGCGGACCGGATTGAGTGGATTCATATAATAAGAAGCACCGGGCGCTACTTATTATATGAAATACTTCATATGTAAACGTGTAAGCCTTGGAGCCTGTACTTAATGATCATTACATGTACAAATTTACATTAAAGGAACACTCAGGGCACCAAAGCCACCTTATGTTAGTGAGTCCCTTGGTGCCTTCTTGCCTTGAATTGTTGAACCTTTCTTTTTCAGAGTTTCCTCTCCTGCTTTGGCTTGAGAAGAAATGTTAGGATGGGAGCATCTGCTGACGCGTATCGCTGGCCACCCGAAGTAATGACATTAATGTGATTTTATGAAACATTACTCACTATGGGCGGCCAGCGATAGGCTGAGAGAGTCGGATAATGTTCTCAGTCGGTGCTTCTGTATTTGCCAAGTACAATCAGAGAGAAACAGGACATGTGCCTGGGAGACCCCACCTCAGTGTTAAACCGTTCGAAAACAGTTTAACAAAAAAGATTTAACAACTGAAGGTAAGAAGGCAGCAGGGGACTATGAGCACCATAACTACCTCGTTAACCTGAATGGTTTTGGTGCACAGAATGTTCTTTTTAATTAGGCCAGTGGGCCAGCATACCTCTTTTCTTTCTACATTTTTTACTTCCTCTTCTTCCTCTCATTTCTTTTTACTATTTCCCAGTTAAAACGTTAGATTTTCTGCTTGTGTTAAAGCAATGTGTGGGATGGAACGGAGGGTATGTTCTGTATGCTATTGGACCTGCCTGTATAATTCACCTGTTTCTCTCAGCATTGGATAAACAATGAATATCACATGAATGCAAAGTTGCAGGAGGATGTACAATAAAGGGACAATACGAGGTGGGATAGCAGCTCATTGAGAACCAGCTACGGACTAACCCTCCATACAAGGCGGGTAATCTGTCTGTCCAAAGACAACTTTACGCAGTGTTCCAATAGTAGGGCCGTTACCAGGTAGTAATAGAATTCTGTACTTTTTTATTTTTTTTTATTTTTTAAAGGAACACTAACTGCTTCACCTCATGTGGTTTTATTACATTATCATATTATAGTTAATATTTGATTAGGCTCCACCTGCAAGCCACAGGTGGGGGCACTGGAGAACAGTATGTCCCCTACAATATATTATATTGATAATTGTACCACTGTGAGGGAACAGGGGCATCTGTGGCAGGTATCCGCTTTATTATATTAGTAACTAATCAGCCATATCTACGCTGGCTACTCACTGTTTAGTATATGACCCTAGTCGTGGCACGGCAGGTGGGGGCATAACAGAGCTTATACTAATATGGTTGTCATACTGATCTCCATTGGATTTTATTTGTTGATTATTTCAGGAAATAACATTTATCCTGATTGTTTCCTGACTCGTTCGTCTCCCGAACGAGGACCTCCCCAGTGCCCCATTAGAACATTCACACCAATTCATCAGAATATTCGCCCTTGCAACATTGGTGTGAAACCGCAAGGGAAGTAATTAATGAGTGCTCCCCTGAGTGGCCGCCATTCGTACAGACGAACGCCAGCCAGGGGGAGCATGCATACCCTGAAAGAAGACCACTGTGAGAGTCCCTGACGTTGGTGTGGACACATTTGGGACCCTGGCTAGTTTGGCAAGCGTTTTTCTGTGTCTGGGAGAGTGAGACAGTCTCTGTTCCTGCGCCTTGGCTCCCAGGCACAGAGGCACCTTGGGTGGGAGACCCCTCGTCTGAGTGTCGGGCTTTCCATATTTGGGAGACAAACCCCCCCGTCCCCGCGCTTGGGCTCTCAGGTATGGAGGATTCTGGGTTATAACTCTTGGTTGTGTGTGTGGGGAAGATCCATAAAAGTTATGCATAAATTATGCCAATAAAATTGTATTGTAACTCCAGGACTGTGAGTCATCCAGTTACTGGGAGGAAATTGGGCTCTTTATACTCTAAATGGTTACCAACCGGGTGTAGGAAGGAAATTAGCGTAGGTAACTGGTCGGGTTACCCGCGGTCTGCTATATACACTATATAGCCAAAAATATATGACCCCCCTACTAATCAGAATCCAGATGTTTCAGCCTTCATCCATTGCTAAAATCCAGAATGTAGCCATGACATGTCCATAGATAAACATTGGCAGCAAACTGGACTGTAGAGAAGAGTTCAGTGACTTTCAATGTGGCTCTCCCATAGGATGCCACGTTTACCACTAGTTCATTTGTAATATTTCTTCCCTTCTAGATCTGCCCTAGTCAACTGTAAGTGCTATTATTGGAAGTGGAAGCTTCATGCGCAATGCCATGCGTCAGGTGGAGAGGTGTAAGTAGTGGAAGCGTGTTCTCTGTGCTCTAAAATCCCACACCACTATCTGGCAGTGTAATGGAACTATCTGGGGGATACCAGGAGAACGCTATCTATTGGACTGCATTGTGCCTGCCTACTGTGACATGTGATAGAAGATGGAAAATTGTCCAGGGCAAATGTCAGAGTTTGGGCTAGGCCTCTTAGCTCCAGTGAAGGGACATCTTAATTTTATACAAAAGGCACTTCAGACAATTGGGTGCTTCACTTTGTGAACAATTTACGGTAAGGATATTTTATGTGCCAGCTAGACAGTGTCCCTGTGCCTTAAATGAGGTCCATGAAGACATGGTTTTTCGGAGTGGACGAATGAACACCTTTGGGATTAATTGGAACAGCAATTGCAAGATCTTTTGGCTGAATTGACAAAAATTGTAAATCATAATCCACAATCTTGTGGGAAGCCTTCCAAGTAAAGAGGTGGCATTTACGGCCACGAAGGGTGGCGTGACTCCATAATAATGTCCATGGTTCTGGAATGAGCTTATATCTGAACATGTTAAGGTGTATCGATCAGCTGGCAATGATATTTTTTTGTCCCTATGAGTGGGTCTTTTAGCGATTTCAGTTCCAAATCAGCAATTTGGCTGTAAATAGTCCTGTGTTTCTCAGTGTGGCTGTGAGTGAATAGATTGTATTGTGTTTCTGTGCGTGAGTCTGTGTTTACAGGTCGATTAAAATGCGATTGTCATTAGCTTTGTTTTACTGTGTGTCCGTGTGTGTTTCACTGTGTGGCTGAGAGTTGAACAGTTTGGTTTAAAGGTCTATAAATGAGTTTCTTTGCTTTTAGCGACTGGCTTCATTCGGAGATGTGTTTTACGGGATTGGTTTGTGTTAGTTGTATAATATATTGGCGGCCAGCGGCTGTGTTCTTACTATGTGTCTGATAGTGGGTCTGAGTGTAACTGCAGATCTTACTGGGAGACTGGGAGTGAGCCTGTATTAATATGTAGCTATCAGTGGGCATGGTCAGCAATACAGAACAAATAAAATGCAGCGTACAATGCACTATGGGGTATTGGCTCCGATGAATTTACATTAACAAAATCACCAGAACAGTAACAAGTTGGACAGCTGCTATAAACTGCCCCAATGCTAATACCCCCAGCACTCCGCAAGGCCGGGGAGAATATGGGCAGTATTGAAGTATTTCCAGGACTGTGTCTTGTCCCCGGTCCACTTCTGTGCTCCTTTATTCCGTGTGAACAAGGGGACTATATTTGGACTAACCCTTACACTTAAGAATAAACTTCAATTCGAACTTCATTTTGATAAAAGTACACTTTCACAACGCCTACTTTATATATATATATTTATTTATTTTGTAAAAAAAATTTTTGAAGATTCAGAAAGCATTGTTTTAATATGCAAGTGTACAATTCTTTAGTTATCACAAGAAGATAGGTTTGTTGTAAAACGTTATGGCACAACTTAAGCCTTTGAGCAGAACCATTTGCAAAAAATGACAGAACAAGCCTTTTGGTTCTGAGTGAGTTAAACTTGCGATTGCCTAAGGGGTGTGTGCAATGGACGCTAGTGTGTGAATCGTTAGCACATTTGTTTGGGGTTCATTAAAAGGAAAGATCTAATATCCTGTCCTTTTTTTACTTCCTCTGAGCTGTTCTTTGTGGTTGGATTTTTATTCCGTGCAAACAGTGCCGCAGCAGGCTTCAAAAGAATCCCGCGGAGACGGGAGAAAAGGGCCTTTTACACAGAGATCAGGCCACTAACCCCAAGGAACAGGGGCCTGTGTAAGAGTAAAGTAAGCTGCAATGGCATTGGGAGTCTAATAAAAACCTGTTGTGTTTTGTAATCAGATTAAAAGCACCCCTTCTCCCTGTTAATACGCTAGGTCAGGCCTACACTTTCAGCACTGATATAGGAAATAATAAAGCAGAGATTCGAGGAATTTCAGGAGGACAGGAACAATCGGCGAACGCAGAATTGAACAATGTCTCTTGGCATCTTTTCAACCAGAAATCATATCTAAGCTCTGGTTTCTGAATGACGCCAGCACCTGCTCTGTCTACGGCATAATACTAAACCCAGTCTTAATTTATTTTGCGAGCCAAACTATTCACTAGGCTCCCTGACCACCGTTCACTGCCAGCCGCCAGAAACGGTCTGGGGTACAAACGGATACTGTCAAAGCTCCGATTAGCGGCCAGTTGGCAAGGAGCAGCAGTAAAACTGAAACAGCAACACACATAATTAAAGAAGGAACTCTACATTCTACCCAGAATATCTCCAACTTCTTGCTATTACTGGAAGTGTAATAAGTACAATATACATCTCAAGCTTGTGAGTGTATACAATTGTTATATACTATATATTATATATTGTTTTATGTTCCTTTTTTTTAGATTTTGCACAGCCGTATCCCACATGTTTTCTGTTTTTCTATATATAGATATTTAGCCTCAATTTTGCCATTTAAATTTAAAGGGAGCCTTTGGCCACCATAACTACTCCACTGGAATTAAGATATGGCACCAGGAGGTCCCTTTAGGGGTTAGACCGTTAACTGCAGATGTTCTTAGCCAATCAGAGGAGCCCCTGTCCACGTCTTCCTGTGTCAAGATTTTTAGAAAATTAGATGTGGAGGTGCTGGAGCAAAATGGCGCTGCAGAGAAGACTTTGGGGTTAAACCGCTCGTTAACGGTTGTGACCCATAAAGGTAAGTGGGCGCTAGGCACCTCCTGGCACTGTAACAGCTTCATTCTAAAGAAATCCTTATAGATGTTACTTCTGAGAAGAGAAAAAAAAAAAAAAGGAAACCCGGGGAGAAAACTTTTTGTATATTAAAGATTTTTTTTTTTTCTTTAAGTTTACTTTAATAGCATTATTTTTCCTCGATGAGCATCCATGTTTGCAGTGGTACCTTAAGGTAGGATTGGGTTTTAAAAACTTGAAAAATTCCAAATAGTTTCGATCTCAAATATAACACAGAAAAAGAGTCCCTGTTAAACAAAAAAAATGTAAATAAATAAATACTCAAGATTCTCAGAGACAATTTGTGCCAATACAATACACACACGTATATATATTAAACGGGATCAAATCATTTAGGATACCCTCTGTGCCAGGCAAAACTACTGTGTAGGATTAACCAAAGACAGCAGGACTTCGAAATACTTTCTATAATAGTGTGAAACACCAGCAAATTGGTGAACATACAAAAGAGGTTTCTTTTCTTTGTCTTCCATGGACTGGAGAGATTTATCAAAGGGAACCTGCGATTGTGGCTGGGGCATTCACTTGCAATGTGCGCTGCGTGCCCCTGGGTGAGGTGACTTGTGTCAGAGGACTGGGCCTTGGGCTAAAAGGTTTAGCCTGTGAACAAATTGCAGCTCTCTAGGAGGTGATGCTCTTCTGTGGTTTGATGTAATGATCACAGTTTGGGGAACAGATGGTGCAGCCAACCAAATAATCCTGCCTAGTTTATTCTCTCTTTTTTTTAATTCAGAGGAAGAACAGGCAAACTTAAGGTTAGATTCAGGTCCCCATTGCTGCCGGAGTGTGGGTCATTAGACAGGTCCACTATTGTGATGATTCGCTGTATTGTCTGAAGTTACAATCCTTTCTCCCGCTCCCCCTTCATTTTATTTGGAGTTCAATCTGTTTGGCAGTTTAACGTAGAAAGGACACTGGGTTTATTTGCTGAATGCATGGAATTCTTTACACACGCAGCCCTCTGTGTAATTACAGGGTACGATTTCGACAATTTGATTTAAGGCAACAATGGGCCATGAGAGGGATGGCAGCCATTTTGTAAAAAAAAGTTGGTTTTCATCTTTTATGTTAATCCATAGATGAATATAAATCTGTTTATGGTGGAAAACCAGGGGTTTTGGAAGACACAAGATTAAATTTTCCAGATGCCCCTATATACACCAGTACAGTAGACACCCAACTCGTCTGTGAATGGTAACATACATGTGTGCAAACACCTGCTTTATGTCTTGACACCAAGCAACGTAAACTGAGGAGGCACTATTCCACCTGCACAACTGGACAAGAATCCGTTGCCAAGTACCATACTGAGAACATAGAAACATAGAATGTGGCGGCTTATAAGAACTGTACGGCCCATCTAGTCTGTCCAATTTTTGGTATACTTTTATTAGTCCCTGTCCTTATCTTAAAGGGACACTATAGTCACCAGAACAACTATAGCTTAATGTAGTTGTTCTGGTGAGTATAAATCATTGCCTTCAGGCATTTTAATGCAATCACTGCCTTTACATTGCCCCTAGGGACACCTCCAAGTGGCCACTCCTCAGATGGGGCAAGCCACCTAAATGGTGGATTAAACACTATAGGGTCAGGAATACATTTTTGTGTTCCTGACCCTATAGTGTTCCTTTAAGTCTAGGAAAGCCTTATGCCTACTCATGCTTAAACACCCTCACTGTGTCAACCTCTTCAGCTAGAAGGCTTTTGATGCCTATGTCCATATCAGCAAGTATTGCCAGCCACCACCTAGGACTGCTGCGTATTTGCTCCATCTATGTCTTTATCTGCTGAACCAATGGAATGTGGAAAATAGACCAGGAAACACCACGTTTTAGACAAAAATAGAGAAAACTTTTTTTTCCCTATTTGACGAGTCTTTCGGGAGATGAGGTAGGACTACATCCAGGCTCATTGCTTACATGTCTTTTTTAGTAGATTAAGATCTCTGTTTCTCTATGCATATTTTACAGATACAAAAAATATGGATGGAAGTGTTGTTGGATTTTTTATTTTTTTTTGCCAAGTAGATAAAACCTCATGTAAGGTATAACACAACTTTAAACACAAACGCACCTATTGTAATAGTGTGAACAACAAAGTGAGGGGTTGGGGTTTTTTCTCTTCTTGTTTTTATTTTCTGTAGAGTATTGTTGGCTTTGTTTGGATGACATGACTGTAACTGACTGAGCATCCATGACACTGGCAGACAAGCAGAAATGTCCAGCTAAGAGCCAACAGCCGTTATTAAGAACACTGTCTGTGCAGGTATGGTCATTGATATGCAGACCCAGGATACACTCAAAGTACATTGTTTTAAATAGTATTTTTTATTTTACTATTTCCTGCTGCATTTCTGTCTAGAGGCTAACTACGTTGCATTGCCCTCGTATGTACATGATGCGGTGACAATAAATTGGAGTCTGAATCTAGATGTAGTTCGTGATATCCAGACCCACAATTTGGGTTCATGCCATGCAGACCCACAATTTGGGTTCATGCCATGCAGACCCACAATTTGGGTTCATGCCATGCAGACCCACAATTTGGGTTCATGCCATGCAGACCCACAATTTGGGTTCATGCCATGCAGACCCACAATTTGGGTTCATGCCATGCAGACCCACAATTTGGGTTCATGCCATGCAGACCCACAATTTGGGTTCATGCCATGCAGACCCACGATTTGGGTTCATGCCATGCAGACCCACGATTTGGGTTCATGCCATGCAGACCCACGATTTGGGTTCATGCCATGCAGACCCACGATTTGGGTTCATGCCATGCAGACCCACGATTTGGGTTCATGATATGCAGACCCACAATTTGGGTTCAGGACATGCAGACCCACAATTTGTGTTCATGACATGCAGACCCTGCATGAGGTTCGTGATATCCAGACCCAAGATGTGGGTTCATGCCATGCAGACCCACGATTTGGGTTCATGCCATGCAGACCCACGATTTGGGTTCATGCCATGCAGACCCACGATTTGGGTTCATGATATGCAGACCCACAATTTGGGTTCAGGACATGCAGACCCACAATTTGTGTTCATGACATGCAGACCCTGCATGAGGTTCGTGATATCCAGACCCAAGATGTGGGTTCATGCCATGCAGACCCACGATTTGGGTTCATGACATGCAGACCCACGATTTGGGTTCATGCCACGCAGACCCACGATTTGGGTTCATGCCACGCAGACCCACGATTTGGGTTCATGCCACGCAGACCCACGATTTGGGTTCATGCCACGCAGACCCACGATTTGGGTTCATGCCACGCAGACCCACGATTTGGGTTCATGCCACGCAGACCCACGATTTGGGTTCATGCCACGCAGACCCACGATTTGGGTTCATGCCACCCAGACCCACGATTTGGGTTCATGCCACCCAGACCCACGATTAGGGTTCATGCCACCCAGACCCACGATTTGGGTTCATGCCATGCAGACCCACAATTTGGGTTCATGATATGCAGACCCACAAATTGGGTTCATGACATGCAGACCCTGCATGAGGTTCGTGATATCCAGACCCAAGATTTGGGTTCATGCCATGCAGATCCACGATTTGGGTTCATGACATGCAGACCCACGATTTGGGTTCATGACATGCAGACCCACGATTTGGGTTCATGACATGCAGACCCACGATTTGGGTTCATGACATGCAGACCCACGATTTGGGTTCATGACATGCAGACCCACGATTTGGGTTCATGACATGCAGACCCACGATTTGGGTTCATGACATGCAGACCCACGATTTGGGTTCATGACATGCAGACCCACGATTTGGGTTCATGACATGCAGACCCACGATTTGGGTTCATGACATGCAGACCCACGATTTGGGTTCATGACATGCAGACCCACGATTTGGGTTCATGACATGCAGACCCACGATTTGGGTTCATGACATGCAGACCCACGATTTGGGTTCATGACATGCAGACCCACGATTTGGGTTCATGACATGCAGACCCACGATTTGGGTTCATGACATGCAGACCCACGATTTGGGTTCATGACATGCAGACCCACGATTTGGGTTCATGACATGCAGACCCACGATTTGGGTTCATGACATGCAGACCCACGATTTGGGTTCATGACATGCAGACCCACGATTTGGGTTCATGACATGCAGACCCACGATTTGGGTTCATGACATGCAGACCCACGATTTGGGTTCATGACATGCAGACCCACGATTTGGGTTCATGACATGCAGACCCACGATTTGGGTTCATGACATGCAGACCCACGATTTGGGTTCATGACATGCAGACCCACGATTTGGGTTCATGACATGCAGACCCACGATTTGGGTTCATGACATGCAGACCCACGATTTGGGTTCATGACATGCAGACCCACGATTTGGGTTCATGACATGCAGACCCACGATTTGGGTTCATGACATGCAGACCCACGATTTGGGTTCATGACATGCAGACCCACGATTTGGGTTCATGACATGCAGACCCACGATTTGGGTTCATGACATGCAGACCCACGATTTGGGTTCATGACATGCAGACCCACGATTTAGGTTCATGCCATGCAGACCCACGATTTGGGTTCATGATATGCAGACTCACGATTTGGGTTCATGATATGCAGACTCACGATTTGGGTTCATGATATGCAGACTCACGATTTGGGTTCATGATATGCAGACTCACGATTTGGGTTCATGATATGCAGACTCACGATTTGGGTTCATGATATGCAGACTCACGATTTGGGTTCATGATATGCAGACTCACGATTTGGGTTCATGATATGCAGACTCACGATTTGGGTTCATGATATGCAGACTCACGATTTGGGTTCATGATATGCAGACTCACGATTTGGGTTCATGATATGCAGACTCACGATTTGGGTTCATGATATGCAGACTCACGATTTGGGTTCATGATATGCAGACTCACGATTTGGGTTCATGATATGCAGACCCACAATTTGGGTTCATGATATGCAGACCCACAATTTGGGTTCATGCCATGCAGACCCACGATTTGGGTTCATGATATGCAGACCCACGATTTGGGTTCATGATATGCAGACCCACGATTTGGGTTCATGATATGCAGACCCACGATTTGGGTTCATGATATGCAGACCCACGATTTGGGTTCATGATATGCAGACCCACGATTTGGGTTCATGATATGCAGACCCACGATTTGGGTTCATGATATGCAGACCCACGATTTGGGTTCATGATATGCAGACCCACGATTTGGGTTCATGATATGCAGACCCACGATTTGGGTTCATGATATGCAGACCCACGATTTGGGTTCATGATATGCAGACCCACGATTTGGGTTCATGATATGCAGACCCACGATTTGGGTTCATGATATGCAGACCCACGATTTGGGTTCATGATATGCAGACCCACGATTTGGGTTCATGATATGCAGACCCACGATTTGGGTTCATGATATGCAGACCCACGATTTGGGTTCATGATATGCAGACCCACGATTTGGGTTCATGATATGCAGACCCACGATTTGGGTTCATGATATGCAGACCCACAATTTGGGTTCATGATATGCAGACCCACGATTTGGGTTCATGATATGCAGACCCACAATTTGGGTTCATGATATGCAGACCCACAATTTGGGTTCATGACATGCACACCCAAGATTTGGTTCATAACATGCAGACCCACGATTTGGTTTATAAAACGTACCGAAAATACAGTGCAACTGCTAGCACGCAGGTACTTCTACCCCTAGTAGGTTGCCCTTTTTAGATCACTCTCCTTTTGGGTCTTAAAACCAAACTTAAAAATCAGGGCTACTGGCTGATGCGTTCTTTATCACAATAGGTCCAAGCTAAAGTGGAATTATTATTTGAGCATTTTCATTAGAACATAATCTTTGTGAAATACTTGCATTGTAACTTCAAAACAACCAATTCATATAATACGATGTGTGGACTATTTCATTTTACGTGGGTAACTATTTTGGTAAATATGGCAAACTGGAGCATCATGCAGTTTCTACAAATGTGAACATATATTTTAATATCTGATACGCAAGTGATAAATTAACTAATTGTGCAAGTTCTATTGAAGATCCCGCAATATATGCTGCATGGGAAAAAGAACATTAACACAGGTCCTGAAGCGGACATTTGCCAAGAATGTATGTCTCCAAAAGGAGGTTCCAACTAGAGAGATCTTCAAGTATGTATATCTCCCTTCCCTCTCTCCCCTCCGGTAGTAACACAAAAAAAAATCTCCTGGTGTGAGTAAGAATTGTAGTACTTGCTGAGACCGGGTCCTGCACCCAGATATAGCTTCCCATGGAAATTAGGATTCATACTTCAAGAATCAGTCTACTGGCAACCATCTCCTCCGATCCTGCAAACATTATTGTAGCTACACATGTTACAACAATAGGTTGGATCGACCACCCAAAAGGTATACATTTTTTTAATTTTTATTCTTTTTCCACCCAGAAAAGCCCGCATGGAGCTCAACAAAAGATCACTTTGTCCAGAGGAGATGTTTGCATTATCAAAACACCAGTGTGATAGATGAGTCATTGGCCAGGTGAGGACATATCAGGAATGTTCTTGGTTATAAGGCTATCCCGTTGAGCATTAATTCTTCATGTTCATGAAGGGCCATGCTTATGGCAATCTGACAAAACTGGTTTTGGCAACAAATAAAGGTCCCGTATATTCTGTCTGTTACAAAACTAAAGTTTATTTTCCATGTTAACTCATAATGGTAGCATTGTATAAAATAGCACAGTTAAGGCCACTCACATTTTCACGGACTGTGAGGAGCAGACCCCCGAAAGTATAAAATAAGTAATCTGCCGTTTTTTTTTAGTGTAGAAGGAAGTTGCAGACTCCGTAATAAATTTATCAGTAATAAATTTCACTAATAAAGTCCGTTATCAAGTTGAAACATAGCAGCATTGTGTCTTATTAATATTACACTGTATTAAAATCTTTCTATATAAGCATTTCCTGGCAGTAATCCCACATTTTGTTCCCACCAGCTTGAGTTTATGCCAACTGATGAAGAACCCTTACTTGTACGTAGTTGAATGATTTAGATATTTGTAAATAATATACCGGTAGATCACATCATACCTTGGCTTCAGGACTCCTGCATTCTTTTCTTTGTAATGGCAATATTCTAGGCAGACCAATTAGTTTACAAAGTAATTAAACTAAAAGGAAAATAATGAGAGAAAAAAATAGAATGAACATAGATGGACGGCTCATCAGTGACAACAAATTAGATCAGAACATGGACAACCTATCGCATGTACATATCAACAATAATACATAAGAAATATTTCGGCAAACACACCCTTTCACCACTAGGTGGCAGAACGGTTGTCTGCAGACAGTAGCACCTGTCAGTTTTCAAAAGAATTATCTAAACCCTTACTATTGTACAAATTGAATGCGTTCTCCGGGACGTTTCGTACTGCGAAAAATTCGTAAATTCGTAAATGTGATTTCCCATAGGAATGCATTGAAAACCAATGAATCCGTTCCGGAGGTCAGAAAAAAGTCAAAATGACATGGAAACTAACCCATAATGCAGAACACACAGTATAAGGCCATTGCGAAAAATATTCGTAAAACCAAGGCATTATTTTCAATGGATTTTTATTTGTAAACCGAAAATTATGTTAACCGAGGCGTTTGTAAACCGAGGTACCACTGTATAGTGTGATCGAAGGTGTTGAAGAGCCGGTATTAAACATTAAGGATCTAGGCACTTCTCAACAAAATATTGCAAATTTGGGGGTTGTTGCAGTGGAATGAACATAGTGTGCCACAAAATTGTGTATATTATGTTTTGTTTTTTCATTTTTATTCACTGTAAAAGTCTTGCAAATACACTGTGTTTGTGCGCATGTGTGTATAATTATAATAGATACACACGTAGATTAGGTTTTATTCAATTTTTTTAAGTATCTAACATTTTGGCTTTAGAATGTGTTGACTGACGATCATATCATATGACGATGTATGGTGTCACCCATCTATAAGCAGCACTGCCCCGCTGCCGAAATTACTTAAATTTCCAAATTAACAAAACGTTGTCTGCATTTCTTGGCTTTTGCAATATTTATTCTCAACACAAAGTTGTTTCGACATTTACATCTAAATATAAATCAGAATATGCTTTTATATAAAACACAAAAATAAAAAAACAGCTAGTATTCAATAAAAAAAAAAAAAATGTGTGTAGGAAAATTCCGTAGATCACAGACATGCACACAGTAATTTCAACCCTTAAGGTCTATGAAAAAACTCTATCATATCATAATAAACCGGTCATTAAAGGTTCTGTAGCAAAATGGAATGTCCTGCTACTTTAACAAGTGAACAAGTGCTCGGCTAGAAATATTTGCCAAGTACTAAATAGCCAGTACATTCCATACTAGCAGGGGGACAAAACCATGATGACGGCATGTCAGATCATTGATCCTTAAGGGTTAAATAAGGAAGATGCAAATCTATTTAGCCAATAAATCGCTCCATTCATAGGTTTCGCTTTGCAATTTAAACAAGAAAAATTACAGCAAAACCTGCCTGAGCGATTTTCCTTTCACTGGTAACCCCCTGAATGTGTTCCTTAATAGGATTGGGGGACACCAGTCTGCCTCTGCCGTTCTGCAATGTATTTCGGTGATGAACCAAATAACCATTAAGAAAGGGCTATTAGTTCCTGGATGGTTCTCACGAAAAAAGGAAGGGAGAAAAAAAACAAAAAAAAAAAAACACACACAAAAACAAAAAAATAAAAAAAAAATCCTAAGCTTCAGCGCAGCAACTCGTAATGGGAGAATTAGTCTTCCCAATAAGTATTGAATTATCTGAAATTGCACCCTGACCCATATGTAGCTTTTAAGAAGCCCCTTGCTAGTTAATTATCCTAGAGTGGGCTAGCTCTTAACGGCCTTTGGGGCACCCATCCGTCACTTGGTGCCCATCATCTGCAGCCTAGTACTGGAAATGACAGCGTGAGAATTTGCGCTTGGGCCCCCCCCCAACCCCTCCCAGAAGCATGCAGCTCTTTGTTTACAGAGACATATGCAAGGGCAAACGAGGAACAGAAGGACAGGAATAATAGAGCATACTTCCCATATAATTACACAGAGCACAGCCAGTCGGCAGATCCCCAATCATAATTATCATGTAGGTAACGGAGGGGGAGAGCGAGCACAGAAAGTCCCATATATTAACAGCTTTACCAAAATGCATTGCATCTAACTGAAGGAACATGACTACTGTTAGCCTGATTAACATGGTATCTGCTCTGGTAACAGACTGTGATACGCTATCTGCAGTCAACAGATTTCACCTGCAAACTGGATTATTGCAGCAAAGCCATTCAGGCCCAGAGGAGGCGGGCTGAAAGCTAGCCGGATAGGAGGCATGTGTGGGTGTGGTGGGTGTGGGTGTAAAATGGGTGTGGCATTTAGGTTAAGGGTTTGGGTGGGGTTGTATAAATAACGGACATTTTGTCCCCTTCACCTCAGCCATCTTAAAATAACGGCAAGGTGACAATCTCTTTCCTATTATTGTGTTGCTTTGCTTACCCCACGGCCAGAAGCATGGATATTGACGGAATCCTTGCTGCTCTTCGGGCTGAGGCCCTCCAGGACGGTGGCCGGCACCTGCAGGCCCAGCTGGTAAGGCTGCAGGGTGCCTCCCTGGTAGCTGCTCCCTCGGTCGGCAGCCAGGGTACTCCGCGCCGCCGGGCGCGTCCTCCTACCCGTTATAGCCCCTCGCGGGAGGGTCGGGTGAGGGGTAGGAGCAGGAGCCCCGTTGCCGGCCCGCGCGCCAGGTCCCCCGCGGCCGCGGGCGGCAACGTGTCTGTGCAGCCTGTCGCCTCCTCCCCGAGGCGGTCTAGAGCTACCCGTGCGGCTGCCGCTTCTCGGGGAGGTGATGGCCATCCCGCGCCGGTTCCTGCTCCTGTGATCTCGCGGGCCTCCAGGAGGTCGTCCGCGAGATCACTCTCCAGCTCAACAATGGCGACAACCCGAGCACCTGACAGGCGCTCGGCTCATGGTGGATCCCAGGCGGAGCGCGAGCAAGTGAGGTCGGCGGCCGGCTCTTCTTCAGGAGTGGTGAGTAGGCCGCGAGGCGGCAGGGCAACCAGTAGGGGGTTGGGGGGTTCGGGGGGTCGGGGTATGGAGCCAGGTCCGGCTACTCGTGGGCACAGCCCCCCCCCTTATCATCCTCCCCGCTCTGTCTCCCCTGGCCCGGCCACTACCACACTCCCATCAGCCTCATCCATTCAACAGGCACTTCCATCAGCTTCATCCGGCCAGCATGCACTCCCATTATCCTCATCCGGCCAGCATGCACTCCCATCATCCTCATCCGGCCAGCATGCACTCCCATCATCCTCAGCCGGACAGCATGCACTCCCATCAACCTCATCCGTTCATCTTGCATTCTCATCATCCTCAGCCGCCCATCAAGCTCTTCCAACACTATCTCCTGCCCATCCTACCCCCCATGGCCCCCTCCCTATGGGTGTGATGCCCTCTGCATCTGCCCCGCCATTACCCATGGTCCATGCTGCCCCCTCTGGGGCTCCTTCTGCCATGCCAGTTTTACACACAGTCTTTGCCACTTCTGCGGGTCCCCAGTTACCTGGGTTGGGTGGGCAGGGTTCTTTTTCACCTGTCCTGTCTTCACAGGTCACCCCTGGTCGGCTGACAAGTCGGTCCCCCGATGCTGTGACTGGTGCAGTGCTTCCTGCGGTCGCAGTTCCCTTGGGGCCGTTGCAGCCTGGTGGGCATGTTGAAGTCCCGCTACTACCTGCCAATTCAGCTCCTGCAGGTGAGTACTCTGGTATAACGGGGTCGGGTTTGGGGGGCGCTGGCGCAGGGGAGGTGCAAGAATTGGGTTCTGTACTCCAGGCGATGAAGCAGGTTTTGCTAACCCTTGAGCGGGGTTATCGCCCCGGGGCTTCCCCCCCGGTGTCGTTAGATAACCAACTTCGGGCGGGTTGGGCAGGTTCCGCAGGGTCTGATCCTTCTGCAGTCGCGGCGCCAATGCCCGCTAATATAACACAGGCCCCCATCCCCTCAACCTCGGCGTTACTGCCGGTGACGCCGGAATCTGCAGTGGGCACGGCCGGGGACGCCGCTGCTCTCTCGGGTTTGGGGGTTGCTCCGGCTGCGCACGGTGCGGCGTACATGTGCTGGTCAGGCCCTCTGGGCCTCCATCTCACGCCGGAATTGCGCGCCAAAATAGACAAGGGGGAATTTGTTGAAATTTTTTCTCTCCTCCCTATGGAAGATCTTCCCCGGGTTGACGCTGACGCTAAAGAGTCCGAAAAGGACAAAGAAAAGTTTCGGTACCGGAAGATTCCGAAAACTTTCGGAAACTGGATCCGAGCCTTTTCGATCTTAGCCAGCGTGATAGGTGAGAAGACTCCCGCCAAATGTTCTTCCCTATTCTGCTACCAGGACGTCATATGGACCGCTTGTCGGGTGTACGGCGGTTTAGGTTGGTGGCGGTATGATGAGCAGTTCCGCCAACGTTTAGCGGTTCGGCCTTCCATGGGCTGGGATCAAATGGACATTGGCTTGTGGTTAGCTATCATGACCCGCCCAGCCTCACATCAAGGGGGCCTGTCGTCCTTTCTCGGGGGGGCCGGCGCGGGTTCTTCAACCGCAGCGTCGGCCGGGCAACGAAAAACAGGCTGTTGTTGGCAATATAACGATGGCCAATGCAAATTCGGGTCTAGTTGCCGCTTCAAGCATGAGTGTTCGGGGTGCGGTGGGTCTCACCCCGCTTCAAAATGCTTCAAACGAGCCAAAACTGGCGACAAAGGGGACTCCGTGGGCGCTAAGGGCGAAGACGCCGGTGGACGTCGACGCGATGCGCCCATGGCTAAATCGTTATAGGAATAAGAAGGCGGCTGCCTTATTGCTAGAGGGATTTGGGCAGGGGTTTTGGATCCCTCACCGGCCTCGGCAGGTCTCCGGTTTTTGCAGAAACCTGAGATCTGTTTCTGAATATCCAGGGGTGGTCAGGGAAAAACTGGCGAAGGAAGTGGCGCTGGGCCGAATGGCGGGCCCATTTCGGGATTCGCCACTCCCCGATCTAAGGGTGTCACCGTTGGGCGTGGTGCCCAAACGGGAACCGGGAAAGTTCCGGCTGATTCATCACCTGTCGCACCCTCATGGGTGCTCGGTAAACGATGACATTGCAGCTGAATTATGCCGCGTTTCCTATGCGTCCTTTGATGCTGCTGTGGGCATAGTCAGGGCCGCTGGCCCCGGGGCACTTATGGCAAAAACTGATATCGAGTCTGCCTTTCGCCTCCTACCAGTTCACCCAGAGTGTCATCATCTCTTGGGATGTGCATTTGAAGGTCATTATTATGTGGATATGTGTCTCCCCATGGGTTGTGCTATATCCTGTTTTTATTTTGAATGCTTCAGCTCTTTTCTAGAATGGGTAGTGAGAATGGAGTCCGGTTACGATTCCCTGCTTCACTACTTAGATGACTTTCTGTGTGTGGGCCCCGCGCATTCCCCGATATGCTCCCAGATCTTACAAGCAGTGTCGGATGTGGCCTGTATGTTCGGCGTGCCGCTGGCACCTGACAAGACAATTGGCCCTTCCACGTGCTTGAGCTTCCTCGGGATCGAGATTGATTCGGTCATCGGGGAATGTCGGCTTCCGTTGGACAAGTTGGCTGATCTACGTGGGGTGGTCCAGGAGGCGAGCTCCTTGCGGAAGATCACGCTGCAACGACTTCAGTCCTTGTTGGGCAAATTAAACTTTGCCTGCCGGATTATGCCCATGGGTAGAGTATTTAACCGACGCCTGGCGGCTGCCACGTCAGGGATACTGAAGCCGTTCCACTTCGTCCGCCTGACCAAACCGCTCAGGGAGGATTTAGCGGTTTGGGCGGTTTTTCTGGAAGAGTACAATGGTAGGTCTTACTGGCAGCAGCCCGAGGTAGCAAACTCAGTGCTGCACCTGTTTACGGATGCCGCGGGTTCGTCGGGTTTTGGGGCTATCATGGGAAAACAATGGTGCGCAGAACCTTGGCCAAGATCGTGGTTCGACTCGGGCCTGACCAGGAACATGGCGTTCTTGGAGCTTTTTCCCATTGTGGTGGCTCTCCATCTTTGGGGACCGGAGATCAAGAACAGGCGTGTCGTGTTCCACTGTGACAATTTGGGCGTTGTCCAGGCCATTAATCGGTTGACAGCCTCCTCTCCTCCGGTGGTCAGGCTCCTGCGGAGCTTGGTACTGCGTTGCCTGTCTTTGAACGTTACATGTCGCGCTGTGCATATTCCCGGTGTAGAGAATACCACGGCTGACGCCCTTTCTCGTTTCCAATGGCAGGTGTTTCGTCAGATCGCGCCCGAAGCAGATACGATGGGCCTTCCCTGTCCCAGAGAGCTATGGTCCCTTGGCCTGAGCGAATAAGGGAATGGATTCGGTCTTCAGTGTCGGATGCTACTTGGGCCCGGTACGGTAAGGCATGGGGTGACTGGGTCGCTCTAGAGCAGGACCAAGGTGGGTTTTCTTCATCTGCGGAGAGGGTTCAGGGGGTTTTACGGTTGCTCTGGTTTTGGGAGGCTAGTGGTTGTTCCCCAGCCACGGTATCAGGGAAGCTATCAGGTCTGAGCTTCTGGTTCAACCTGACTCGCGTGCCGGATGTGACCAAAGATTTCATGGTCCGGCTCGCTATGCGTGGCTGGCGTAGAGGTCCGCAGCCTCGGGATTCCAGGAGACCGGTTTCTGGCGCACTGCTACTTGGTATTGCGTCGGTCTTATCCAGGGTCTGTTTGTCCGATTTCGAAGCGCGGTTGTTTCGGGTGGCTTTCTCTTTCGCCTTCTTTGGTGCTCTGCGGATTGGGGAACTTGTGAGCCCTAGCAAGCGGATTCCAGGCGGCTTGTTGTTCCATGATGTGTCGGTCGTGGATGATACGGTGCGTTTTCTGGTGCGAAAGTCGAAAACTGACATTTTTGGTAAGGGGGCATGGGTGTCCCTTCGCGCCATTCCCGGCTCGGCTGTCTGTCCCGTCGCAGCTTTTCAATCTTACCTTCTGTGTCGCCCGGATGTTGTAGGCCCATTGTTAATCCATGGGGATGGGTCTTTTCTTTCCCGCTTCCAATTTCTCCGGGTTTTCCGTCTGGCACTCGAACATCTGGGTATTTCGAGCACAGACTTTGGGGGTCACTCTTTTCGGATTGGGGCCGCTACGGAAGCCTCTCGTTTAGGTTTCTCGGACCAGGCCATTCAAAGGATCGGTAGATGGGAATCGGGGAGGTTTCGGTCCTATGTTCGGCCCACTCGGCTGATCGGTATTCCCCTTGTGTTTTCTCCACAGGGCCCGGCCGACGGATCTGGATAATCGGTCATTCCTACATCTACTGGGCCCACCTGCGGGCTGGGGTTCGCCCGGGTGGGACAAGGCTCGGAATACCTCGGGAGCTGGCGGAGGTCCGGTGGTTCGGGTTCGGGGGCATGAAATGGGGTCAGCTGTTGCCTGAGGTCGTGCAGTTATCCACGTTATTAGGAATCCCGGATATCTTGGTGGTGCATCTGGGAGGGAACGATTTAGGTTCGCTGCCCGCGTGGGGCTTAGGGGAGCTGATCAGGCGAGATTTGGCGCGCTTGCGGGTACTTTTTCCAAAAATTTGCTTAATATGGTCAGGAATAGTTTCCAGGAACTATTGGAGGTGCGCACGCGATCAGGGTGCTATGGAGCGCTGTCGCATAAAGATTAATAAACGGGTTTCCAAGTTTGTGCTAGGTATCGGGGGCTTGGCAGTTCGACACCGTACTTTTGAGCGGGAGGCGGCTATCTTTTTCCGCCCGGATGGGGTCCATCTCACTGATGTCGGTTTGGACTTGTTTAACCTAGAGCTGCAGGATGCGTTGGAACAGGCCATGGCGTTGCTTGGGGGTCGCGCCCGCTGATTTAGGCGTAAATGCAGCGGGGCTAGTGGCGGGTATGGTCCTTGCCGAACCAATTGGGAAGAGGAGTACAAGAAAAAGAAGGATGCTGGGTCGGGTCCCCTCCCCTAACCTCGGGAAAGGTTTGGGTATTTGCGCGTGCCCTCTGTGCCAGGAATGGTGGCCAGGGGTTGGCATGTGGTATTGGAAGGCCAAGGTGAAGGCCAGGTATCATGGACGAGGGGGGAGGGCTGATGCCTCGGTAGGGCGTGTACCCTAGAGGGTTGGTGGTACGGTTGGCAAGGACTAGTTCAAGTTAAATAATGTTTATACCTTGTTTTATTTATGGTTGGTTTTATAAATATGTTTGATAAATTATAAACGAAATATAAATAAAAGCTGTGGCCTTTTTTATACCACACATATATGTTTCCTGGTTTTGATTGGGTTAAGGGTTGAATGGGGGTGATGTATTGTGTCGCACCACACGTAACCGCTACCTACACACAAGGCCCAGAGGAGGCGGGCTGAAAGCTAGCCGGATAGGAGGCATGTGTGGGTGTGGTGGGTGTGGGTGTAAAATGGGTGTGGCATTTAGGTTAAGGGTTTGGGTGGGGTTGTATAAATAACGGACATTTTGTCCCCTTCACCTCAGCCATCTTAAAATAACGGCAAGGTGACAATCTCCCTCCCTCCCTCCCCTTTTTGCTGTTTTTGTTTCCTTCCTCTGTAGGTGTTCAATATCTTGTCACAGCTGGCGGGTATGGTCCTTGCCGAACCAATTGGGAAGAGGAGTACAAGAAAAAGAAGGATGCTGGGTCGGGTCCCCTCCCCTAACCTCGGGAAAGGTTTGGGTATTTGCGCGTGCCCTCTGTGCCAGGAATGGTGGCCAGGGGTTGGCATGTGGTATTGGAAGGCCAAGGTGAAGGCCAGGTATCATGGACGAGGGGGGAGGGCTGATGCCTCGGTAGGGCGTGTACCCTAGAGGGTTGGTGGTACGGTTGGCAAGGACTAGTTCAAGTTAAATAATGTTTATACCTTGTTTTATTTATGGTTGGTTTTATAAATATGTTTGATAAATTATAAACGAAATATAAATAAAAGCTGTGGCCTTTTTTATACCACACATATATGTTTCCTGGTTTTGATTGGGTTAAGGGTTGAATGGGGGTGATGTATTGTGTCGCACCACACGTAACCGCTACCTACACACAAGCACTTACTGCACATGGTGCTAAATTAGGCTGGCATTTTGAACCTATACATTGCAGAGAGGTATAGACATGATGTACAATTATCGTGCGGTTTTATTTTATCAATGTCAAAGGAAAGGAGAAAAAAAAACAACAAACAAGAAAATATAAAAATAAAGGAACACTCCGGGCCCCACAATCACGGTAACACGCGGTGGTTATGGTGCCAGAAGAGCCCTTCCATTTTAGAATGGTTTGACTCCTTACCAGTGGTCCATTGAGAAACCCCTCCCTGCCTCCACTACTTTCAATAGAGAGCTGGAATCATCTTGCCTGACCTAACCTCTGCAGTGTGTGGCTTAGATTATTGGCTGGGAGCGATCAGCTGATCTATCTCACATAATGAGCTAGTCAGTACTGCAGGGTTTGCCTCAGGAGAGCCAATGGAAGTTCCTAAGCAGGGGCTTCCAGCTCTCTGTTGGAAGTAGTAAAGGCAGGGAGTGGTTGCCCAGTGGACCCTAGGTAATGAGTCAAGCTGACTACAATTCTGAACCGCTTAGGCACTTCTGGCACCATAACCACTACATAGTTATGTGATGGCTATGGCCCTTGGAGAGTTCCCTCATTTCTTTATATATTTTTTCGGGGGGAGTTTTTGCTCCCTTCCTATATAGAGACGCATTGTCAGTGGAGGCCACCAACGCCTACTTTCAATGAAATTGCTATGATATATTCAAGTGCCACCATGTTGGATTTGTGTGCCCGCATTCTTTAATCGTTACCTAAATCTATTCATCTTGAGATCTCAGCACTTACAGTAAATGGACAGTTTTTACCGCCATGGAAAAAATTGTAGTAGTTATAGTAATATTTGGGGAGCATGCGGCAAGAGCTGCAAACCTACAGCTACGTCGCGAAAATCCTATAAACAAAAATGCGCTGTGGCTGCATGCATGCAATTAATCCATCGGTTTCTGTATCACTGATATTGTACTATGCCACTGATTGAAGAGGGTTTTTCAGATATTTTTTCATCCTCGTGAAATTAGACGCTAAGGATATTTTAGGATTTGGAGAGCTTTCATTACTAGCTAAATCAAGACTTAAGAAAAAAATATAACACGTGAAAAACAAAGCCCGTGCTATTAATTAAAAAGAAAAAAATCTTCCCAATAATAAAAGAAGCATATGTGGGCTTAAAGGAGCAGTACATCATATTATTTATCTTCCCTGCGACACTGGAGGAAATTACTATTGTCTTTGTGGCATGATGGACACAAATCGGTGATTTCAAATACTTTAATAATAATTTAAAATAAAAAAATAAGATGATTTAAAGCCAATATTTTCGTTCGGCTGACTTTTTTTTTTACCTTCGTATACATGATCTTTAAAGATATGCCTAACTAGATTTTGATGACAATACAAATATAGATACTTTTCTCCCGTCATTCTGAAGAGATCCTTACATCCCAAATTCTTTCACAAAGCATATCGATTTGCAATTTCTCCAAATTTCAGGCCACAGTTGCCAACATTATAAAATTCTACATGTTTAGTCTAAAGTTTGCAATTCTCTTGATTTCAGTTAATAACACACCTGTGTAGTTAGCAAGCTCCGTCCTCTTCTCAATGGTAGTAACACCTTGACCTTTATCCCCCCAGGTGCACTATTGTGTAATTATAAGCCAGGTCCTTTAGACTATAAGCTCATTTCAGCAGAGGCAATCATTACAACTTGTTCCCATATGCTGAGTTTTTAACCCCTTAAGGACACATGACATGTGTGACATGTCATGATTCCCTTATATTACAGAAGCTTGGTCCTTAAGGGGTTAAAACCACATTTACTAGCATGTCTCATGTACCGAACATGGAGCACAGCTGAATATATTTAGGTGCTTCAGATAAATAAATACACACACACACACGCAAAAAAAAAAATCATCATGCACTACTGATCACCAAATAATATAGAATTTCAAATGCGTAATCTATTAATCACAGTAATATTCAATGGTATCCAGGGTCAGGGGACAGGAGTATTCTTTGTTCCCAGAATACCAGGTAAGAATGATGGGAAGATCGCTTCGGATCCCCGAGGGTAGGAATATTAATTGGTGCGCTGTGTACAGGACAGTAATATTCCTAGAGGTACGATAAGAAGGTTCCTTGGTGTTATATGGGGGCGTAGGGTTATAACAGGAATATTCACGAGGGTTCTGGGGGTGCAAGGGAGACCGTAAGAATATTTCTTGGGATTGTTCTTTTTGATTCTGGTGTGCAGGCAGTTGATACAAATATTCCTTGGGATCTAGGGGGCAAGGCTATTATTGATTATGGGACCAGTGGATGAAATAAATATTCACTAGAGATGTCAATAGACGAAAAATTTGTTTTTTTGTTAACGCGTTAACTTTTCGGTTCGCCCAAAATGTGTAAATTGTGTTACACCATTATTGCTATTATTCCAAAGGATATCAAATTAGGGCGTTGTTCAAAAGATAGCTCCCTAATTTGGTATCCTTAAAAATAGTAATCCCACATTAGGGTACCAAATTAGGAAGCGGTCTACTAAACACGTTTGTTTCTTAATTTTGATCTTTCAGCTGTTAAAGATAAAAATAACGCCCTAATTTGCTATCTTACATGGAACTTCCAAATATGAAGGGATTCTATAATGTTAGGAATACAAATCTATATTCCCAACACTAAAGTGCCCTCTGGTGTGTGTCCCTGCGTCTTCCCCACCCAGCATGTCACTTACTCGATTCTATCGCCAATGTCGGCGCTCTGCCTCTGACGCCACCCGACGGGAAAGGGGGGCTTATGCACATGCTCGGCAGGCACATTAGGATCTCCCAATAGGAAAGCATTGCCTCAATTCTTTCCTATGGTGAGTTCACGAATGCTGGATGTCCTCATAATGTGCGTGAGGACATCCAGTGTCATTTAGGCCAGTGTTCCCCAACCCCCGGGCCGCGGACCGGTACCGGTCCGTGGATCAAACGGTACCGGGCCGCCCAGGGGTGTGGGGTGTGCGAGCCTGCCAGCTAATGCAGGGCTGGCATTGCCCAAGTGCCAGCCCTGCAATGTGCCTGCGGACCGGCGGGGAGATCAGAGATCTCCCTCCCCCGTCTGCAGGCACATTGCTGACAGCCGGCAGGGGAGGGAGTGAGAGAGGACCCGGGAGCTCTTACCTGCAGCTCCTCCGGGTCCTCCTCTCGCGAGATTTGGAGCGTTGCCGCGGTAACCACGGCAACGCTCCAAATCTCGTGAGAGTGAACTCTAGCCCTGTAACTGGGCTAGAGTTCACCTCACCACCAGGGAATCCCCACCGGACCACCAGGGACTAAGAAATGTCCCCCCTCCTCCCAGTAAAGGTAAGAAGGGAGGGGGGGACATGAATATATTAATTTTAATTAAATAGATTTTAAAAAAGCCTCCTTACCCCCCATACACACACTGCCCCATACACACACTACACACACTGCCCCCACACACACACTACACACACTGCCCCATACACACACTACACACACTGCCCCACAAACACTGCCCCATACACACTACAAACACTGCCCCATGCACACACTACACACTGCCCCATACACACACTACACACATTGCCCCACAAACACTGCCCCCATGCACACACTGCCCCACAAACACTGCCCCCATGCACACACTACACACACTGCCCCACAAACACTGCCCCCATGCACACACTACACACATTGCCCCACAAACATTGCCCCATACACACTACACACATTGCCCCATACACACACTACACACACTGCCCCACAAACACTGCCCCCATGCACACACTACACACATTGCCCCATACACACACTACACACACTGCCCCACAAACACTGTCCCCATACACACACTGCCCCATACACACTACAAACACTGCCCCACACACACACTACACACATTGCCCCACAAACACTGCCCCATGCACACACTACACACTGCCCCATACACACACTACACACATTGCCCCACAAACACTGCCCCCATGCACACACTACACACACTGCCCCACAAACACTGCCCCATACACACACTACACACACTGCCCCATACACACACTACACACACTGTCCCCATACACACACTGCCCCACAAACACTGCCCCATACACACACTACACACATTGCCCCATACACACACTACAAACACTGCCCCACAAACACTGCCCCATACACAGACTGCACACACTGCCCCACAAACACTGCCACATAAACACACTACACACATTGCCCCATACACACACTGCCCCATACACACACTGCCCCATACACACACTACACACACTGCCCCACAAACACTGCCCCCATACACACACTGCACACACGGCCCCACAAACATTGCCCCCATACACACACTGCACACACTGCCCCCATACACACACTGCACACACGGCCCCACAAACATTGCCCCCATACACACACTGCACACACTGCCCCACAAACATTTCCCCCATACACACACTACACACACTGCCCCACAAACACTGCCCCCCACACACACACTGCAACTCTCACACACACTGCCACCCTCACATACACACTGCACCGCTCACACACACATACACACAATTTTGAGTCTATGTCTTTATGTGACTGTGTTTGTGATTTTCTGACTATGTATGTGTCTGCGTGTTTTTTTAATATATGTGACTGTTTTTTGTTTTGTTTTATTAAATCAAAACAAGCGGTCCACGGAAAAATTATCAAACGTTTACCGGTCCGTGGCGATAAAAAGGTTGGGGAGCACTGATTTAGGCGACCTGTAGCTCGTTAACATCCAGGGAGTGCATATAGTGGCTGTCTGTCAGCCACTGAAGGCACGCTTAGTCTTGCAAGGTAATCATTGTTGATTTAGTTAATTTAATCACCTTTCTCCAGCGCTGCCCGGGTCCGGTCAAGGCTGGCACCGCCCATGCTCCATCCTCTTATCCCACACAAGAATTGAGAGGCTGTCCCTCAGGCGCCAACCCGCATCTCCTTATAAAGATTAATTGACTCATCTCTATGGTGGGTGTTCAGCATCTCCATGTAGAGCGTGGAGACGCTGACCATCAGTGCTACACACTGTGCAGTACTGACGCAGGAAGCAGCTGTAGAGGCCATCTGAGTGATTGCCACTGGAGGTGTCCTTAGGGGGCAATGTAAACACTGCCTTTTATCTAAGAGCTTGTAGAGACAGGCAGTAGACACCAGAACAACTACATTAAACTGTATTTGTTCTGGTGACTATAGTGTCAGTTTAAATAAAATTACCCAACTCGTACCAAATTAGGGAGCTGTTGTGTTTAGATAGCTTCCTGATTTGGTATTCCTAATTATGACAATCTCATGTAAGGATACTAAACCAGGGAGCCATCTATTGAACAGCTGAAACAGCTAAATTAAGGAAAAGTCATTTTTTTTCTAAAAGGCAACAGTCACCTCAAAACTACTTTTTATAATAATGATGATTTTTGTCAACACGTGAAAGGAAAAAGATTTTTGTTAAATTAAATAAATACATGTTATAAAAAAAAAAAAAAGAGAGAATATTCCTACTTTTACTTAATGAAATGATCCTTCAGCCAATAACATGCACTTTGGGTCAGAGTGCTTAAAAACATACAGTTAGTCTCTATGGTCTGACCTGTTTAATGAAAGGATTATTAGAATAAAAATATTTTTGAGGTGACAGTTGTCCTTTACTTTTGGTGTGTTGTTTGCTTAGTAGGCAAGTCCCTAATTTGCTATGCTAATGCAAACAAATGGATCTGAAATATTTTTTTTTAAGTTTTGTAGAGAATTCAGAAATTCTAACTCATTCAAATCGCTGAAGTTGGATGAGATTTGATTCAGAACAAAACAAATTGCACATGTCTCAAATTCACAGGGGTCCTTGGAGACAGCGGAATGATGGTCCCCGGGGTGGTGATAGGAATAAGGATAAAAGTTGATCTTTTTAAAAAACAGTGGGTTACATCCGTTATACTAAAGAATGAGGGGCAGGACATGGAAAATGTATACCAAGAAGTGTACCCTGCCTCATTTTCCCTCATTCAGAGAACACTTCACGTGATCTCAATGTGACATCATTGAACATGCGCAGCCCAGTGTAACAGAATTTAACTGTGGGATCTAGACTAGATTAGAAACTCTGTAATTGCTCATCAATGAGCAATTGTCAGGAACACATCTACTTGCGTCAAACTGTGCAAAACAGGCAGATGGGGGAGATATTGCTGTATAAATATTTGCATGTCGTTATTCCCCAACGCTTCACGCCATGCAATCGGACTGGATAATTATTGTTAACCATCCATTGTGAAAAGCACCAACATGCACTGTAGCATTTTACAAGCCCACGATTGTTTGATAAAACCTTTTTGTGCCTACAAAATGATAATGGAAGTCAAGATCAACAAGTTCCAGTGAATTGCTGAAAGACACTAATGGATCTTAGCTGTACAGAAGGTGTGTGCTGTTTTGGGGAGGGCTTAATCTCCTGGCATATCACACCCCCAACTGCTCCCCCCCCCCCCCTTCTCCTATCTCTAATTCAAGGTTATTTACTGAAAAAAGTCAGGAATTCAAAATGCATTTAAATTTACTAGCAGCTCTGCCACCATCTAGGATATTATCTCAAAATACTGCAAAAAGGGGGAGAGAGTAAACGCTAAATAACCAGAAAGGGGGGCAGCAACCCGAAAAAAGGGAATCCTTCAAGACCCTTAAAAAAACAGGATGAATAGTAAAAAAGAGGTAAGAGCTGCGCCAATGTCTAGGAACAATAAGAATAAGAACAGACAAAAATCTCTAGGTAATAGTACAACAACAGGTAAGGCTGTGTCAATGAGATAAATGATAACGTCTCACTAAAATAGCAGGATAAAATAGTGGGGTGATCCTCAGGAGTTGATCCGGCCGTATAGTAAAATATACGTGCAAGGTCTCACTAATATAGCAGGATAAAATATGGGTACTTTGGTAACGCTTTACCAATAGAGCAGTATTTTCTGCTCTATATTTGTGAGTATAATTTAACCTATTTTATATCTAATTTTTTGCATATTGAGAGCACTATTGTTGTCTATTTATCAGATCTTGGAGCCTTGGATACTCAGACTGTATTGACGGACGCACCTGTCCATTATATCCTTTAAGCGGGGGATCATACCGCTACACGCCCTTCACTCCAGAGCTAGTTATAGCGCTTGTAAATGTGAGTTGTAATACTTTACTCTTTATTATCCATTTTATCCTTGGATCTTGGCTTATTGCACTACTGGTTGTTCCCATATCTCCCCTTTGTCTCTCCACAAATACGTATATCTTACTATCCGGCCGGATCAACTCCTGAGGATCACCCCACTATTTTATCCTGCTATTTTAGTGAGACGTTATCATTTATCTCATTGACACAGCCTTACCTGTTTGTTGTACTATTACCTAGACATTTTTGTCTGTTCTTATTGTTACGAGACTGTTGTACTATCACTTAGACATTTTGGTCTGTTCCTATCCTTATTCTTATTGTTACTAGACATTTACGCAGCCCTTACCTCTTTTTTGCTATTCTCTCAAAATACCCTCAACGGTGACATCGCCACAATGTTTCCAGTGGCACAGTGGAAGGTGAGTCATGCTGGACCTATTACTCGTGGGCCCAGCAATTATTTTCTGTTTGGACATCTCTATCTCCTGGGAGCCAAACCCAGAGCTGTACTCACGTACATGCGCGACTGTACAATACGGAGATCTATGGAGGATCCTGGGAGTTCTGTCGCGTTCTGTCAACCAGAGGAAAACTGAGCAGCACCTACTTTGTCTCAGTATATATTTTGTTCAGCTCAATAAAGTGGTCTGGGTGCCAGGTCCCTCTAGTTCTAACCCTGCAGCTGAAAACATAGCAGTTTCAGAGAAACTGCTATGTTTCACTGAGGGTTAATCCAGCCTCTAGTGGCTGTCTTCCTGACAGCCGCTATAGGCCGCTTCCGTGATTCTCAGTGTGAAAATTAGTGTGAAGACACTGGACGTCCATAGGAAAGAATTGAGTAATGCTTTCCTATAGGCGGTGCTTGCCGTGCGCATTCATATCTGACGTTGGCAGGGTGTGGAGAGTTCCCCAGCACAGAGGGAGCCCGGCGCTGGAGAAAGGTAAGTGGCTGAAGGTGTTTTAACCCCTTCAGCCCTGCGGGAGGGGGTCGACGAGGGTGGGGGGGACCTAATGACCCTATAGTGCTAGGAAAATGAGTTTGTTTTCCTGGCACTATAGTGCTCCTTTAATATATATATATATATATATATATATATATATATATTTATTTATTTATTTATTTATTTTTTTTTTTTTTTTTTTTTTTTACTAATTACCCTTGTTAGTGAATCTCCTGACTTACCGTAGCTTAATTGGAGCGGCCATCTTGAGCCCTCTTTGGACAGATGCACCACTTGCCTGCTAAGACCATACACAAATTAAAGGTCTCAAACTACGGGAGAGCATGTTTGAGATGCCGTACTTGCGTGTGGTATTAGCAGCAATGAGCACACACTAGATTTTTTGGTCAGAATGTTTCATGAGACTAAAGAGTATTTAAAGATGGCTACCTGCATAGAGACTTAGCCATGCACTGTAAAGAGGTATTTAATTATGTGAATATATTACAAAATCAGTACAAGAAATCATTTATTTATTTAATGAAAAATTGTTAAAAATTTGAAATGTTAAAATAATGACGATGGGTCCTAACTCCAAAGAATGAGTTAAAGGCCATTTAAGAACAATACGGACTTGTTCGGTGCAGAATGATATCTGATCTAAGAGATAATAGGGTGCCATACTCTTTCTGAATAATAAACGTGAATTCCCGGCAATCTTCTCACCTCGTGTTTTTGTTGAGAGGCAGCTGGTCTCCTGGGATTCGGACCTTTTAATAATCACTTCTGTCACCTTCATTGTAACACGCAAGCCATATTCTTGTGACACCTGTAAGGACATGGGAGAGAGGGGACCGTTTCTAAAATACGACAATAACAACAACCATATGGGGCAGGGTTGACAATAGCAGAATGAAAGAAGACCTGGTTTGGCAAAATAGAGGGGCGGAGTGGCTGAGTCTAAGACAACAAAGTGACCGTTTGTGTGGAATGATTTCGTAATAAGCCCTTTCCAAATACCCACCTCGGTATTGAGCTAGAGAGAAGGCTGTGCAGTCCTGTCTTTTCCCAAATCCCAGACTGTGCTTTATTACAAAGTGCCCCTCTTCGTCTAATTGTAAGGCTGGAAAAAAAAGGGGGTCTGCTTAATGACACAGAATAAAGTTTGCTTACAACTTGCAACAATATCAACCAAAGACTGAATTCCTGATTAAACTTTGCATGCATGCGTGCGTGCCCTGATTCTACAGACACTTCACAAATTACAAAGAACATGTTGGCAATTATATGTAGCCAGGAGAAAATGTCTAAACTGCTGCAAACAGTTTCAGAATTCCGTAGATGCGCGCACGCAGAGCTCGGTATCTATTCGAGAAGATATTTCATTAGCTCATTCTTTTAAAACAAAACAAACAAGAAAAAAAATACAAAATACAAAAAAGCACATTCACAAGCACAAATATGGGTTCTTTGAAGCCATTTAACGATCTGCAGGTTAAATCATTCTCAACCATTGTGAAGACCATAACCATGATTAGAACGGCTTCGGATCTGAACTAATGATTCTGGTATTTTTCATGCACGGATTGACTGGTATTCAACAATTACAGAATCGGTCATATGAGGATGAAAAATAAATAAAAGAAGCAAATCCTGATTTATTTCACTGGGCTGAGATTTTTAGGTCTGACCAGCGCTCCATAGAGGACATTGTGTATGGACTGTGCTGCTCAATATGTCAATATGTCAATATGTGCGCATGCATTGGGAGTGCTCTTAAACACAGGTCCAATGCAAAAGCCCCCCAACCATGTGAAGCTAGTTCATAAACTGCAGAGAAGCATATTTGTGGGTAACAGAACCATGGCATAGAAAGGGGGGGATGCTTTAAATATACAAAAAGGTTAAAAAAAAAAAATGCATTAAAATGACACTCTAGCAGACTGTTTCCTGCTTGCCACTTAAGAAATGTGCCAAAAATCGCCAGGTTTATAAAGTTCTGAGGTTGCACCTCCCGGTTCTCAGACACCCAAGAGGCCACTCTACTTGATTGCTCTGTTCTTCAGTGGAAGACTAAGTTTGCTCACAGAGAAGCATTCAATTCTACGAGAAGCATTACAGGTGCAGTAAAACGATTGGCTTCCCGGGATTGGCTGGATCATCTTCAGTTCTGATAATCTTCCGGCAGGTGGAGTGGAACCAACTCACCGCAGGATTACTGGTAAGTTAACTCTTTATTTAAAGGAATGGAGATTCTCTAACACGTCATTGTTATAAAGAAATGTATTTAACACTGGCGTGTTCCTTTAAATGCGTACAGTATAAAGGATGGAGTAAATTACATCACAGCCTAGTTCAGCCAAAGCCAGGGCCCACATTGCAAATACAGAAGAGAAATATAGATGGGGTTGATTCAGTGAGTTCGCAACTTTGTTTGTTTGGACAAAATTCTGTAAAATTGATCGGATTCCCACAGGAAGACAAATCCGGCCGTTGCAACCAAATGAGCGTAGTTTGGTTGGATCCATTCATTGAATGGTTTAAAAGAAGTCAATTTTGCATTGAAATACTATATAAAATATAGGATTTGCCTATTTCCCAAATACTACATCAGGGGTCAGCAACCTACGGCACTTTAGGTGCTTTTAAACGGCACTCAAGGCTGCCAAAGCTAAACTGGCTCTGGCCCATCAAGAGTCCTTAGTACAAACTGAGTGGTTAGGGGCAATCCTCAATTTCAGCACCTATAGAAAGTAACCTCAGATTATTTTATCCCAGTACTTGTGAATGGGAATCTGCACTGGATTAGAGCAGCCCACACAAGATATTGCAGCTCCTGCCCTTAACCTGTACCTGGTCAGCCTGGTACCCACTGGACTGCAGAGAAGGCACCCACACTGCTAGATGTACACTGAGCTTCTGAATAATACAAACATCCCCCACACACAAACACATCCCCACAACACCCTGACAATCCACATACATGCACACAACCCCACAAGCAGCCTGTCACAGTACCCTAAGCAGCCCTCACATACACACATTGTGACATATTACACAAGCACCCCCATACACAGCCCACTTTTACAGGGATCATATACAATGCCACAAACTACTCAAGAACGAAAACTTACAATATAACAACTCACACATGCACAAGTTATTTTGGCGCAGTTACTACTGAAAGGTTGCCTATCCCTGTACTATGTAAATACTTGAAACTCACTGCATCTCGCTCTGAAACAGGTAAATCCAGTAAAAAAAAAAAAAAAAAACACCTTTTTGCAAGTGTATTTGAAAAATCCCAACAAGAACTCTCGGAAATGTGAGGGCTAACTATGTGACAGCTGGCCAGCTCTTGCTAGCCAGCTGCCACAGTAAAAATAATAATAATAATTATAACACAAAACAAAATATCCCATTTCCCAGGGGATGGGGTATTATGCAATGGCTAGTCACCATTTAGTAGATATGCCTCCACCATAGTACGCCAGGTGGGGGCATAACGTAGATAAATTAGTCATATTACCCCCTGTGTGTATTTTTACAGTGGTAGCTTGCCAGCAAGAGTTAACCCTCGTCATGCAAAGAGTTTTAAGTTTACTTTTTAACTATACGCAGTTGGTTCCTAGAGCTACCAGTGGGCAAATAGCCCAGCTTTTTAAAATGCAGATCTGAATTTAACAATCCAGACGGCATTTAAATTGTTTCGATCTGGATTTCAGTCGTGTCTGGATAGGTTGGAATCTGGACGAGATTTACCCATACAATGTCCAGATTTTGTAATCCGAATTGACAGGTAAGATTATTTCTGCAAATCCAGACCAGGGGAATGTGGACCCAAGCAAATAAACCACATTGTTTAAAGGGATACTGTAGGCACCCAGACCACTTCAGCTCACTGGCGTGGTCTGGGTGCACTGTCCCTTTTGCACTCAGAGCTGCAATGTAAAATATTGCAGTTCCATAGAAACTAGAATGTTTACATTGTGTCTCTATGTCTGCCTCCAGTGGCTGTCTACGAGACAGCCACCAGAGGGCTTCCTGAATTGAAACACGCCTTTGGGACGATATCTGACGCTGGACATCCTCACGCTCTGTATGAGGACCTCCAACGTCAGATTTTTCACCCATAGGAAAGCATTGATTCAATGCTTTCCCATGTGGAAGTCTAATGCGCGCACAGCATTTGCCGCGCATGCGCATTAGAGCCCGTTTCTTGAGGGACGTCGAAAAGGGTGGAGTGATGGACCCTTGCAGAGGGACATCGACGCTGGGATAAGGTGAGTAAGTAAAGGGGTTTTATCCCTTTATTCACCCGGGTGGAGTCGCAAGGGAGGGGGGAAGAAGGGGGAGCGATAGTATACCTTTCATTTCTCCTTGTCTCGGTCTGCTCTCTCTATACTGGCTGTCAGGACAGAGCTTATAACAATGGCTGACAGGGAGCTAAAATAAAGGCGCCCCCTTGCAATTTAAGTGTGGAATTTATACATCAAATTTTATTCTACACACCAAACAAATACTTATTTGTTAAATAAAAAGGAGAAGACTACAAAGTGTTAAAAAAAATTCCGGGAAGTGATAAAGTCCCTTAAAAAGAGTTTGGTAACTTTGGCTGTTCACAACTACTATCACTCTCAGCAAGCCCAAGATGGCTGCAGCCTTACCCATATGTTTCAAATTAAAATCAGCACTACAAAATGCAAGGGGAACACCTGACAAAGCCATGTGGAATAAGAGACACTGATTCATAAACCTGTGTTTAAATCGGAGAATCTCTTAGCCTCCATTATCTCACAGTTCAGCTATACCGTCCATACATAGATCAAACTCCTATTTGTAAAATCACAGTTTAGTGTAACAATGTTTTATTGTCTACTATTCTAAACAAGTAATTTATCCGGATAAAATATACAGCAATCCTAATGGTTTATTTTCTAAAAATTGGATTGTGCTGAACAGGAACGCAATATGAAACATTTAGTCAAAAATAGGAAAAAACAACTAAATTGCAGATTGTTTCCAATGAAACGGTGTTGGTCAAACTCTCGTAATTTGATTCTGAACTCACTGTCAGGGTTTTATAAACATGCAGGTTAATTACTGAAATGAGAGCCGGCGGGAATTTCAAGTGAACCTAAAAGTTCATTGAAATTTTAGACAAAAAAAAAATCTGAATTGTGAAAATAGTCTCGTTAACGTTGAATACCTGGCAGTTCACACTATACAGCGTAATAAAACAAACTGTGAATTGATGGGATTTCAAAGCAAGATTTAAGTTTAACGTTTTTAGGCCAAAGTAGACGATTTGGAAACATTCTCCAGTTCAGCTATTTTGGCCTTAAATTTGAAATTCATTTAAAAATTCCCACATTTTAATAGTTTATCCAGTTAGTAAATAGCCCTGTTGGTGTCAGATTAAACCCTCATTTAATTTATAGCAAGGGTGTCTGTCATAGAGCACATTATGGGGTTACACTACATTTATACACGTCCTGTAATGTTGCTCTTATAAAGAAATTAACTATCATTCATTTAATAAATTAATTACAATAAAATGTTAATAATATAAAAATTCACGGTCATTCTCTACAACAACAACAAAATCCTCAGCTATGGAAAATAAAGGATCTAAAGCTGCTGACACAGCCTGGTTTTCCCATAATATATTATTATTATTTATTATTATTATTATTTATTTACACAGAGACGTGAAAACAAACACTTACCTCCCACGAGGTTCTAACTGAGAATGTTCAATTCAGGACTGGAATTTATTTTTTTTCTTCAAAAAACTTTATTGTTCTACACACAGCAGGGCCTAACAGAGTATATGTTAAAGGAGAAGTGTCAATGGAAATGTTAGCAGTTGATATCCCAGCCAAGTTCAGTCCTGGCACAACCAGGGCACGCAATGCATTGGAGGAAGAGAAATCAATAAAAAAGTGCTATTTGACTCCTTTTATTTTGGTGATTTTGCCCAGTTATTCATTTCTGCTACATGTGGTTATTTTGTTACCATTTAGATGCTTCCTATGTATAATAATAGGCACATACATACCCTGCAATACTGGCCCCCTATAAAGCCGGACCCCAGTGTCTCAGTGCCCTCTGGGTCCTAGAGCCGTGAGCATAGCATGAGCGTGTCCAATGATTCTCTTGCGAGACTGTGCATGTCTCAAACACGCGTTCCTAGCCAAAAACAATCACAGATACACATAGAAACACTTTTGAGTCACACTCATGGGGTACAAAAACGGCACTGATGCACACTGACACTGGACGTCACTGGACGAAGTGGGGATGGTTGGGGGACGATAGCAGACCAGTAAAAAAAAAGGTTTGCAACAACCAAGACTAGTGTTTTATGAGAACACTGGTTTTTGGTTGGCGTAGCCCTTTAATTCTGCTCTAACTTCTCTAAACCCATTTTGACTGCGGCCATTGTTGCTGTAGTCATACAGATGACAATCACATTGTCGTACATTAAAATGCACAACCCCTAATGTGCACGTCGTGCTGTGTATTGTTATGTATTGCACTTTTTTTATTAACCTTGCATAGTCTCACTAGCACTTACATTTGACATCACTTGCCAAGTAAAATATGGATCAAAAATTTCAACCATTGTGTGTCAGGGTGACATCAATCTTGCACTCACTATGACGCTGTGCATCCTTCCGGCGTAAAATTTTACTCAATTTAACTTTCCTCTGGTGCAATTTGATCCTACCTTGGCCAAAGTGGCGCTGTCATTGCAGTGACAAGAGTGTCCGAGACCACTACATCCATGCTGAATTTATAAGCAAGAATGGCGTCATTCTGGCGATGCCAAGCAGTGATGGTTTGGTGTCGCTCTGATGACGTAAGATGCTAGGGCTACATACTCTCCGTCCGCTATGAGACCTGTGCCCTGTCGTGATCTTAAGTAACCCAAGAGTGCATTCTCATTGTCTTTGCTTTTAGTGGACATTTGACCTTGGCTTGCTTATCAACTATTCTGACCTTCCCAATCCCAACTTTGGATTGTTTCACCGCCTTGTTGTCTTTGTGTATTCCTCGACCTCGGCCTGTCTTTTGAATATTCTCATTTTTGTCTATAAGGTTAAAGCCGGCCACCTCAATGGAACGATAATACATTCCATTCTTCTAGAATTCCTAGTTGTGCATGTTGGGACTCCAGAGTCCACACCAATCCTGACATATTGTTTTTACATTTCTCCTTAAGTGCTCTTTTCAGTTATTTAGAAGCCAATATGCCTCATGGCTGCGCTGGCCTTGACAGAGTATACCGGTAAAGCATCCTTTTTTTCCCTTTAAAGCCATGCCTTTGTCCAACCATAAATAGCATTACCATCAACTTAAATTTACATTTCTGCATATAACAGAAACGCACAGTGCAAATGGCTGCTATTGTCACACTATTTCAATGTAGTTCCTTATACTTACCTTTTGAATTCACCTATCAGAAAGGAAGGGCCATAGACTCGCCACATTCTTTTTTTTTTTTTTTTTTTTTTTTTAACAGTAACATCAGTGTTTTGAGAGCCTAAAGGCTAAGGACGTTTGGGACAATGGGATTTTCTTTGAATGGAAGAGTTTTTATAATGGTTTTTACATCTTTATTTTTATTTTTTCTAATAATACGAGTGGGATCGTCTTCTTTTTCTCGTTTGTTCTTGTTTTTTTTTTTTTTGTTTGTTTTTTAAACTCTGTTGTGGGTTTATTGCCATAATAAAACATTCTTCTGATGAACCCTAATTTAAAAAAAAATATACGATAATACTAAATGACATACAAAAAAAGCAAACTCCGAACGATAGAAAATGGAATCTGTCTAACTTTACTTGACAAGAATAAGCTTTGGGCGCCGTGCTAATACACCCACGGCACTAACTGCTCACCATTGCCGTCCAGTGGTAGACATTTATTTTCTCATTTTTTTTCAAGCATGGCAAAACGAGGGACACCTATTGTGTAAAATAGGAACACAACAGTGCATCTAAACATCTGATCACATAACCAGGCTTCGCTGATATTAAATGTTTCCCAGCAGTCCGCATTATTTTGCCGTGGGGCGACTCTCCCGGTCCCTAGGAACGAGCAAGATTTTATAACAAGATGGGACTTTTCATTAAAGGAACAGTTTGGGCACCATAACAACTTCATCAAATTAAGTTGTTATGGTGCCAGAAGTTTCCTGGCACTTTCTTTCCATTATGAATTAAACTGTTCACGAACAGTTAACCCCATAGTCTGATCTCGAATGCCAGACCGCTCTGCCCCTCTGTCCTTCCACTTTCTGAAATTCCTCATAACAAGAGGCTGGGGCAGTAAAACTGCATTGAGCTGAATGGAAAGCATAACTCCAATGATATTTTAGGGAAATTGCTTTTCCAAAACGCAACTAAATGGCAGCCGAATCCCCTGCTGTAAAAACCAAAAAATTAAGTTGCTCAGCTAAGAACGAGAAGTTATGGTTATGGTTAGGGTACCGTTTTATGGTCAAGGGTAGTTGGAGTCGCATTAGGTTGATTTAGGTTATGGGGGCTTAGAATTATTTTCTAGATTTGTATCAAAAGACCAAAGAATCAACAAAGAAATGGGATTTAGCTGCAGATAGAACACTTGTGAATAGCCTAATTCGAAACATTAGCTCATGTTTAGCTGATTTTAACAGATACAGGCTGCAGTAGAATGGCAGCACCAATTCAATTGACATATCCAAATTAATATTTTTTTTTAATAATTAGATTGGTTCAATTTGGATGAAATAACTGAATTTTAAATCCAAACATTGTTCCGTTCTTAACCCCTTAAGGACACATGACATGTGTGACATGTCATGATTCCCTTTTATTCCAGAAGTTTGGTCCTTAAGGGGTTAAAGGGACCCCTACAGCACCTGTGAAGAGTGGGCCCTCTTTTTTTTTATTTTGGAAAGAGTGCAGATTTCTTTAGAAATTGTCACTTTTATAAATGAACCTGTTTACACCCCTCTGGCTTTTCAAGCAGACAAGTCCTGTTACTTCCTGGTTTGTTTAGGATATTTGTACTGAACTCAAGAGGCAGCAACTGCCCAGAGCACCAGGATTGCAAAGACTTCTCATTGAGCTGCGTTGGGAAGTCTGTGATTGGACAGGCACAGAAAGTCTGGGCGGGATTAGAAGGGGAGGGCTTGCAAAGGCTGCAGACAAGAGATTTGCAGTTTTTACAAGCTGGTTTCAGATATACCGTCAATGAAAAAATGCATAATAAAATGAATACATGTGTCCATTTGGGGTATATCTAGAAACAAAGTGATTTGTATTTATTTTGTATTGGACAGTGGAGTGTCCCTTTAATGAAGAGACTTGTAGGGTTAAAAAAAGATTGACAGACAGTGAATGTACATAAAATAAAATGAGCTTTAAACAAAAAAAAACAAAAACTGGGGGTCCAGGCCCTGGGGTCTTACTACTAACCATTTGATTTTTTTTTTTTTTCTGCATGTAAAGTTTCAAAATTTTGAATTTCAAAGATCAGCATTTAAAACACACAGTTTGTATCAGTTGCATTTTTGCTGAAAGCAAAAATTAATTTAGGTGATTTTAGATCATTTTTGTAAACGGATCCATCAAGAAAGGGTGTTCGGTTTGCCAGCCGGCATGAAGCCCATGGAATAAGCAAAGCTAGGTGGAATGGGCCTTGACAGAGCTAGGAGGCAGGCCTATGGAGGAGTGTTCTTGATTGGTCAATTGTAATAAGGGGAGTGGCTTAGCCATATAAGTATTCGCCATTTTAAAATTGGGTTCCATTTTAATTCGAAATCTTTACCTGTTGTTAGCTGTCCCGCCCACCCTCCCTAATTTAGTGGGTTAATGGTTAAGATTTATGTCTCCCCCGTTTTGTCACGGCGGCGGGGGATGGTTTAGTTTAATTGGGGGTAGGTCGGTTTTTGGTAAGTGGGATAGGTCAAGAGGAATACTTACCTTTAGATTTGGTGGTAGGTTCGAGCTCGGCGGTAGCTACGAACCTGGGGGTGTAGGGGTGTCTCGGTATGCCCCTACACTGGAAATGTATGCCCTTGGTGGCTGGGTCAATGGTGTAGGGGTGTCTTGGTATGCCCCTACAGTGGAAAGGGATGCCCTTGGTGGCTATGTGATGGTGTGGGGGTGTCTTGGTATGCCCCTACTGTGAAATGTGAAATCGGATGCCCTTGGTGGCTATGATAATAGTGTAGGGGTGTCTCGGTATGCCCCTACAAGTGGAAATGGTTGCCCTGGGTGGCTGTGTTAATTGTTATGTTATTTATGATATGTTATAGTGTTATATGGTATTATGTAAATATGTTTGAGGTCATTGTCTGGGTAATTAGTTATGTTAATTGGGGGAACGTCTGTTCAAATGTTGGTGACAATGACCTCTTAAATTTTATATTTTAATTTATATATTTATGTAATTAATAAAGCCGTGGAATATTTTTGCCAAACAATCCTGGTGTCTGTGTTTATTGGAGGTAATTGGTTATAACTGGAATAGGCCAAAGAGACGACAATGCGCATGTCATGTAACTCTTTTCTGATTATTTTTTTTTATTGAAATTCATAAAAGAAAAGACTGTAGCCACGTGTCAAATTTACAGTACTAAGTATCACAAAACAACAGATAAAACATGTAATGAGGGAAAAGAATTCCGAGAGAGAGAGAGAGAGAGAAAAAAGATGGTTAGATTGTGGACTTATAGGGTTTGCATATAGAACACAGAGGACCTTCACATTTTTGAGTTTTTATGCAAAATATTAACCAATAATAAGTGTGAGTCGTGTGTTCTGCCTATGCCAGTTTACAATCTAAAAGGGATAAATGTGAATGTGAGATAAAAGATCAGGATTCCATAACATATCAGCCCCAGGTCCTTGTAAGACTCACAGAGTTTGGGCGGACCTTGCATTATGGCAGGTCTTGGTATCAATTTAAATAATCTGGACATCGAAGAAGAGTTTGAACAAATTAGCAGTCCCATCCTAGTGGCTCAATACAGCCTGGGGAGTAATGACTTCAGTTTGACCGAGGTCATTTGAGATGCTTCCTGTAGAGTGGCCTGCACTAATGAACAAGGCAGAAACATGCCCAGGATCCCGACCTTCATGTTGACGTGGTGTTTACACAAGCTGCCATTTCTCATTGTGATTTCATTTATACCACAGCTTGCTGACAAGTCCGTGTGACTGGGGAACAAGCCATAAAAATATAAACAACTTGGCATTGTGCTATAGAAAAATGACTTTTGGGAATTCTGAGTTTGTACAGAGTCAGTAACAGAACTACAGGGGTCGCTGAGGTCCTGAGTGCGATCTTGGCCTTCTGTGTTCCGCCGGCTAGTTGGCTGGCCAGCTTAGAGGCCCCCCCCCCCCCCCCCCCCCGTTGCAGACAGCTGAGCGCAATGGAGGCGTCAGCGAGGGAGCTGTAATCGTCCTGCTCTGATCCCTCACGTGCCCCGCCCAGGATCAGTGGCAGATCCAGAGCCTGATCTCGGGAGGGGCACTTGTAGATTATTTAAATAAATAATCCAGACACAATAACCACTACAGCTCAGTGTAGCGGTTATGGTGTCAATAGTGCCGGGACCCCCTCCCAGAGTAAGTAGTCAAACCGTTTAATAACAGTTTAACAACTTACCTGAGGTCTGCTGGGAAATTGGGCTCTAGTAGGGCATAGGAGCAGTGGTGTGTGTGAGTGGTGCAATGTGTATGGGGTGCAGTGTGTGTGTGAGGGGGACAGTGTGTGTGTGTGAAGGTTGCAGTGTGTGAGTGAGGGCGGCAGTATATGTCAGGGGTGCAGTGTGTGTGTAAGGGGGGCAGTATATGTGTGGGTCAGTATTTGTGTGTGATATTTGTAGTGTGTGTGTGTGAGGGTTGCAGTGTATGTGTGAGTGTGGGGCAATGTGTGTGCATGGAGGGGCAGTGTATGGGGGGGCAGCGTGTGTATGGGGGTTTGTGTATAGTGGGGCAGTGTGTGTAACTGTGGGGGGCAGTGTGTGTATATGTGGGGGGCAGTGTGTGTATATATGTGGGGGGGCAGTGTGTGTGTATGGGGGCAGTGTGTGTGTGTATGGGGGGCAGTGTGTGTGTATGGGGGCTGTCTGTGTGTGTGTATCGGGGCATTGTCTGTGTGTGTGTATGGGGGGCAGTGTGTGTATGGGGGCAGTGTGTGTGTATGGGGGCAGTGTGTGTGTGTGTATGGGGGGGCAGTGTGTGTGTGTATGGGGGAAGTGTGTGTGTATGGGGGGCAGTGTGTGTGTATCGGGGCAGTGTCTGTGTGTGTGTATGGGGCAGTGTGTGTGGATGGGGGGCAGTGTGTGTGTGTGTGGGGCAGTGTGTGTGTGTATGGGGGCAGTGTGTGTATGGGGCAGTGTGTGTGTGTATGGGGGGCAATGTGTGTTTGTATGTGGGGCAGTGTGTGTATGGGGCAGTGTGTGTGTGTATGGGGGGCAATGTGTGTGTGTGTATGTGGGGCAGTGTGTGTGTGTGTGTGTGGGGGGGGGCAGTGTGTGTGGATGGGGGTTGGGGAGCAATGTGTGTGTGATTATAAAAAAGCCCCCCACCCTTCTTATCACACACATTGCCCCCCACCTCCACACACACATACACTGCCCCATACATATTAATTCAATAAAAAAAAAAAAAAACAACAACACATATATTACAAATATAAAAAGCTCCCCCCCCCCACACTTCTTACATGTGTTTTTTTTTTAATTTTTTTATTTAATTAAAAATATATTTATGTCCCCCCTCCCTTCTTACCTTTACTGAGAGGAGGGGGGACATATTTCGTTCCCTGGTAGTCCGGTGGGGATTCCCTGGTGGTCCCAGTGGTGGAGAGTTGAACTCTAGCCCGTGCTCCAGGGCTAGAGTTAACTCTCGCGAGATTTGGAGCGTTGCTGTGGTAGCCGCGGCAACGCTCCGTGCTCGCGAGAGGAGGACCCGGAGGAGCTGCAGGTAAGAGCTCCCGGGTCCTCTCTCCCTTCCTCTCCTGCCGGCTGCCAGCATAGTGCCTGTGGACCGGGGAGGGAGATCACTGATCTTCCTCCCTGGTCCACAGGCACATTGCAGGGCTGGCACTTGGACAATGCCAGCCCTGCATTAGCCGGCAGGCCCCGTTGCGCCCCCCCCCCCCCCGGATCCGCCACTGCCCGGGATATGACGCTACTCTCGTATGTGTATCAGTAAGGGTGTGTCTGTTGTCAGTCAAAGTGTGTGCTGGTTAAACAGTGTGTGTGCCAATAAGTGCGTGTATGGTCCAGTGAGGATGCATGTGTTTAAAAAGGTTTAATGAAAAAATAGGTTCACTCAATTCATATGATTTGTAGTAATATGCATACATGTGTGTATGTATGTCTATATGTATATGTATACACACAGTATATACGCATACATGTATTAATAAATGTGCATTATAGTATATGAAATAAGAGTATATTAAAAAAAAAACCAGTAAAGTCCATCTGTACATTGTGCTAGCAGAAATTATAGCAAATGTATAGATTTCAATTTAAATCTATTTTAAAATATGGTCCCTCTTCTACCTGTCAATGAAATCCTTAACAGTAGACATTTGCCAGTGTCACACAGGGCCTATTGCCATAGATTAAGTGACAGGCAGTCCTCATGCTCTCTGTCACTGTGTTACTCTCCCAGCAGGTGCCCAGTGTGTGGGCAGTGAATCCAGCAATTTATCGTCAGCACGAGGGATTGCTATGCTTAGGGAATGACCCCGCGCAGGGCCAATCACACTCACCTGAGGAACGGCTCAATTTGGTGTTAAACCATTCGAGAAAGGTTTAACGCCTTAGGGTAAGAGTGTGCCCCGGGCCAGCTGGCACCCTAACAACTTTATTTAGATGAAGTTGTTGTGGTGCCCGGAGTGCCCCTTTAACTTAGCACCTCAAAACAACATTTGTCTCATAGCTGAATAGAGTGGCAGCAACTTCAAAGCATTGTTTAACCTCATCCAATATTTTATTTCTTTCATTTTGTTGACTAGGTAAAGGATACAAGGCTTATTTTTTTTTGTTAACCAATAACCAGAAATTAATCCTGCTTTGTTGGCTGCATGGTCTATTAACCCTGCATCCACACGTGTACGACACCGGCATCTGTTAGCTGGCTGACACTCCCTGCATCTATGCTTAAATTTAACTCCATTTTATCACGGTGATAGTATACTGACCAGCAGCAAATGTCCTTATTACAGCTCATTGTATCGTTTACTGTACTCACACAGGTTCCTTTAAACCTGTGTCGTAACAGATACAAAGAGATGTACCATAACTACTACAAGTACCAGAACCACCACAGTGCGCTATTCTCAGCTCCAATTCTATTGTCAGATAGTCGGGAGTAAAGAGTAGGAGTTTCTTTCTTTTAGCTCGCCTAATCAAAGGCCTACAATGTAGAAAGCTACCGGCACTCTGTCTGAAGTAGTGGAGGCAGGGAGCGATACCCAGCAGACTCCAGGTAAGAAGTCAGACTGCTTGAAAGGTTTAACTATTTACCATGTGAGGTGGCAATTACATTTTAAAAATATTTTAATATGTAAAATCTGCCCTTCTATATGCGCATGTAACCACTTTCTTTCTATGTTTTGTTAATTCTTACTGTTAAGACTCTTTGGATTCCCAGTTACCCTTTTGATTTTATTTTCTAATATAGAGGATCGATCCCTGCTCACACCACGGAACCCCAGGAATCAATGGATACCTGGGGCTCCCTTCTGGCTACTGGGGCCATTTTTAGTGGCCAAAGACTGACCGATGAGCTCTAAGTAGTGATGGAAGTCAACTCTGCTTAGAGACCTTTAAATGAATTCATAACTTGCTACTCAGTTCTTCCCATCCATTCACCAATGATCGGTGTTTCCAGCATAGAGAAATTATGTTTACCGCTGACAAATATGATACCATTTAATCTTCAATACCAGCCCTCTGTGTAGTTTAGCCTACTGAAACGGCTCAGATTTCTGCACGAGTATGGCCTTAACGCCATCTCTCACGGATATTGCTCGTTTTAACTTGTTTTAAATTGAGATATCTGGATACGGAGAGTAATCCTTCGGAGCTACTCCGAAGCATGCTTTCTCTCTATCATAAAATAAATCCATCATTAAATACCGAGGACATAAGCCACTACTAGATATCATAATAAGGTAAAATCAACTCAAGGGATTAAGTCGATGTTTTAGATATCTGACGTCACCTTATCTCAAGGTTTGCTTTGGATTTTAACTGGAGGTTTCATACACAAAGCCGATATATATGTCATAAGCAAATACTGAGAGGGGGAAAGGAAGCAGGAGTGGTGCATTTAGCTACGGCCGCTTTAAGCACCATAACCACAATAAAACATTGTTGTGTTTAAGAAGCAAAGGGTCCGTGAGAGCTGTTTTGTCTTCTCGGAGCTGTGATGACATCATCAGTCTATAACCTTTTCTGAAAACGTACATCGCTTTATATATGAAACATTTAAGCACGCACCCATCAACCCAAGGCGTGATATAAATTGGATCCTAAATTGTGAGCTAGAGATGTGTAGGAATTAAGAATAAAGCTTCCTTGCTTTGAGGACCCAAAAACTAAAGCCCACAATTTTTTGGGGGGGTTTCTTAAAAAAATTAGCTGTGCCTGATATTCAGATTTTAATGGAGATTTGGAGTTTCTTCCCGTTTGTATTTTCCTATACGTGCAGTTTACATTTGTTCTACAAATTGATGGAGTCAATAAATAGAGGACTGAAGAGCTTACATTTAAACGTTAGGAAGCCGTTAATTTGCGCACACCTGCACTGTCAATGGGTCGAGACCAAGGCCTTCTCTCGCGCATGCCGACGTGATTCACACACACTTTGTGAAATATAAATGAATTCAGCTTTTTCCTTTCTGTTAATTAGCTGTTCAGCCAACATTCATCCTCCTGTTAACAACTGACCTTTTTTTTTCCTGGTCACAAAAGGCATTTCTAACAATGCCCTGTATAGCAGGATTCTCTAATAAACTTGAGAATGTTGCTTACACAAACCTCAACAGGATGGCATTTAATTTATTATTTAACATGAGAGGTTTCACTTAGGGATCACTGAATGGTTTTACTCAAAGTTCACAGGTGCTTTATGTTCCAACTGCCCAACTGCACGTGACCCATGGACTGGAAAAGTAATTTAAGTTTTGTGTAGCCGCATTGTGTAACCTCTCTTTATTCTAAGCACCCTTACACATAGGTATCCATATAACCAGCGCCCCTCTATATATCCCCGTATTACGAACGTATCCGTGTGCTGTCCATTCTTAATCTGAAGCCGGGTCTAAAGGCATGCCTTCTTGGCAAATTAGATGCCCTGTGGCATTACTCATTCCTGGTGGCCTTGTGCCAAGCGTCATGTGGGTTTCTGTGAGCCCATATCGCTGCTCTGTACCATGCGTGCATAGATAAACTCTGTCCAATATAGTCGTGCCAGTTTGCAGGTGTGGTGCCAACTCCCCCATTGGAAAGTCATTGAACCCTATAGAAAAGGTTTTTTTTACAGTAAGAGCAATAAGGATATGGAATTCTCTGCCTGAAGAGGTGGTTTTATCAAACAGTCCAAACAGATGTTTAAACTGCAATTGGATAAATACTTCCAAAAACATAACATACAGGGATATCATTTCTAATTAGTGGGGTAATAGCTGCTTGGAGACATCTGACTGCTATTTTGGGGTCAAGAAGGAATTTTTTTCCTAGTTTGTTGCAAAATTGGAAGCGCTTCAGACTGGGTTGTTTTGCCTTCTTTTGGATCAACAGCAAAAACCTACGTGAGGAAGGCTGAACTTGATGGACTTGATGTAACTATGTTTCTATGTGCTGTTTCTGGCCTTTCTTCTACTTTATAGCCGCAGTACAGAGCAGCACATACCCACAGTGTGCGAGGCTACAGTATGAGTAATTCTATTTCCGGATTATTTTCAGAATCAGAATACGATATATTATCAAGGGACGTTAAATCGTTTTTTTTCCCTAGGCAGCACATCAGTCTATGTTTTGTATGTTCTATCTGCCTATACTTTATTTTACTTACTTGCCAGTAATTTGTTCGGCTAGTCACTCTACCTCATGGCCTTTCTATCTACTGTTAGTCATTCAATGAACCGTCAGTCATTACTTCTGACATTAGGTTTCTCTGCTTTCCTACGAGTTATTATATTTAATGTCAGCCGTTCGCTGTAATTATGTTTCCCTTCCTAATAGTCAGTAATTCTATCTGCTGACTATTTCTCTATCTTTCTACCAGTAATTCTCACAGCTGTCAATCATTCTATGGTATTCTATCTGCTGTCAGTCACCTGCCCTGGTGTCAGTTATCCTATCTGCTGTCAGTCAGTTTGTCATTCCATCTGCCACTGGTCATTTTCTCTGTTATTCATTCTGCCGTCAGTCATTCTATCTGCCGTCAGTCATTCTGTCTGTTGTCAGATATGCTATCTGCTCTCAGTCATTCTTTCTGATGTCAGTCATTCTATCTGATGTCAGTTATGCCATATGCTGTCAGTCATTCTATCTGCTGTCAGTCATTCTATCTGTTGTCAGTCATTCTATCTGCCGTCAGTCATTCTATCTGCTGTCAGTCATTCTTTCTGATGTCATTCAATCTATCTGCCGTCATTTATTCTATCTGATGTAATTTATTCAATCTGCTGTCAGTCATTCTATCTACCATCAGTCGTTCTTTTCTTTTTCAAGACTGCATTGGTGGATTCAGCGGCGTCCATTCTATACACAGAGCACCTCTTTGATAGAAGGCCAGAGTATTCATGCGGAACTTGTGTGCAGGGTATAAAGTTTCTGTAGTTCTTTCTGCTGTCAGTCGTTCTATCTGGCGTCATTCTATCTGTCGTCCGTCGTTCTTTCTGCTGTCAGTCATTATATCTGCTGTCAGTCATTCTATCTGATGTCAGTCATTCAATCTGCTGTCAGTCATTCAATCTGCTGTCAGTAATTCTTTCTGCTGTCAGTCATTCTATCTGCTGTCAGTAATTCTTTCTGCTGTCAGTCATTCTATCTGCTGTCAATCTTTCTATCTGCTGTCAGTCATTCTCTCTTATCATACTGTCTACCTGTTTAACTGTCAGTTTATTTATATACCTATATTTGTCTGCCATTCTTCCTCTGCTCTTGTTATCCTGCTTTTCCATATCCTATTTATTAATAAGCTTTATATATATATATTTAATGCTTATGCTTTTTTTTTTGTGTTTTTTTTGTTTCTTTATTTGTATTTATCTTGACACCTCTCACTGTTGCTTCCTTCCTATTATATTTTCAGATTTGTTTCTTATTTTTGCCTGTTTTTTTACTTTTTCTAAATGCACACAGATACGTACAGTGTGAAACATACACGGACACGCACAAACACACACACAAACACCTTTGTTTGTATTCTGTCTGTCTTTCATTCATTCTTTTTGCCATTTCTCACTTCTCTCCCTAAAACAAACTATACCGACGGAGCCTTCCCGTCCGAATTCGAATCGCTATTTCTAAACACAGTAACAAGCTGTTTTGGTCTCCAGACAATGCACTGTACTGTCTAGGGTTGGGAATGTTGCGTTATTCAAATTAGGCGACTGTATGTGCGATTTCCCAGCCCAGAATCTCCACCAGGGTCCTTGCACCTCGGTTTCCATGGCGTGCCCAAAGCTGCGAGCTTCCTGTTTTGCATACGGATGAGATGAGAAACAATGAGCATGTAAGCCTCTCTTAACAGAACGCCTTTGTTTAAGGATGTCTGATTCACAGGCCAATGAAATGCCATCAAGAAAATGCTCTCTACACATCTTCAGTGAGGGGATAAGGGGGGGGGGGGGGGGCATTTTAATTTTTTTTCCTTAATACGTGTGTGATGATGGCATCTGTGTGATAGGGCTCTGATGCAAGGTATCCTAGTGCCTCTGTAAAAGGAAGAAAAAATAGTCCTTAGATCCCAGGATTCACTGCAGGCGAGCTCAACCCTAAGCGGCAAGGCTATTTTGAAACAGCAGGTGGCACTCTTTGCTGTTCTCTTAATGCATCGCAAACATTGAGACATTTTTGCCTTTCTTGCTATTACACCCTAGATGAATAAAGCACTGCTTATGAACCGGCACTGGGAAAAATGAAAAAAAAAAAAAAAGAGGGAATAAAATGTTGTGGAGATTTGACGTCATTGAAAGAGTTAGTAAAAATCTATGTGACAAAAATGTAGTATTTCAAAAAATGACTATAAAAATAACATTCGTCTAGTCCCTTTTTACAGCTAGGCAGCTGGCATATTGTGTGGGTTTTGATTGATAGCTGAGGTCAGTCAACATCCTAGTGACACTTCCGAAGTTGCGGAGGGGCTGGAAGGTGCGTAAAAAAGAATACTCTCAGTACCATAACCACTTCGAGTCTAGTGTATCTTTTTCTGGGAAAAGAATAATAAACAGGTGGGGCACCTTTTACAGCATTTTGAACAGCTAGCAGACTGCACACCTACTGTTGGGAGCCTGCAGGCTCGTAATGCTCTATAACTAGTCAAGGTTTGCCTCTCAGATCAGCAAGACATGTGTACTGAGAAACAGGAAGTGTAATTCCTGGCTCTTTGATTGAAAGGGCCTGTAGGTGGATCTATAACTCCTGATGATGGTTATGATGCCTAGACCATCCCTTTAACACCCTGACTGTGTTTTAGCTATCCTTCAGTCCCTAAGAAAAAGAACCACATCTTTTAAACATTTTATATGTAGTTTTTAAAAGAGGAGATTATATTTACCCTCCATAGTTAATAAATATGTGTTTGCAAGGTCTAAAAAAAAAAGGAAAATAATAAATTTGCACCGATGTATTTCCATTCCAGAACTGAGCACCTTTTCTCTCAGCTCCCTGTGTAATAAATGTGATAAGCTCTCGCCGTTCAGCCAGTATAGATAGAGCATAAATAGCGGTAGAGAGAAATAAACAATGGCCGTCAGGACAGCTAATGGGAGCTCCTAAGCAGGAGTTTCCGTCTCTCAGATGGAAGTAATAGAGGTTGGGGACGGACCCCAGGTATGAAGTCAAAGTGTTCTAAAATGGTTCGACTACTTACAATGATGGGAGGGGGTACCAGGGCACTCCTGGAACCATAACCACGGAAGCACCATACAGTGGTTATGGTGCTTGGAGTGTTACTTTAAGTAATGTACATAGATGGTATCCATCAAGCAGTATAATGTTAGTCTTGTCTCACGGAGATTGCAATCAAACTGAGCAATGTTATATAAATGTATTTGGCTTTAAATGTAATTACTCTTTTCCCAAAAAAATTATATATATATATTTATATATTAAGATTGTACTATGACGAGAAATCTTTTCTTGTAGCTCTGCATAAACTGACGGCATATACGGTGAGTGAGTTCCGTAACGTAATACTAAAATGATAACATGAACTATTTAAGGTCCATAATGATGCATTACAATCGGAATGGCCGCCCGGCCTCGCAGCCCTGTGTTACTGTGTGATTTTCGGGACTCAGACGGCACAGTATCCAACTTGTTAGGACGGTGCTTTGTTTGTAGCAAGGTAACCTTTTTGTAAATGTGTTGGCAGAATGTTCTACATTAATGTGCTGTTGTAACAGGCTGGAATAATCAGAGAACAGCTAGCGCTGGGGTAGGGTGAGGAAGGGGGGGGCTTGTATCTCCCATACCTTTCCATCTGCTGTCATCATTTCATAACTCTGATGATGGGCAGCTTAACCTCTGCTTTCCCACTATGTTTGTCACATGCCGTAATTAAAATCGCCTGCCATTGTGTGTCTTGCTGGGAATTCCCCGTCTCTGTATTTTAAGCTGGTACGGACAGCGACGTTATTCTGATTTGGAATCTAAGGACGTCTCACATCCCTTCAACTGACATCCTGGTGCCTCTCATGACAGTGATTTTTGTTTGCAGTTTGTTAGATTTAATTAATTTGGATTTACGATATCGCAGGGTTGTGCGGTTTGCAGTATGTTTTATGTAAAAGTAACTCACAGACATGCATTGAGTACTACTTTAGAATTTGGAGAGGCCAAAAACCCACAATATCATTTTTTTTTTTCTTTAACAGATTTAATTTAATCTATTTCATGAATGTTTGATATAAAAGTAAAGTGAAAAGTGGGAGCGTATTTGTGCGCTCGAGTAATCCGCACAGACTTGTTGTAGAAATGTATGTGTGCTCAGGTATTCCTTCTATAGTGCTGTATGTGTGCGTGGAGCCATGCACATCAGGTTAATTTAATTTACATAGTATGCCTTGACTGTGCCAAGTATATGATAAAAATGGAGAAATAAAATTAATTTTAGGAATCTATCTAACTAACTAACCCATTGAGTACAAAAATGACATAAATTGAGTCTTACTGCAAGTTTTGTAGAAAGAGAGATTCTGGGGTAAAGTGGGGCAATTGGCAGTAACTAAATTGGTTGCTATGGTAATTAGTTAGCTCATAACTTTTCCCCAAGATTCCTTTGGAATTGCTGTATGCCAATGTCACAAATGTGTATTTTCATTCCCTCTGCTTTTGATCTGAGGGTCCCAGGTGAAGGTTTGTCATTAGACGTTTGCTATGTGTGACTGCAACCACAATTTCTATTTTTTTTTTCTTTTTTTCATTCCAGAGTATCTCATATGGTGTATATTTTTCCTTAATGTGCCACCATTTTTTCACCAGTTAATCTCAAAGTTTGAGTACAGCAAGTCCCCCAATGTATGCCAATGACACTTTCTTGTGACGTTACAGTGCCATATAAGAGATGCCACACTATTTGAGCTATTTAGGTGTGAATTTTCATAGATGTATTTGATGGGTTTCTCTCTCATTTAGAGGCATATTAGCAGTTTTACAGTTTAAAGGGACACTATAGATACCAAAACAACTTTAGCTTAATGAGGCACTTTTGGTGTATAGAGCATGCCCCTGCAATCTCACTGCTCAATTATTTGCCATTCAGGAGTTAAAATCACTTTGTTCATACAGCCCTAGTCACACCTCCCTGCATTTGACTTTACACTGCCTTCCTAAACACTTCCTGTAAAGAGTCATCTAATGTTTACACTTCCTTTATTGCACATTCTGTTTCATTTTTAAGACTTTATTATCTCCTGCTCTGTTAATAGCTTGCTAGACCCGGCGGGAAGCCTCCTATATATAATTACATTTTTAAAGCAAATTAACATCTGATTGAAATGAAACGGTTTTTTTTTCATGAAGTCTGTGTGAGTGACATCGAGGGGAGGTGTGGCTAGGGCTGCATAAACAGACACAAAAGTGATTTAACTTCTAAATGGCAGAGAGACTGCAGGGGCATGATCTATGAACAAAAACTGCTTCATTAAGCTAAAGTTGTTTTAGTGACTATAGTGTCCCTTTAAATTACCCACTGAAGGCCTACCATTTGTGAAAGTAGACACGCCATATGGTGTATATTGTACCTAAATGTGTCACAATTTTTTCATCAGTTTATGTAAATTCAAAGTTTGTAGAAACTACTTTTTATTTTGCATTTTTACAGGTATGTTGCATTTTTGCTGAATATTTTGTGCCAAAGTGGTTAAACCCCCAAATTATGCTCAGCTATATCTTCTAAATACAGCAATAATCAATATATTAGGATTTGACACTATTTTGTGATATTGCATTTCTATATATGAGACGTGTGAATTGTAGCTTATTAAGAATTCATTTTCAGATGGATTTAATGGAGCTGTGTCTCATTGTGAAGCATTCCAGCAGGTTGCTTGTTCAAACTAGAGCAGCCCATAATTATGAACTACCCCACAAAGGGCCACATCTATTTTAAATATAAGCAGCTCATCAATTCAAATTATGAACAGAGCATACATTTTCCTCTAGTCTTGGGACTCGTCTACACAGATGCTTTTTTGGTGGACATACAGGCTTTCAGACTTCTGATTTAAGTGTAAAATTAGGACGTGAATTTAATAACTATTTGTCATAATGCAAATGACTTTTTTTATGGCCACTCGCTACTGTCGCTAACATGCATAAACCGCAGTAATGTTTCATATATGCGTCTTTTCATAGTTTGTTAAAAAATGGGGGTACAGCAGGCAGCATTCCTTGTCCAATACAAGCGAATAATAAGATTATTTATTATCCACATTAACATTGTGAGTGTCCAGAATTGTTTAGGGACTCTGGTGGGGTCCCATTCTGCTTTACTGGCAGTAAATGACGCAGGGTTCTGGGCAAGATACTGCTCATCACAGAGATTGGTTTGTGCCACAATTCTACCTGAAATTTCATCCCCAAGGACTAACTGCTTGAACTCCACTGGCCATAGCTGGACACGTCATCCTGTATACCTGGAGTTGCTGTAAAGATAGGGTTGTCCCAGATAAAATAATTGGGGTTCACCTGTGTCACTGTCTGAGGCATTATCTGTCGCCTCTGAATCAGCTGCAATAATTGTATTAGCATCCTCATCAGTAAACCTTATTAACATTTTCAGACTGACCTTTAACTACAACTAAACAACCTTAAAACTTGTTTTTTGCTTTGTTAAAACTTTTTCTTTATTTTTAATGTTTTCTTTGCTCACCCCAGGTAACTAAATCAGCAATATAAAATGAATACGATGGAAAAATAAATAAATTTTACTCTGAGGGTAAAAAAGAGGGTAAAGTACTGTGATCTGTATTCTTATCACTGCAAACCATAAAATAAGGGCAGGGAAAGGGTTACATTTGGGTTTAGAGGTATAAAAAGAGTTTTAATTTTTTTTATAAAGTACCGTACCTCTCCAAACCATCTCCCTCCACTTCACAATGAGGTGGAGGGAGGTAGATCAGATATCTCAGCAGCACTATGACCACATGTGCTGGACAGCGCCATTTGCTGTTGCTGATCTGCCTTGGACATTAGGGAACCCACCAATAGCATTAACCCCATGATTGATCTGGCATTAATTTTAGTACATGACATGGACAGCCATGATGGAATAATCCCATCATTGGTCCTTAACCCCTTAAGGACCAAACTTCTGGAATAAAAGGGAATCATGATGTGTCATACACGTCATGTGTCCTTAAGGGGTTAAAGGGACACTATAGTCACCTGAACAACTTTAGCTTAATGAAGCAGTTTTGGTGTATAGAACATGCCCCTGCAGCCTCACTGCTCAATCCTCTGCCATTTAGTCGTTAAATCCCTTTGTTTATGAACCCTAGTCACACCTCCCTGCATGTGACTTGCACAGCCTTCCATAAACACTTCCTGTAAAGAGAGCCCTATTTAGGCTTTCTTTATTGCAAGTTCTGTTTAATTAAGATTTTCTTATTCCCTGCTATGTTTATAGCTTGATATACCCTGCAAGAGCCTCCTGTATGTGATTAAAGTTTAATTTAGAGATTGTGATACAATTATTTAAGGTAAATTACATCTGTTTGAAAGTGAAACCAGTTTTTCTTTTCATGTAGGCTCTGTCAATCATAGCCAGGGGAGGTGTGGCAAGGGCTGCATAAACAGAAACAAAGTGATTTAACTCCTAAATGACAGTGAATTGAGCAGTGAAATTGCAGGGGAATGATCTATACACTAAAACTGCTTTATTTAGCTAAAGTCATTTAGGTGACTATAGTGCTCCCTTAAGCAAATCCACACCGCTGTACTTACCGCCATCCTGGAAGTTACCACCTTATTGGCTCCCTCTCTATCCATATCATAAGCTCCGCACGTGGCCCCTGGCAGCCAGCATAGAGATAACATAGAATGAGGAGCAGACACAATGTTTCATTCTCTCCTTCAATGCATTGTGTGCCCTTGCTGTGCCAGGATTGAGATGTCATGTGCTAAATATTAAATATAAATTATAAAAAGGAACATTTCAAGAAAGAAAAAAGAATAACACAAGTTATAGGTGATTTTCAGTGTTTTATTCGATTATTTAATTTTCTACAGTCCCCTTTAAACAGTTATATGTGATTCCTTCTCCAGAAGTAAGGAAATATTGAGCTGAGCCTTCTAGATGCATCCAAATGACCCCTGTGGTATCTGTCGGAGGTATTTACTTCTTAATTAATATTAATTCCCATGGTGCTGGAAGCCGAAGTGGCGAAGAGTAGACTACAAATATAAAGGTCAAGAGAGCTTCATGCATAGTTGCACCCTCTCCGGCTAACACTGTACTGCCGCATCCCACAATCCCTTGCATAACCAACGTTAGGAAATGGAAGCCGCGAATATCTGGGGAAAGGGTTATCAGCAACTAGAATTTTCAGAAAGCTGTTTTTGAGGACAATATGATCTTCCACAGAGTTTTCCTTGAAATCTATGTATTTTAAAAATGCCATGTTTGCATTTTACCTCTACCTAGATCTGGCCGTTATTCACACGTGATTCACGTATATTCGCATGATTATTTCAGGAGAACACTTTGTTTTTGTTTGTTTTAAGAATGTGAAGGCGCACATAATTTATTGTGTTGGATAAAACCATGTATCATTCTGAGCTTTGACTTGTCGTGGTATCGGGCTCCCCTTCCCACGAAGAGGACGGTAAATAGTCGCGCAGTCAAAGCACATCATCCCATCTGCCATAATTTCCCAAGATCTCGTCTGTACCCATCTTAATTGCTTCAGCACATGACTTCACTGCCTCTCACATTCCCAAAGTTGTTCCCGTGGAAACGAGTGTGAGCAGGTGGCCACGATTTGATAACCGTGGATTGAAAGAACGAGACACAATGCCTAGCAGTGTGATATTTTTCAGTATTTATGGACAGTGCAGCCCCCTTTTAGAAATCTCAGAGGGATTCACTGATATTTAGACACTGTACACACCATATCCCAATGCACACTTTAATTTCAGCAATAATTAGGCTGACAAGTTGACACTCTTGTCGTCACCGATATTCTCCCTCTCTATAAAATATTACATTCCGTTATATGGCTATAGAGTCTCAACTGGTTTCTAGATATTTTTTTTCTCTTGACAATTAATCATAGATAGATAGATGATAGATAGACAGACATATAGATAGATATATGGATAGATATATAGATAGATAGATAGATAGCTATTGGATGGATAGATAGATAGATAGATAGATTGGAAAAATAGATAGATAGATTGAGATATATTAGATATATTTATAGCTATATAGATAGATGGGGAGATATTAGATAGATATTAGATGGATAGATATACAGATATATATTAGATAGATAGATAGATAGATAGATAGATAGATAGAGATATATTTAGTTGATAGGTAGATAGATATATATTGGATGGGTAGATATTTAGTAAGATAGATAGATAGATATATAGATAGAGATATATTTAGTTGATAGATAGATAGAGATATATTTAGTTGATAGATAGATAGAGATATATTTAGTTGATAGATAGATAGATAGATAGATAGATACATAGATAGCGATAGATAGATTATAGCTAGATGGAGACATATTAGATAGATAGGTAGATACATAGATAGATGGAGATATATTAGATAGGTAGATATATAGATAGATGGAGAGATAGTAGATATGTAGATATATAGATAGATGGAGATATTAGATAGATAGGTAGATATCTAGATAGATGGAGAGACATTCAAAAGATAGATAGATAGATAGAGATATATTAGATAGATAGATAGAGATATATTTAGTCGATATATAGACAGATAGATAGATAAATAGATAGACAGATAGAGATAGATAGATATATAGATAGATAGATAGATAGATAGATATTGGATGGATGGATATTAAGATAGATAGATAGATAGATGATATACATATATATATATATATATATATTAGCTAGGTAGATATATAGATAGATGCAGAGATATTAGATAGATAGCTAGATATATAGATAGATATATGGAGAGGTATTAGATAGATAGATAGATAGATATAGATAGAGATATATTAGATAGATAGATAGATATAGATATATGGTAGATCAATAGATAGATAGATAGATAGATAGATATTGGGTGGATAGATATTTAGATAGATAGATATATGATAGATATATATTAAATAGATAGGTAGATATATAGATAGATGGAGAGATATTAGATAAATAGCTAGATATGTAGATAGATAGATAGATAGATGGAGAGATGTTAGATAGATAGATATAGATATATTAGATAGATAGAGAAATTTTAGATAGATATATATATATGATAGATCGATAGATATATATTGGATGGATAGATAGATAGATAGATAGATGATATATATTAGATTGATAGATCGATAGATATTAGATAGATAGATAGATTGCTAGAGAGAGATAGATAGATGGATATAGATATATTAGATAGATAGAGATATATTAGATAGATATAGATATATGATAGATCAATAGATAGATAGATAGATAGATAGATAGATATAGATATATTAGATAGATAGAGATATATTAGATAGATAGAGATATATGATAGATCGATAGATATATAGATAGATAGAAAGATGCTGGATAGATATTTAGTTAGATAGATAAATAGACATAGCTATAGATAGATAGATAGATAGATATAAATATATTAGATAGATAGAGATATATTATTATTATTATTATTGCAATTTATATAGCGCCAACAGATTCCGTAGCGCTTTACAACATTATGAGAGGGGGGATTTAACTATAAATAGGACAATTACAAATAAACTTACAGGAAACAATAGGTTGAACAGGACCCTGCTCGATCGAGCTTACATTCTATAGGAGGTGGGTGTAAAACACATTAGGACAGGAATTTACACTCAAATAAGGTGGACTGCCCTTTAGGAGAGGGCAAGAGACAGGTATGTGAGGTATTGGTTAGTCTTGGAGGCCATAAGCTTTCCTAAAGAGATGGGTTTTAAGGCACTTCTTAAAAGATGCAAGACTAGGGGAGAGTCTGATGGCGGTAGGCAGGCTATTCCATAGGAAGGGAGCCGCCCGCGAGAAGTCCTGCAAGCGCGAGTTGGCCGTACGAGTGCGGACAACGGACAGGAGGTGGTCACGGGCAGAGCGGAGAGACCGAGAAGGGACATACCTATGGATCTGTGAGGAGATATAAGAGGGGCTAGAGTTGTTCAGTGCTTTATAGGTGTGAGTTAGTACCTTGAATTGACTCCTATAGCATACAGGAAGCCAATGTAAGGACTGGCAGAGGGGTGAGGTGTGAGAGAAACGACTAGAGAGGAAAATCAGTCTAGCAGCAGCATTCATTACGGACTGTAGGGGTGCAGTACGGCTTTTGGGAAGACCAATCAGGAGAGGGTTACAGTAATCCATGCGGGAAATTACTAGAGCATGGACAAGCTCCTTGGTAGTATCTGGTGCAAGAAAGGGGCGGATGCGGGCTATGTTTTTAAGATGGAATCTACAGGATTTGGCAACATGCTGGATGTGAGGCTCAAAGGTGAGACCAGAGTCAAGTATGACGCCAAGACATCGCGCTTGCAAGGATGGACTGATGTTGGTACCACAAACTTGAAGGGAGAGCGAAAGAGGAGGATCAGTATTAGGAGGAGGAAAGACAAGGAGCTCAGTTTTTGAGAGATTGAGTTTCAGAAAGCGGGAGGACATCCAGTCAGAGATGGAAGAAAGGCAAGCAGTGACACGTTGCAGGACAGCAGGGGAGAGGTCCGGGGAGGAGAGATATAGCTGGGTGTCATCAGCGTACAGGTGGTAGTGGAATCCAAAAGAGGTAATAAGTTTGCCAAGAGAGGCAGTATAAAGAGAAAATAGAAGGGGACCAAGGACGGAGCCTTGGGGGACTCCAACCGAGACAGGGCGAGGGGAGGAGGTATCATTAGAAAAGGAGACACTGAATGAGCGTTGGGAGAGATAAGAGGAAAGCCACGAGAGGACAGAGCCACAGAGACCAAGCGATTGAAGAGTTTGAAGAAGGAGAGCATGATCAACGGTGTCAAAGGCCGCTGAGAGGTCAAGAAGAATTAGTATGGAGTAGTGGCCTTTGGATATATTAGATAGATATAGATATATGATAGATCGATAGATAGATAGATAGATATTGGATGGATAGATATTTAATTAGATAGATAAATAGACATAGCTATAGATAGATAGATAGATAGATATAGATAGATGATAGATCGATAGATAGATAGATCGATAGATAGAAAGATGATAGATAGATAGCTATTAGATAGATAGATAGAGATAGCTAGCTAGATAGATAGATATTGGATGGATAGATAGATAGATATTGGATAGATAGATAGATAGATAGATAGATAGATAGATAGATACTGTATAGATAGATAGATAGATAGATAGATAGATAGATATTGGATGGATAGATAGATATATATTCGATAGATAGATAGATAGATAGATACTGTATAGATAGATAGATAGATCGATAGATAGAAAGATGATAGATAGATGGCTATTAGATAGATAGATAGAGATAGCTAGCTAGATAGATAGATATTGGATGGATAGATAGATAGATATTGGATAGATAGATAGATAGATAGATACTGTATAGATAGATAGATAGATAGATAGATAGATAGAGATAGCTAGCTAGATAGATAGATATTGGATGGATAGATAGATAGATATTGGATGGATAGATAGATAGATATTGGATAGATAGATAGATAGATAGATAGATAGAGATAGCTAGCTAGATAGATAGATATTGGATGGATAGATAGATAGATATTGGATGGATAGATAGATAGATATTGGATAGATAGATAGATAGATAGATAGATAGATAGATACTGTATAGATAGATAGATAGATACATTTATTTTTACATACTGATTCGATATCATTACTATTCCACATCTAAGAGATCTCTTTGTACGTTTTGCTAAATAAATGTTTTGCTTTTTCACTAAACTCGTCTATATTTCTGCCTACTATTTTTGGGTGCTATTTCATAATTCATGAGATTAATTAGTGATTTAGCAGGCATTAACCCCTTCACGAACAGCAACATGGCTGAACTGCAATGATAAGAAGATATTTACCTAGCCCTGGGGTTAAGGGGTTAAATATTCTGAAACATGGCTAATCAGTCTTCTTCCAGGAATATATCACCACTGATTATTTGTTTTGGGGATATTTTTTGTGTGCCTAGAAATATATGACATTTTACTTGTTCAGCTTGCGCTGGTGTACGAGGTTCATGTTGTAATGGATCTGTGAAAATCGCGCACAAGGCCAGCAATGTAGCTGTTAGCTGGTGAATGGCCTAATCTCGCAGGCCATTAAAATGTGACTTAATCCGGGAAACCACTGTGTGATCTGAGATTTCTTGCAGCTAATCCGTGGTTAACGGACTTTATTTTCAGGCCAGGCCTTCACGTTAAATAATGATTTGCTAATTGTTATATCAACCCTTGGTCCTTGATCCCAAAGACTCTAATGACTTGTAACTACCCCCCTGTGGCCTGGTTGTCCTGGCAACCAGCAGAGGTTGGTCGTTTCCCACCCTGCCGTGGGGTGACCAGAATTTCTTTTTAAAATGCTTGTAGAAGGCGTGACCCAGTAGACAGAGGTCAGAGCCACAAGAAGGTACAGGTCAAGTGATTCTTTCCCATACAAAAGGCCCAGAGTAGTCCCCTGTGGGGGGGCTTGTGCCCAATTAACTCTGGTCAATCCAAACAGGCTACAGCTCATGAACTGGTGTCTTTATGGAGTTCCCGGGGTGAGCGTATGAGAAGACTAAGGACTTGCCCTGCCGTGTCAGGATTCGTAATGTAGAATATAGAGCAGTGGAGAGATTATCAGGATGGCCCCCCTCTCCCTCTCCAAAAAAAAATTACCCATTTATAGTTGTTAACGATTATCCAAATACCAGAAGGGATTTTCTAGAAGATCTTGGAATGGAGTTTGATCCAAACGAACACATAGAACGTGCACCATTTCTAGTTATTTTTGTGACACGCTCAGAGGTAGACACGGCCTCATGCTGGGTCTGTGTACATAATTTCTACGGGTTGACAACCTCGGAGGAAAGAGAGACAAGTATGCAACGATGATTTAATCACGCTAATCTGTTCTGGTTTCTAGATTTGTTGTTTTGTTTTAATTTTAATGTCCATTATCCATATCATTTTAGTTTGGATGAATTATAAAAAAAAAATTAAAAAAAAGAATGTAAAAGGAAAAGGAATTATGAAAATATTTTAAAGTTTATAATACATTTTCAGTCCATATAAACAATCCTGGAAACATTCTTCATATAAGCTTTTCTTTCCTGGGCTAACATTCTGAATGCTCCCGTCAGTTAGCTATAATAACTAGTCTAGTGTTAAAAGCCATTGGAAATGTAAACTAAAAAAACATCAAACACTTGTTTTTTATGGGCGTATTAGTATATGGGATTGGGCTGTTCTAAGAAATTTTAGGTGACTTACTAATAATTTATGGAACATAATGTAATTTAGAACAAGAACAATGTATCTTATTTACACAGGCTGATTTCTAAACACCTTTATTGTAGTTTAAATACACATTACTGGGAGTATTATTGCTGTGGGGCTCTGTTATACACTCAGACACATTACTGGGAGTATTATTGCTGTGGAGCTCTGTTATACACTCAGACACATTACTGGGAGTATTATTGCTGTGGAGCTCTGTTATACACTCAGACACATTACTGGGAGTATTATTGCTGTGGAGCTCTGTTATACACTCAGACACATTACTGGGGGTATTATTGCTGTGGAGCTCTGTTATACACTCAGACACATTACTGGGAGTATTATTGCTGTGGGGCTCTGTTATACATTCAGACACATTACTGGGAGTATTATTGCTGTGGAGCTCTGTTATACGCTCAGACACATTACTGGGAGTATTATTGCTGTGGAGCTCCGTTATACACTCAGACACATTACTGGGAGTATTATTGCTGTGGAGCTCTGTTATACACTCAGACACATTACTGGGAGTATTATTGCTGTGGAGCTCTGTTATACACTCAGACACATTACTGGGAGTATTATTGCTGTGGAGCTCTGTTATACACTCAGACACATTACTGGGAGTATTATTGCTGTGGAGCTCTGTTATACACTCAGACACATTACTGGGAGTATTATTGCTGTGGAGCTCTGTTATACACACAGACACATTACTGGGAGTATTATTGCTGTGGAGCTCTGTTATACATTCAGACACATTACTGGGAGTATTATTGCTGTGGAGCTCTGTTATACGCTCAGACACATTACTGGGAGTATTATTGCTGTGGAGCTCTGTTATACACTCAGACACATTACTGGGAGTATTATTGCTGTGGAGCTCTGTTATACACTCAGACACATTACTGGGAGTATTATTGCTGTGGAGCTCTGTTATACACATTACTGGGAGTATTATTGCTGTGGAGCTCTGTTATACACTCAGACACATTACTGGGAGTATTATTGCTGTGGAGCTCTGTTATACACTCAGACACATTACTGGGAGTATTATTGCTGTGGAGCTCTGTTATACACACAGACACATTACTGGGAGTATTATTGCTGTGGAGCTCTGTTATACATTCAGACACATTACTGGGAGTATTATTGCTGTGGAGCTCTGTTATACGCTCAGACACATTACTGGGAGTATTATTGCTGTGGAGCTCCGTTATACACTCAGACACATTACTGGGAGTATTATTGCTGTGGAGCTCTGTTATACACTCAGACACATTACTGGGAGTATTATTGCTGTGGAGCTCTGTTATACACTCAGACACATTACTGGGGGTATTATTGCTGTGGAGCTCTGTTATACACATTACTGGGAGTATTATTGCTGTGGAGCTCTGTTATACACTCAGACACATTACTGGGAGTATTATTGCTGTGGAGCTCTGTTATACACTCAGACACATTACTGGGAGTATTATTGCTGTGGGGCTCTGTTATACGCTCAGATACATTACTGGGAGTATTATTGCTGCAGCTCTATGTTAAACACTTAAACAAACCAACAAGAGGGACATTAGGATAGATAGGAGGGGACAGAAGGATTTGGACCCAAAGTAGGAACTGTCTTTGATACTTTGCAGGTATGAAGCTGTTAAGTTCGCAGCCTGAAGTTACGTCATTGGAGGGATGGAGCTAATTAATTTTTGGTATGCTTATTTGAGGTTTATATTTTTTAGAACTGGTTTAAACCACAACTCCAAGCGATTTTCCAGAATTGCCAGCACGGCACCTGATAAAATTAGTTCAGTGACCCATTGATCACACATAATAAAATTAATTATGTAAAACATCCTCTTTAGACTCTTGCTAGTGTCAAAGGGGTCTCCATTGCCCAAGGAAGGCACAATAGTAATTTTTTGTGGGCAGTTGTTTGGTACCTGACAGAGCGGACCCAATAAACTGGCATAGTAGAGATTAATACCCACAGATCTATGGCACGCGGAACCATTACCATGTTCTGTTTATTACAAAATATAAAAAGTCCATAGAGGTAGGGACACTTTTGGTTTATTAGTTAGAGAGGTACAACTATGTCCATACATTTTTTGATAAATTTATATCGCTCACTATAATTTAAAAATTAATCTAAAACAAAACTAACACACACACACACGCACGCATTTACAGGATTAAACATCTTACTATCAGTGTTGTGCTGCAGAGTTCTGTGATACAGTTAAATAAACTGATTCACTGGGTTAAACACCTTGCAAAATAGTGCTCTCTGGAGGGTCTGACCTGTGTGACTGGCATTCATGCCAGGCTGATCTGCCAGTTTTTCAGGTGGAACCCAACCCAATTAGGGTGGGTCTGCCCCTTTTAGCCCACTGACAGGAGTCCTGGTTCATGGGAAGCCAATTTTGGCTGTGGAGCTAGGCAATACAGTTAAACAAGCTAATTTACTGGGTTCAACACCTTACTATCAGTAGAATTGCTGTGGAGCTCTGTGATAAATTAAAGCACATGAAAAATGCTAAACTCCTTGACAAGAGTGGCGCTAGGACAGAATTGAGGGGTGTCAAAGAACATTCCAAGCACCATAACAACAATAACAGGCCAATACTAACATTGGGGAGTTCTTCTGAGCTAAGCTATGCAATGCAGGGTTTAGCTCATTGGTCGAGAGTGTCAGACGATCACTGTGAAGGGTTTTACTAGTGGGGTCTAGTGGGGCCTATCGGCATTATTCTATTCACAATGAAAAAGAGTTGAAAAACCGTTTTAGTCATTAGACCCCCAGAACGTAGATTGTCACACCCAGCAAAAACAGGAGAAAAAAGTGAATTTTTCTTCAAATATCTACGGTCTTGTTCCTTGTATATAAGAATTTCAGCTGAGATTAACAGATTGTAGATGACAGGTAGATATATATAGCGGATGAGTTTATTTTAATGTGTTTAGGAACAAAATGTACACTTTGTATTCATTCTACACTGCATTTGATTCAAACACTAACCAGGTTTGTGTTCGATCCTGCCTCATATTTATATTAGATATTTAACTAAATATGACTGATTTCAGAAATGATAACACAATCACCTCTTTACAGGCACTTAGTAAAATGTAATTTTGTTTTTCAAAGGCATTTTATGTCTCTCCAAAAAACGACCTCTCCTTAGCCTCCAGGGTGAAGTAGAATTGCAACTGTTAAGCAGGTCATTTGTAGACAGACATCGGATGGATTCCTGCGCTGATTGGGTTTAAATCCTTGGAAATAGGATGTGTCTTTAAAGAACTAAATTCATCCTGATTTGAACCGTGGTCCACCTTCTATTGCACACTGTACATGTGGGTCATACACAAAGCAATTCCATCTATACAAAACGTCACCTCGATGTATACAGTATCAACTGAATTAAGTGTATTTCTCCTTTCTTGTAACGTAACGTGTAAAGCGCTGAGTACACCTGTTAGCGCTATATAAATAAAATATACATACACTGTATACCTACTGCACTTACTGTACCTCCCTCTACTGTAATGTAACCTGTAATGTGCTGAGTACGCCTGTTAGCGCTATATAAATAAAATATACATACACTGTATACCTACTGCACTTACTGTACCTCCCTCTACTGTAATGTAACCTGTAAAGTGCTGAGTACGCCTGTTAGCGCTATATAAATAAAATATACATACACTGTATACCTACTGCACTTACTGTACCTCCCTCTACTGTAATGTAACCTGTAAAGTGCTGAGTACACCTGTTAGCGCTATATAAATATAATATACATACACTGTATACCTACTGCACTGACTGTAGCTCCCTCTACTGTAATGTAACCTGTAAAGTGCTGAGTACACCTGTTAGCGATATATAAATACAATATACATACACTGTATACCTACTGCACTTACTGTACCTCCCTCTACTGTAATGTAACCTGTAAAGTGCTGAGTACACCTGTTAGTGCTATATAAATACAATATACATACACTGTATACCTACTGCACTTACTGTACCTCCCTCTACTGTAATGTAACCTGTAAAGTGCTGAGTACACCTGTTAGCGCTATATAAATAAAATATACATACACTGTATACCTACTGCACTTACTGTACCTCCCTCTACTGTAATGTAACCTGTAATGTGCTGAGTACGCCTGTTAGCGCTATATAAATAAAATATACATACACTGTATACCTACTGCACTTACTGTACCTCCCTCTACTGTAATGTAACCTGTAATGTGCTGAGTACGCCTGTTAGCGCTATATAAATAAAATATACATACACTGTATACCTACTGCACTTACTGTACCTCCCTCTACTGTAATGTAACCTGTAAAGTGCTGAGTACACCTGTTAGTGCTATATAAATACAATATACATACACTGTATACCTACTGCACTTACTGTACCTCCCTCTACTGTAATGTAACCTGTAAAGTGCTGAGTACACCTGTTAGCGCTATATAAATAAAATATACATACACTGTATACCTACTGCACTTACTGTACCTCCCTCTACTGTAATGTAACCTGTAAAGTGCAGAGTACACCTGTTAGCGCTATATAAATAAAATATACATACACTGTATACCTACTGCACTTACTGTACCTCCCTCTACTGTAATGTAACCTTTAATGTGCTGAGTACACCTGTTAGCGCTATATAAATAAAATATACATACACTGTATACCTACTGCACTTACTGTACCTCCCTCTACTGTAATGTAACCTGTAATGTGCTGAGTACGCCTGTTAGCGCTATATAAATAAAATATACATACACTGTATACCTACTGCACTTACTGTACCTCCCTCTTCTGTAATGTAACCTGTAAAGTGCCGAGTACACCTGTTAGCGCTATATAAATACAATATACATACACTGTATACCTACTGCACTTACTGTACCTCCCTCTACTGTAATGTAACCTGTAAAGTGCTGAGTACACCTGTTAGCGATATATAAATACAATATACATACACTGTATACCTACTGCACTTACTGTACCTCCCTCTACTGTAATGTAACCTGTAATGTGCTGAGTACGCCTGTTAGCGCTATATAAATAAAATATACATACACTGTATACCTACTGCACTTACTGTACCTCCCTCTACTGTAATGTAAGCTGTAAAGTGCTGAGTACACCTGTTAGCACTATATAAATATAATATACATACACTGTATACCTACTGCACTTACTGTACCTCCCTCTACTGTAATGTAACCTGTAAGGTGCTGAGTACACCTGTTAGCGCTATATAAATAAAATATACATACACTGTATACCTACTGCACTTACTGTACCTCCCTCTACTGTAATGTAACCTGTAATGTGCTGAGTACGCCTGTTAGCGCTATATAAATAAAATATACATACACTGTATACCTACTGCACTTACTGTACCTCCCTCTTCTGTAATGTAACCTGTAAAGTGCCGAGTACACCTGTTAGCGCTATATAAATACAATATACATACACTGTATACCTACTGCACTTACTGTACCTCCCTCTACTGTAATGTAACCTGTAAAGTGCTGAGTACACCTGTTAGCGATATATAAATACAATATACATACACTGTATACCTACTGCACTTACTGTACCTCCCTCTACTGTAATGTAACCTGTAATGTGCTGAGTACGCCTGTTAGCGCTATATAAATAAAATATACATACACTGTATACCTACTGCACTTACTGTACCTCCCTCTACTGTAATGTAACCTGTAAAGTGCTGAGTACGCCTGTTAGCGCTATATAAATAAAATATACATACACTGTATACCTACTGCACTTACTGTACCTCCCTCTACTGTAATGTAACCTGTAAAGTGCTGAGTACACCTGTTAGCGCTATATAAATATAATATACATACACTGTATACCTACTGCACTGACTGTAGCTCCCTCTACTGTAATGTAACCTGTAATGTGCTGAGTACGCCTGTTAGCGCTATATAAATAAAATATACATACACTGTATACCTACTGCACTTACTGTACCTCCCTCTACTGTAATGTAACCTGTAATGTGCTGAGTACGCCTGTTAGCGCTATATAAATAAAATATACATACACTGTATACCTACTGCACTTACTGTACCTCCCTCTACTGTAATGTAACCTGTAAAGTGCTGAGTACACCTGTTAGTGCTATATAAATACAATATACATACACTGTATACCTACTGCACTTACTGTACCTCCCTCTACTGTAATGTAACCTGTAAAGTGCTGAGTACACCTGTTAGCGCTATATAAATAAAATATACATACACTGTATACCTACTGCACTTACTGTACCTCCCTCTACTGTAATGTAACCTGTAATGTGCTGAGTACGCCTGTTAGCGCTATATAAATAAAATATACATACACTGTATACCTACTGCACTTACTGTACCTCCCTCTACTGTAATGTAACCTGTAATGTGCTGAGTACGCCTGTTAGCGCTATATAAATAAAATATACATACACTGTATACCTACTGCACTTACTGTACCTCCCTCTACTGTAATGTAACCTGTAAAGTGCTGAGTACACCTGTTAGTGCTATATAAATACAATATACATACACTGTATACCTACTGCACTTACTGTACCTCCCTCTACTGTAATGTAACCTGTAAAGTGCTGAGTACACCTGTTAGCGCTATATAAATAAAATATACATACACTGTATACCTACTGCACTTACTGTACCTCCCTCTACTGTAATGTAACCTGTAAAGTGCAGAGTACACCTGTTAGCGCTATATAAATAAAATATACATACACTGTATACCTACTGCACTTACTGTACCTCCCTCTACTGTAATGTAACCTTTAATGTGCTGAGTACACCTGTTAGCGCTATATAAATAAAATATACATACACTGTATACCTACTGCACTTACTGTACCTCCCTCTACTGTAATGTAACCTGTAATGTGCTGAGTACGCCTGTTAGCGCTATATAAATAAAATATACATACACTGTATACCTACTGCACTTACTGTACCTCCCTCTTCTGTAATGTAACCTGTAAAGTGCCGAGTACACCTGTTAGCGCTATATAAATACAATATACATACACTGTATACCTACTGCACTTACTGTACCTCCCTCTACTGTAATGTAACCTGTAAAGTGCTGAGTACACCTGTTAGCGATATATAAATACAATATACATACACTGTATACCTACTGCACTTACTGTACCTCCCTCTACTGTAATGTAACCTGTAATGTGCTGAGTACGCCTGTTAGCGCTATATAAATAAAATATACATACACTGTATACCTACTGCACTTACTGTACCTCCCTCTACTGTAATGTAAGCTGTAAAGTGCTGAGTACACCTGTTAGCACTATATAAATATAATATACATACACTGTATACCTACTGCACTTACTGTACCTCCCTCTACTGTAATGTAACCTGTAAGGTGCTGAGTACACCTGTTAGCGCTATATAAATAAAATATACATACACTGTATACCTACTGCACTTACTGTACCTCCCTCTACTGTAATGTAACCTGTAATGTGCTGAGTACGCCTGTTAGCGCTATATAAATAAAATATACATACACTGTATACCTACTGCACTTACTGTACCTCCCTCTTCTGTAATGTAACCTGTAAAGTGCCGAGTACACCTGTTAGCGCTATATAAATACAATATACATACACTGTATACCTACTGCACTTACTGCACCTCCCTCTACTGTAATGTAACCTGTAAAGTGCTGAGTACACCTGTTAGCGATATATAAATACAATATACATACACTGTATACCTACTGCACTTACTGTACCTCCCTCTACTGTAATGTAACCTGTAATGTGCTGAGTACGCCTGTTAGCGCTATATAAATAAAATATACATACACTGTATACCTACTGCACTTACTGTACCTCCCTCTACTGTAATGTAACCTGTAAAGTGCTGAGTACACCTGTTAGCGCTATATAAATAAAATATACATACACTGTATACCTACTGCACTTACTGTACCTCCCACTACTGTAATGTAACCTGTAAAGTGCCGAGTACACCTGTTAGCGCTATATAAATATAATATACATACACTGTATACCTACTGCACTTACTGTACCTCCCTCTACTGTAATATAACCTGTAAAGTGCTGAGTACACCTGTTAGCGCTATATAAATACAATATACATACACTGTATACCTACTGCACTTACTGTACCTCCATCTACTGTAATGTAACCTGTAAAGTGCTGAGTACACCTGTTAGCGCTATATAAATATAATATACATACACTGTATACATACTGCACTTACTGTACCTCCCACTACTGTAATGTAACCTTAAAGTGCCGAGTACACCTGTTAGCGCTATATAAATACAATATGCATACACTGTATACCTACTGCACTTACTGTACCTCCCTCTACTGTAATGTAACCTGTAAAGTGCTGAGTACACCTGTTAGTGCTATATAAATAAAATATACATACACTGTATACCTACTGCACTTACTGTACCTCCCTCTACTGTAATGTAACCTGTAAAGTGCTGAGTACACCTGTTAGCGCTATATAAATAAAATATACATACACTGTATACCTACTGCACTTACTGTACCTCCCTCTACTATAATATAACCTGTAAAGTGCTGAGTACACCTGTTAGCACTATATAAATAGAATATATACACTGTATACCTACTGCACTTACTGTACCTCCCTCTACTGTAATGTAACCTGTAAAGTGCTGAATACACCTGTTAGCACTATATAAATAGAATATATACACTGTATACCTACTGCACTTACTGTACCTCCCTCTACTGTAATGTAACCTGTAATGTGCTGAGTACGCCTGTTAGCGCTATATAAATAAAATATACATACACTGTATACCTACTGCACTTACTGTACCTCCCTCTACTGTAATGTAACCTGTAAAGTGCTGAGTACACCTGTTAGCGCTATATAAATAAAATATACATACACTGTATACCTACTGCACTTACTGTACCTCCCACTACTGTAATGTAACCTGTAAAGTGCCGAGTACACCTGTTAGCGCTATATAAATATAATATACATACACTGTATACCTACTGCACTTACTGTACCTCCCTCTTCTGTAATGTAACCTGTAAAGTGCCGAGTACACCTGTTAGCGCTATATAAATACAATATACATACACTGTATACCTACTGCACTTACTGTACCTCCCTCTACTGTAATGTAACCTGTAAAGTGCTGAGTACACCTGTTAGCGATATATAAATACAATATACATACACTGTATACCTACTGCACTTACTGTACCTCCCTCTACTGTAATGTAACCTGTAATGTGCTGAGTACGCCTGTTAGCGCTATATAAATAAAATATACATACACTGTATACCTACTGCACTTACTGTACCTCCCTCTACTGTAATGTAACCTGTAAAGTGCTGAGTACACCTGTTAGCGCTATATAAATAAAATATACATACACTGTATACCTACTGCACTTACTGTACCTCCCACTACTGTAATGTAACCTGTAAAGTGCCGAGTACACCTGTTAGCGCTATATAAATAAAATATACATACACTGTATACCTACTGCACTTACTGTACCTCCCTCTACTGTAATGTAACCTTTAATGTGCTGAGTACACCTGTTAGCGCTATATAAATAAAATATACATACACTGTATACCTACTGCACTTACTGTACCTCCCTCTACTGTAATGTAACCTGTAATGTGCTGAGTACGCCTGTTAGCGCTATATAAATAAAATATACATACACTGTATACCTACTGCACTTACTGTACCTCCCTCTTCTGTAATGTAACCTGTAAAGTGCCGAGTACACCTGTTAGCGCTATATAAATACAATATACATACACTGTATACCTACTGCACTTACTGTACCTCCCTCTACTGTAATGTAACCTGTAAAGTGCTGAGTACACCTGTTAGCGATATATAAATACAATATACATACACTGTATACCTACTGCACTTACTGTACCTCCCTCTACTGTAATGTAACCTGTAATGTGCTGAGTACGCCTGTTAGCGCTATATAAATAAAATATACATACACTGTATACCTACTGCACTTACTGTACCTCCCTCTACTGTAATGTAAGCTGTAAAGTGCTGAGTACACCTGTTAGCACTATATAAATATAATATACATACACTGTATACCTACTGCACTTACTGTACCTCCCTCTACTGTAATGTAACCTGTAAGGTGCTGAGTACACCTGTTAGCGCTATATAAATAAAATATACATACACTGTATACCTACTGCACTTACTGTACCTCCCTCTACTGTAATGTAACCTGTAATGTGCTGAGTACGCCTGTTAGCGCTATATAAATAAAATATACATACACTGTATACCTACTGCACTTACTGTACCTCCCTCTTCTGTAATGTAACCTGTAAAGTGCCGAGTACACCTGTTAGCGCTATATAAATACAATATACATACACTGTATACCTACTGCACTTACTGCACCTCCCTCTACTGTAATGTAACCTGTAAAGTGCTGAGTACACCTGTTAGCGATATATAAATACAATATACATACACTGTATACCTACTGCACTTACTGTACCTCCCTCTACTGTAATGTAACCTGTAATGTGCTGAGTACGCCTGTTAGCGCTATATAAATAAAATATACATACACTGTATACCTACTGCACTTACTGTACCTCCCTCTACTGTAATGTAACCTGTAAAGTGCTGAGTACACCTGTTAGCGCTATATAAATAAAATATACATACACTGTATACCTACTGCACTTACTGTACCTCCCACTACTGTAATGTAACCTGTAAAGTGCCGAGTACACCTGTTAGCGCTATATAAATATAATATACATACACTGTATACCTACTGCACTTACTGTACCTCCCTCTACTGTAATATAACCTGTAAAGTGCTGAGTACACCTGTTAGCGCTATATAAATACAATATACATACACTGTATACCTACTGCACTTACTGTACCTCCATCTACTGTAATGTAACCTGTAAAGTGCTGAGTACACCTGTTAGCGCTATATAAATATAATATACATACACTGTATACATACTGCACTTACTGTACCTCCCACTACTGTAATGTAACCTTAAAGTGCCGAGTACACCTGTTAGCGCTATATAAATACAATATGCATACACTGTATACCTACTGCACTTACTGTACCTCCCTCTACTGTAATGTAACCTGTAAAGTGCTGAGTACACCTGTTAGTGCTATATAAATAAAATATACATACACTGTATACCTACTGCACTTACTGTACCTCCCTCTACTGTAATGTAACCTGTAAAGTGCTGAGTACACCTGTTAGCGCTATATAAATAAAATATACATACACTGTATACCTACTGCACTTACTGTACCTCCCTCTACTATAATATAACCTGTAAAGTGCTGAGTACACCTGTTAGCACTATATAAATAGAATATATACACTGTATACCTACTGCACTTACTGTACCTCCCTCTACTGTAATGTAACCTGTAAAGTGCTGAATACACCTGTTAGCACTATATAAATAGAATATATACACTGTATACCTACTGCACTTACTGTACCTCCCTCTACTGTAATGTAACCTGTAATGTGCTGAGTACGCCTGTTAGCGCTATATAAATAAAATATACATACACTGTATACCTACTGCACTTACTGTACCTCCCTCTACTGTAATGTAACCTGTAAAGTGCTGAGTACACCTGTTAGCGCTATATAAATAAAATATACATACACTGTATACCTACTGCACTTACTGTACCTCCCACTACTGTAATGTAACCTGTAAAGTGCCGAGTACACCTGTTAGCGCTATATAAATATAATATACATACACTGTATACCTACTGCACTTACTGTACCTCCCTCTTCTGTAATGTAACCTGTAAAGTGCCGAGTACACCTGTTAGCGCTATATAAATACAATATACATACACTGTATACCTACTGCACTTACTGTACCTCCCTCTACTGTAATGTAACCTGTAAAGTGCTGAGTACACCTGTTAGCGATATATAAATACAATATACATACACTGTATACCTACTGCACTTACTGTACCTCCCTCTACTGTAATGTAACCTGTAATGTGCTGAGTACGCCTGTTAGCGCTATATAAATAAAATATACATACACTGTATACCTACTGCACTTACTGTACCTCCCTCTACTGTAATGTAACCTGTAAAGTGCTGAGTACACCTGTTAGCGCTATATAAATAAAATATACATACACTGTATACCTACTGCACTTACTGTACCTCCCACTACTGTAATGTAACCTGTAAAGTGCCGAGTACACCTGTTAGCGCTATATAAATATAATATACATACACTGTATACCTACTGCACTTACTGTACCTCCCTCTACTGTAATATAACCTGTAAAGTGCTGAGTACACCTGTTAGCGCTATATAAATACAATATACATACACTGTATACCTACTGCACTTACTGTACCTCCATCTACTGTAATGTAACCTGTAAAGTGCTGAGTACACCTGTTAGCGCTATATAAATATAATATACATACACTGTATACATACTGCACTTACTGTACCTCCCACTACTGTAATGTAACCTTAAAGTGCCGAGTACACCTGTTAGCGCTATATAAATACAATATGCATACACTGTATACCTACTGCACTTACTGTACCTCCCTCTACTGTAATGTAACCTGTAAAGTGCTGAGTACACCTGTTAGTGCTATATAAATAAAATATACATACACTGTATACCTACTGCACTTACTGTACCTCCCTCTACTGTAATGTAACCTGTAAAGTGCTGAGTACACCTGTTAGCGCTATATAAATAAAATATACATACACTGTATACCTACTGCACTTACTGTACCTCCCTCTACTATAATATAACCTGTAAAGTGCTGAGTACACCTGTTAGCACTATATAAATAGAATATATACACTGTATACCTACTGCACTTACTGTACCTCCCTCTACTGTAATGTAACCTGTAAAGTGCTGAATACACCTGTTAGCACTATATAAATAGAATATATACACTGTATACCTACTGCACTTACTGTACCTCCCTCTACTGTAATATAACCTGTAAAGTGCTGAGTACACCTGTTAGTGCTATATAAATATAATATACATACACTGTATACCTACTGCACTTACTGTACCTCCCTCTACTGTAATATAACCTGTAAAGTGCTGAGTACACCTGTTAGTGCTATATAAATATAATATACATACATTGTATATCTACTGCACTTACTGTACCTCCCTCTACTGTAATGCAATGCATACTTACTCTGTATATACATAATCTGTATACTAGCATTGTTATCATTCTACATAATATTTTATTTGTATAAATTGTCACCTAATATTTCTCAGTACAGCCCCTCCCCTCACCACTCTCTTGCGCACACCCCTGAAATGAAAGTGTCCCTCTTTGTCCAGTTATAATATTGGGAGGTATGGTGATGTAACCTGCAGAGTGTTGCTAAATCTGTTGTAAAATCTGTGTTTGTCTGCTGATAATTGTTTAGCTAAATGTTTCTATACGTACATACATAAACAATGCTGGCAGAGTGGCAGCCATTGTATGTCACAGCATGGCACAGTGTTAAAAGAATTGGATGGAAAAGCCACCCATGGCACATCTGAAATCCCTAGCTCACACGATGGGGTGAAGTAGTATCCCTTGCAGTTTGCTCACAGTATTCGCCACTAGATGGGGTCAACTTATTCCCAATTTAGCATTCACAGCCCTCCTCTGTATGAGAAGGGTTTTTTAATGCCTCTTTAGTCTCTCTGGCAGTCGTGCTGTTAAGATAAAAAATATTTGGAAATTGTAAGTGCCAAAATCTTGACAGAATCGTGGAATCTTTATGGCAGGGTGTCTGAGACAAAGACGAATGTTCTGCTTCCATGTGTACTGTGGGTGTAATAAAGGCCGCACACCCACTGGCATCAAACATGTTGGATTTACGTTACATGCCTGTCATAATGACATGCATCTAGCTCGCTGTCTTTTTATGAACTTTTGTGTTTCAGTAAAATTACGCAAACTTATACGTTTTAGGGTTGGCTCGGAGAGCATGATGGGAAATGTAGTTCAGATGGATCAGGAGTGTCAGGAGGAGCCATTACTGAGACAGAGAAATGTTTAGTATGCCAGGGTTAACTGGGTAACAGAAGGAGAACTGATATATCTACACGTGATGTTTTATATAACTTAACTAAATGTTCCCTTTTGAAAGAACACTTTAACATCAGAATTACTATAGCTTATTGTAGGTTTACTTCCAAATTATTCATACAAAAAAACCTTGCGAATTTGGTCAGCAGCGACAGGCTGTGAGCACTGGGGATCATACCTCCCAAATGTCCTTACTAAGGAGGGACAGTTCCGATTTTGGGCCCAAATCCCTCTGTTCCACTTTTCTCTCCTAATGATCCTCTTTCCCAGGAGTTCCATATCATTGGTCTGTCCTGAGTGCAAACAGAACTCTGCAACAGTAAAACTCACGGCAATGTATTTTAAATTGCAATAAATGTGTCTAGAAATCAGTAAATGAGGTACATTGCTCTTCTTCTGAATTACATTTTAGCCTCATCAATAATTTGTAAGTCATTTAATTTTTTTAGAACAGCCCCCCCCTCTTGTCATACCCCACTCACAACCCCTAAAAATAAATATAATGTATGTAATATATAGGTATAATATAAGTAATATACATGTATAATATATGTAGTATATAGGTAAATAAATATAATGTATGTAATATATAGGTACAATATAAGTAATATATATGTATAATATATGTAGTATATAGGTAAATAAATATAATGTATGTAATATATAGGTACAATATAAGTAATATACATGTATAATATATGTAGTATATAGGTAAATAAATATAATGTATGTAATATATAGGTACAATATAAGTAATATATATGTATAATATATGTAGTATATAGGTAAATAAATATAATGTATGTAATATATAGGTACAATATAGGTAATATACATGTATAATATATGTAGTATATAGGTAAATAAATACAGGGAGTGCAGAATTATTAGGCAAGTTGTATTTTTGAGGATTAATTTTATTATTGAACAACAACCATGTTCTCAATGAACCCAAAAAACTCATTAATATCAATATTTTTGGAAGTAGTTTTTAGTTTGTTTTTAGTTATAGCTATTTTAGGGGGATATCTGTGTGTGCAGGTGACTATTACTGTGCATAATTATTAGGCAACTTAACAAAAAACAAATATATACCCATTTCAATTATTTATTTTTACCAGTGAAACCAATATAACATCTCAACATTCACAAATATACATTTCTGACATTCAAAAACATAACAAAAACAAATCAGTGACCAATATAGCCACCTTTCTTTGCAAGGACACTCAAAAGCCTGCCATCCATGGATTCTGTCATTGTTTTGATCTGTTCACCATCAACATTGCGTGCAGCAGCAACCACAGCCTCCCAGACACTGTTCAGAGAGGTGTACTGTTTTCCCTCCTTGTAAATCTCACATTTGATGATGGACCACAGGTTCTCAATGGGGTTCAGATCAGGTGAACAAGGAGGCCATGTCATTAGATTTTCTTCTTTTATACCCTTTCTTGCCAGCCACGCTGTGGAGTACTTGGACGCGTGTGATGGAGCATTGGCTTGCATGAAAATCATGTTTTTCTTGAAGGATGCAGACTTCTTCCTGTACCACTGCTTGAAGAAGGTGTCTTCCAGAAACTGGGAGTTGAGCTTGACTCCATCCTCAACCCGAAAAGGCCCCACAAGCTCATCTTTGATGATACCAGCCCAAACCAGTACTCCACCTCCACCTTGCTGGCGTCTGAGTCGGACTGGAGCTCTCTGCCCTTTACCAATCCATCCATCAAGCCCATCAAGACTCACTCTCATTTCATCAGTCCATAAAACCTTAGAAAAATCAGTCTTGAGATATTTCTTGTCCCAGTCTTGACGTTTCAGCTTGTGTGTCTTGTTCAGTGGTGGTCGTCTTTCAGCCTTTCTTACCTTGGCCATGTCTCTGAGTATTGCACACCTTGTGCTTTCGGCACTCCAGTGATGTTGCAGCTCTGAAATATGGCCAAACTGGTGGCAAGTGGCATCTTGGCAGCTGCACGCTTGACTTTTCTCAGTTCATGGGCAGTTATTTTTCGCCTTGGTTTCTCCACACGCTTCTTGCGACCCTGTTGACTATTTTGAATGAAACGCTTGATTGTTCGATGATCACGCTTCAGAAGCTTTGCAATTTTAAGAGTGCTGCATCCCTCTGCAAGATATCTCACTATTTTTGACTTTTCTGAGCCGGTCAAGTCCTTCTTTTGACCCATTTTGCCAAAGGAAAGGAAGTTGCCTAATAATTATGCACACCTGATATAGGGTGTTGATGTCATTAGACCACACCCCTTCTCATTACAGAGATGCACATCACCTAATATGCTTAATTGGTAGTAGACTTTCGAGCCTATACAGCTTGGAGTAAGACACCATACATAAAGAGGATGATGTGGTCAAAATACTCATTTGCCTAATAATTCTGCACGCAGTGTATAATGTATGTAATATATAGGTACAATATAAGTAATATACATGTATAATATATGTAGTATATAGGTAAATAAATATAATGTATGTAATATATAGGTACAATATAGGTAATATACATGTATAATATATGTAGTATATAGGTAAATAAATATAATGTATGTAATATATAGGTATAATATAAGTAATATACATGTATAATATATGTAGTATATAGGTAAATAAATATAATGTATGTAATATATAGGTACAATATAAGTAATATACATGTATAATATATGTAGTATATAGGTAAATAAATATAATGTATGTAATATATAGGTATAATATAAGTAATATACATGTATAATATATGTAGTATATAGGTAAATAAATATAATGTATGTAATATATAGGTACAATATAGGTAATATACATGTATAATATATGTAGTATATAGGTAAATAAATATAATGTATGTAATATATAGGTACAATATAAGTAATATACATGTATAATATATGTAGTATATAGGTAAATAAATATAATGTATGTAATATATAGGTATAATATAAGTAATATACATGTATAATATATGTAGTATATAGGTAAATAAATATAATGTATGTAATATATAGGTACAATATAGGTAATATGTGGGTTTAATACAGTTAGTATATATATATATATATATATATATATAACATACAATATATAATAATATAGATATATAATAATATAGATAAATTATAATAAAGATAATATATTGTAGCAGCGGTGAGTCCTGGTATATTCTAGCTTGATTCCTTTGTTTGTTCGTTCCAGAACAGACATGACAATCGGAGAAAGTATTCATCCGGGTAAAAACCTTTCTAAATAAATATCATTTGAGATCTAAAACAAATGCCTTGCAGTACCACAACAGTAGGTCTAATACACCAGAGATTCGATGCACCAATAAGTATGTTCCATATTTGGCCAATGTAGCGTTTTTTTAGTTTTTTTTAAATTGCTTAATGTAATAGGGGCCTTTTAAGACAAAGCATGCATTGCACCAATTAAAGAAATCTAAATTGTGCTTAAGGGTGCTCATAGGATATTTTTTTATTTCACTGAGAATAATAAGAGATGTCATAGCGAGTCTTTTATTTAGGTTATTACTATTTGTGTTTTGATCTGTTGGTATCTTCATTCAGACCAAGTATTCGCTAGCTGAATTGAATTCAGATTTATACATTGATATTGATGCTTTTTATTCCACTTTCAGACTTCTGTTACTTTTAGAATGAGAATTTGACCTTTGTTTGCGGTCACAAAATATGAGAAATGAGTAATATTTTGAGGAAAAAAAAACAATGCATATGAAATATGAAGGATTTTTTTATTCATTAAATATAAAAGAAAGACAGTGAAAGCCGCTGGCTTGTCACAGAAAACTGCGGCAGGGAAAAGAGACCCACTTTCGCACTCATTTTTCTACTTTGAAAAATTTGTGAACTAAAAACCGGGACTTGATGGATAGAAACATAGAATGTGACGGCAGATAAGAACCATTAGGCCCATCTAGTCTGCCCAATTTTCTAAATACTTTCATTAGTCCCTGGCCTTATCTTATAGTTAGGATAGCCTTATGCCTATCCCACGCATGCTTAAACTCCTTTACTGTGTTAACCTCTACCACTTCAGCTGGAAGGCTATTCCATGCATCCACTACCCTCTCAGTAAAGTAATACTTCCGGATATTATTTTAAACATTTGCCCCTCTAATTTAAGACTATGTCCTCTTGTTGTGGTAGTTTTTCTTCTTTTAAATATGGTCTCCTCCTTTATTGTGTTGATTCCATTTATGTATTTAAATGTTTCTATCATCTCCTGTTTCCTCCGAACTATACATGTTAAGGTAATTTAACCTTTCCTGGTAAGTTTTATCCTGCAATCCATGAACCAGCTTAGTAGCCCTTCTCTGAATTCTCTCTAAAGCAGGCTTCCCCAAACGCCGGCCCTCCAGATGTTGCTGAATTACAACTCCTATGATTCTATGAATGGAATAGATAGGCTGAGAATCATGGGAGTTGTAGTTCAGCAACATCTGGAGGGCCGGAGTTTGGGGAAGCCTGCTTTTAAAGTAACAGAACAGGGATAGGAATAAACAGGTGCAAACAGAAAAGGCGGCACAACGCATAAAAAGAGAACACAACGTTGTTTTATATATATATAGCCAACACAGTCTACACCTGTCCTATGCTTCCGAGGAGCTGCGTGGAATTATAAAAAGCATATCATATTAACTCCCATCACTCTCAGGCACTTTTTGGTGTGGTCTATCCTTACAGGATTTACAGTCTACAACCGCCCAACAAGCAGACGTAACCTGTGATTTATTGTCTAATTTCAGAAGGCAGACTGTCCCCAGGATTTTTAACCCAAATGACCTCATTAGGAATTTTTCATCCCAGCAGGGGACGTCCTACTCACAAAATTATTAAGGAAAGTTAAACAAAAACAGAGCCTGCACTGTCACCTGCATCATTCTTCAGGCCCAATTCATCGCAAGTCACTAGATGATCAGAAAAGTTATTTTATTGCACGTGGCAAAGCATATGGCAAGAAAACGCTTGCTGAATAGATTGCAAGCTCTTGTGGACAGGCCTTTGGGCCTAAAGCAGAGACTGTATCTCTCCATGTATAGACTGAATGTCCCGAGTTACACGTGCATTAAAGGCGTTTAGCATTCATTTGTATTTATTATTGTAATTGTTTGATTATATTTAATATGATAATTTTAATTTTTTTATTTTGCTAAGGCGCTGTTTATTCTCCTGTATGACAATACATGTGATGTATTTGTAAGTGTGTAAACAGCGTGGACCCCCTTGGCATCTGATATCAATAGGCTGTCACATAGCGATGTTTGTTTCCCCTCTGTTCATGGGCTGTTAAACACATAATATGCCAGGGCAGAGAAAAAGCGTTCTTAAAACAAATCACATATTTTGCAAACAACGCCTATTTAGCAGCGGGCAGCGAGCCACCCTTGCCCTATTTAAATGGCACCTCATCTTCCCCCCAGAATGGGCTTTGTGTTCTTCTTCCCACCAGTCTTTCTATGCTGGACAGTGCCACTCCATTGTCTGCCCAGCTGCTCTGCCACTACTGCGTCTGCAGCAACAGCAGCTGGGAAAACAATGTACGCCGAGAGTCCTGTGCCCCCTGAGAGGTGCAGACAACGGGCAGACTGGCACTGCAGACTGAGGACACCATTAAAGGATTTGCCAGTCTCAGTGAGAGCGTGTTCTGCATGCCACACAGGGACCCGTGAGAGCACAACTGGCCCAAGCTGGTACCCAGGAAACCACACACAACAAAGAGGAGCCCTGCATTCATTCATATGTTGAGACAGTGCCAAGGCCAGTTTCTTTTAATGGCACCGCTCAGAATATCATGGTGTTTTCACCTCACATAAACCTTGATAGATGGCCAAGGAATCCATGGCACTGAGCTTAACACGTACAGGGCATACAGAATATATAGGGAGATTAGAGGTAACGTTAGAAAAAAAAAATATATATATATATTTTTTTTTATTGAAGTGTAGTGGATGCATGGAATCTCCTGCCAGTAGAGGTGGTAGGGATGTGTACTGTGTGATGCCTGCAGTGGTATCCTGGCTTTCCCAAGCAGGTAGGAAAATAGGCAGTGGTGTGTTTTATATTTAGGGAATAGGCACTCTTAAAGGCACACTATAGTATGAGGAACACAAACATATATTCCTGCCATTATAGTGTTAAAATAACAGTATAGGTGTCCAGCCCCCTCTCTTCACGTTAAAAAAAGGTGTTTAAACTCACCTTTTTTCCGGGGCCGTGTCGGTCTGTCCATGGCTGGCCCTGCCCGCGCTGCCTCGATGACTGAGATAGGAAAACAGTGGATGGCTATTTTACATGTGTGGCAAAACGCTGTGCTGCGCCAATCAGCTTCTTCCCATAGTGATGCATTGAATCAATGCATCTCAATCGGAAGCATTAAGCGTCTCCTTGCAGAGCGCAGATACGCTAAATGTCAGTGCTTTACACTATGTAGCACTGACCCAGAAGGCACCTCTAAAACCCTGCATTCACACACTGATATTAAACTCAAATACAACCCAGCATTCACACACTGACACTAAACTCAAATCCAATCCTGCATTCACACACACTGACACTAAACTCAAATATAACCCTGCATTCACACACTGACACTAAACTCAAATACAATCCTGCATTCACACACTGATATTAAACTCAAATGCAACCCTGCATTCACACACTGATATTAAACTCAAATACAACCCTGCATTCACACACTGACACTAAACTCAAATCCAATCCTGCATTCACACACTGATATTAAACTCAAATACAACCCTGCATTCACACACTGATATTAAACTCAAATACAACCTTGCATTCACACACTGACACTAAACTCAAAAACAACCCTACATTCACAAACTGACACTAAACTCAAATACAACCCTGCATTCACACACTGATATTAAACTCAAATACAACCCTGCATTCACACACTGATATTAAACTCAAATACAACCCAGCATTCACACACTGACACTAAAATCAAATACCACCCTACATGCACACACTGATATTAAACTCAAATACAACCCAGCATCCACACACTGACACTAAAATCAAATACAACCCTGCATGCACACACTGATATTAAACTCAAATACAACCCAGCATTCACACACTGACACTAAAATCAAATACAACCCTGCATGCACACACTGATATTAAACTCAAATACAACCCTGCATTCACACACTGTCATTATACTCAAATACAACCCTGCATTCACACACTGATATTAAACTCAAATACAACCCAGCATTCACACACTGACACTAAAATCAAATACCACCCTACATGCACACACTGATATTAAACTCAAATACAACCCAGCATCCACACACTGACACTAAAATCAAATACAACCCTGCATTCACACACTGACACTAAACTCAAATCCAATCCTGCATTCACACACTGACACTAAACGCAAATACAACCCTGCATTCACACACTGATATTAAACTCAAATACAAAGCTGCATTCACACACTGACACTAAATTTAAATGCAACCCTGCATTCACAGAGAGGCACACAACACAACAACAGGTACCACAATACCAAGCACACAATTCAAACACATCCGTACATTCACACTCACAGGCAAACAATGAAAATATATCTCTGCATTCACACACAATGCAAGTTCCTATGGGAGTAAGACCTTCAACTCCTCTTGTGCTTGTTTGCCAAATTTTGTATTGTTTCTTTGATGTGTTGTACCTGTCTTTTTACTTGTACCATTTGTACTCATGGGCAGTAGCAGTGCTGCAAATGTGTTACCAATTTATAAATAAAGTATATTAATAATAAAAAATACTTACCGTAACCGAATTCCTAGATTATAAACCCGTTTTAGCAGGGCTGCCTTCACCTCGTCTATCTGTCAGCATTATACTTGTTAGTTATCCCCATAGTATCATTGTAAATTACTGCAGAAAATGTTGGCACTGTATAAATGCAAATAATAATAAATAATAATAATCATAAAAATACATCCTGCATGTACACATTCACACATTCTTTCAAATGCACTGTGCATACATACACTTACCCTCAAACACAGCTCTGTGTACACACACTGTAATCCTCAGCTTTCATACGTATCCCTAACGACTCCTTCTTCATTCATACACACTCACGCTTCAGAATATAAACTTACTGTAAATTATAAAAAGAAAAGATAATGTTTTATTGAACTCCTCTCATTTAATGGAGGCACCAGGCATTGACGATAATTTAGTTTAGTTTCCATGGTCTTGTGCGAGAATATATTTTCCAGCACGCACTGCACTTCCTGATTGGTTACTGAAGTTTGTGTTTTTTTCTTCGACATGACAGATTTAAAGGAACACTATAGTCACCTAAATGACTTTAGCTAAATAAAGCAGTTTTAGTGTATAGGTCATTCCCCTGCAATTTCACTGCACAATTCCCTGTCATTTAGGAGTTAAATCACTTTGTTTCTGTTTATGCAGCCCTAGCCACACCCCCCCCCCCATATGATTGACAGAGCCTGCATGAAAAAAAAAAACTGGTTTCACTTTCAAACAGATGTAATTTACCTTAAATAATTGTATCTCAATCTCTAAATTGAACTTTAATCATATACAGGAGGCTCTTGCAGGGTCTAGCAAGCTATCAACATAGCAGGGGATAAGAAAATCTTAATTAAACAGAACTTGCAATAAAGAAAGCCTAAATAGGGCTCTCTTTACAGGAAGTGTTTATGGAAGGCTGTGCAAGTCACATGCAGGGAGGTGTGACTAGGGTTCATAAACAAAGGGATTTAACTCCTAAATGGCAGAGGATTGAGCAGTGAGGCTGCAGGGGCATGTTCTATACACCAAAACTGCTTCATTAAGCTAAAGTTGTTCAGGTGACTATAGTGTCCATTTAATATAAAGCAAATTAGTGCAAGCTAGTGCTGAGATTCTATCTTTTATCATCAGTCCTGAGATTATATACTCTATCACTGGTGCTGAAAGTCTATCATTTATCACGAATACTGAAATTCTACCCTCTATCACTAGTACTGAGATTATATGCTCTATCACTGGTCACTAGTACTAAACTTCTTTATTTTATCACTAGAACTGAGATTATATGCTCTATCACTGGTGCTGAAAGTCTATCATTTATCATTAGTGCTGAAATTCTAAACTCTGTCACTAGTACTGAGATTATATGCTCTGTCACTGGTGCTGATATTACATGCTCTTTCACTAGTGCTGAGATTCTATCCTCTGTCACTAGTGCTGAGATTATATGCTAGATCACAAGTGCTAAAATTATATGCTCTGTCACTGGTGCTGAAAGTCTATCCTTTATCATTAGTGCTGAAATTCTAAACTCTATCACTAGTACTGAGATTATATGCTCTATCATTAGTGCTGAGATTCTATCCTGTCACTAGTTCTGAGGTTGTATTCTTTACCACTAGTTCTGAAGTTATATCAGCTGTCACTAGAGCGAAGATGATATGCTCTATCACTAGTGATGAGATATATCCTCTGTCATTAGTGCTGAGATTATATTCTCTGTCACTAGTGCTGAGATTATATGCTAGATCACAAGTGCTAAAATCGTATTTTCTATCACTAATACTGAGATTCTATCCTCTGTTACTAGTGCTGATTCTTTCCTTTGTCACAAAGGGAGTCTAACCTGTATCATACGTGCTGAGATTAAATGCTCTATCACTAGTCTGAGTTCCTATCCTCTATCACAAGTGCTGAGATTCTATCCTGTCAACGGTGCTGAGATGATATGCTCTATCACTAGTGATGAGATCTATCCTCTGTCATTAGTGCTGATATTATATTCTCTGTCACTAGTGCTGAGATTATATGCTAGATCACAAGTGCTAAGAGCCTATTTTCTATCACTAATACTGAGATTCTATCCTCTGTTACTAGTGCTGATTCTTTCCTTTGTCACAAAGAGAGTCTAACCTGTATTACACGTGCTGAGATTAAATGCTCTATCACTAGTCTGAGTTCCTATCCTCTATCACTAGTGCTGAGATTCTATCCTGTCACACGTGCTGAGATTAAATGCTCTATCAATAGTGCTGAGATTCTATCCTCTATCCTTAGTGCTAAGAATATATTCTCTATTACTAGTGCTGAGATTTTATCCTCTTTTATTAGTGCTGAGATTCTATTTTCTATCACTAGTGCTGAGATTTTATCATCTATTCCCAGTTGCTGAGATTCAATTCTCTTTTACTAGTGCTGAGATTATATGCTCCATCACTAGTGATAAGATTCTATCCTATCTCACTAGTGCTGCGATTATATGCTCTATCACTAGTGCTGAGATTCCATTCTCTCACTAGTGCTGATATTATATGCTCTTTCACTAGTTCTGAGACTGTATCCTCTGCCAATAGTGCTGATTCTTTCCCGTATCACTAGTGCTGAGATTTTAACCTGTATCACACATGCTGAAGTTATATGCTCTATCACTAGTACTGAGATTCTATCCTGTCACTAGTGCTGAGATTCTATCCTGTCACTATTGCTGAGATTGTATTTGTTATCACTAGTGCTGAAATTCTACCCTCTGTCATTAGTGCTAAGATTCTATTTTTTTATCACTAGGCTGAGATCCCATCCTCTCACTAGTGCTGACATTATATGCTCTATCAGTAGTTCTGAGATTCTATCCTCTGTCAGTAGTGCTGATTCTTTCACTTATTCCTAGTGCTGATATTTTAACCTGTATCACACATGCTGAGATTATATGCTCTATCACACATACTGATATTCAATTCTCTATCACTAATACTGCGATTATATGCTCTATCACTAGTGCTGAAATTCTATTCTCTATCACTAGTGCTGAGATTCTATTCTCTATCACTAGTGCTGAGATTATATGCTCTATCATTATATGCTCTAGAGATATTGCAGAACTAGTTAGTAAGGGGAATGGAAAACATTAGTTATGACGAAAGGCCAGTGGTGTATCTTGGTTTTGTGCTGCCCTAGGCAGGACAAAAAACTCAGACACCACCCCCTCCTCCGCGCGCCACCCTCACCCAACCCTTCCCCCCTGCCCTGCCTTCTAAATACACACACATTTACTGACAGATACGCATACACTAGCTAACAGAAACACACACTTGCTAACAGACACACACACACACTAACAGACACACACTAACAGACACACACAGTCAGACACACACTAACAGACACACACAGTCGGACACACAGTCAGACACACACACTAACAGACACACACAGTCAGACACACACACACTAACAGACACACACACACACTAACAGACACACACAGTCAGACACAAACACACTAACATACACACACACTAACAGACACACACACACACTAACAGACACACACAGTCAGACACACTAACAGACACACACACTTACAGACACACACACACACACACACACACACTAACAGACACACACAGTCAGTCACACAGTCAGACACACACTCACTCACATTAATACTCACTTCTCTCTTTTTTTAAATGTAACCCCCCCCCCCCAGCCTCCTTACCTTTGGGAATGCTGGGGGGGGTTCTCCCATTCCCTGCTGCTGGGCGGCACTGGCGGGCGGGCGAGGGAGCACTTTCCCCTGAGGTCATATTCCGGCTCCCAGCCTCACTCTGCGGGCGGCGCGCGAGGGAGCTGAGCAGAAAGCTCAGGGGAAAGTGCTCCCTCGCTCGTCGCCAGCCCGCACGGATTTTCACATAGCCGCCCGCCTGGACTGTTAGCCGCAAGGCTAACAAGGCATTTGCCCTGGGCATTTGGGGGCGGCTTTTTTTGCCGCCCCCTGGAAAATGCCGCCCAAGGCAAATGCCTTGTTAGCCTCGCGGCTAATACGTCCCTGCGAAAGGCTACAGGAACTGCATTTCGGAATGTCTATGTAACCTTTATACAAGTATATTCAGGGTGAGTACAATGCACCAGGTGCTAACCTGTTCGTTAGCAGAATTATAACAGAGGAGATCATCGACTTTGGCTTACAGCAGAGGAAATGGTTCTTTACAGGAAGAACAACAAAGATGTGGAATTCTCTAAATACAAAAATTCTATAGATAATAATAATAACAAAGTATTTAACCAGGAAAGGTACATTCAGACTACTCTGGTTTCCAAGTACATCCTGGGGATGTTACCTTAGCCCAACAACCAGGGGTTGTTACTATCACCCAATTTAATAGTACTCATTTTATCTACCTTGGAAGGATGAAGGGCTGAGTCAACCCTGCCGGGATTTATACCTGCGACCCAAGGATTAGAACAGATTCTGCTGATGCATTAGCCCACTGAGCTATTTCACCAGCCTAAAGACCTGGCTGGTTATTTAATTGAAAAACCAGAATATTCAAGGATATAATGGACATGTATGTGGGTTGTTGATGCAAGGAGAAATCTCATTGCCTTATGGAGTCAATAAGGATTCCCCCCATTGTTGTGGCATAATTGGCCTTCATTTTAAATTGGGTGTTGGGGGTTGCCTTCGTTTGGTTTAACAGAATAAAAAATATCTGTTTTAAAGGTTGAACTTGATGGACTTGAGTCCAGGTTCGTGCTCTTATGATTGCATTAAAACGGAATGAAATGGGTAAATTCCCAAGTAAGACCCCTGGTCCATATAGTGATAAACGAAAACACAGCACAGATTACAGTAAATAACATACAGTACCAGGTAACGGGCTAAATAATATCCTATTCATGCCACTGCAGCTCCTACATGTATGGAACCAGCACTTGCGTGTGCGGATGTTAGTGAAGGACGGGTTAGTCTCAATGCAACACGGAAATCCTGAGCAGTAACGACAGATTAGTGGAATTTCTGCATTGAGTGTAAGCCCCCTGTTCTCTGCATGAAACTGACTGCCACTTTAGAAATACAGACCTAACGACACAAAAACAGAAGGAGCTCCAACTGTGTAAACGCTAGAAAAATAGCTGCGGGAAAGGAAATATGGAGAATTACTCCTGAAAAGAGTGAAAGAAAAAAAAAAAAGGTGTTTTTTTTTTATACATGTAATGAATAATAACTGTATTGGATATGTGTAAAAAATAAATACAAATATTATATATATAGTATGTATTAGTATGTAAACATAATATAGAAAAAAAACGTTAATTAATTTATTCAATATATATTGATTACTATATCAAACAAACTGAAATAACATTAATTTGCAAAATTATCAGCTAATTTATATATTAAAAAGTAAAAAAAAATGAGATATAAAATATCCATTTTTTGTTTTGCTTAGTGATTACAATGTGTGTATGAAGAAAAGTTCAATTTTACCACATGACAGGAGGCTTCATATTTTGCATTAACTCTCTTTACTAACTGCACATAGCAGTAAAGAAAAGGAGTGAAAACATTAACCAATCAAAAAATAGTAGGAGGTATAGTATTCACAGTGATGAGGCTCCTCCCCCTCCATCAGCAGACAGGTCAGAGTTTCAGGCTCTTCCCTTTATTTAGATTGTATTTTCTATGTTATATGCTAATTTTCGATTTCCTTATTCTGTTTTCTTCTGGGAATCTTCTCCCTCCTATCCTGGGGGGTTTCCCCCCTTTCGTTTTACGTTTATTTTACGTTTATTTTATATTTATTTGTATATGTGTTTTATGTCAGACTTTATTCCCCTCAGGATCCCTCCGTTTTCATTCCCCTTCGTTTTCGCTGGCTTCCCAGCTTGCTTTCCCCTCAGGGTAACGCTCACCCTGTCCCTAGCACTCCCTCGCGGCTCACCAGCCGCATTCTGTTTCGCCGACACGCCGGGAAACTTTTTTCCCTGTTTCCCGGCGGCCATCTTGGATCTCGCGTCTCGCGAGATTCACGGCCGCCATTTTGGGAGTCCCACGATCTCCGCAGTGTCGGCCTGCAGATCACATCCAGTCGTCGATATCTTTTTCAGCTGCTCTATTTGTTACTCAGGCAGGGGTCACAGACGTTTCCTGTAGGATAAAGAGGCTGCTGGCCCTTCCTCAGTGGTGAGTCCACTGTTATTATTCCTATTCCTACTTACTGACCGGGTGGATTTTGTGCCACCTTCTATTCCAACAGGGTGAAGCCCTTAATGCACTGCTGCCATCAGGTGGATTTCGTGCCACCTACATATATGTATATGTTAAAGGGGCATCCCAACCCCATATTAATGTCACATTAAGGTGGATTTCGTGCCATCCTCACAGTTATACATACATATATTTCTGGGTGCGGCCCAGCAAGAAAAACCCAATTTACCCTGCTGGGGTTTCGGGTACTTTTACTTGTACCTACACTACATCACACCCTGCTGGGGTGTTATTACCGATTTTATTATTCTTTTGAGTGCATATTATAATCAACTGACCCCTAGCCCATCTACCCTGTGCCAACACCATAACCACTATGGAAGCATCCCAAACCCCTGCGGACTTCCAGTCCATGATTGCAGAAGCCATCTCCGCCTCTATGGAGAAAGCGCTGTCCAGCGTTATGTCGGCATCTACCGACAAACCCAAAAAGGCCACGCTCACACTACCTCAAGACGAGGACTCTGAGGCCTCAGAGTCACACGTACTGGCGGACCCACGCCCCGCCAAACGTCACTGGAAAGGTGAGAAAGCGGGCGATACACCAGCCAAGGGTAAAGCACCCAAACGCCATAGACCAGCCCCACCCACACCTGCCCACTACTCCTCGGATGAGGGGGAAGAACACACACATTCTATGGCCGTACTGGACGAGTGGCAGGCCGCGGACTCTGATCCGCAAGATGATAATTGGGACTCGGACTCCGGCTCCCATACGGGCCTCTTACGAGGCACCTTCCTGGATCACAGTCAGTTACCAGACGACCTCGCACCTACCCAGGAAGACGAGGCCATCCTAGACCCCACAGGGCAACGTCTTTTTGACCCTCGCAATATCCGCCACCCACGCTCCGGGGACTGGACACCCCCCGACCACCTCTCCCAATTTATGCACCGCTGGCTTCGCAAACCACTGGATAAAACGGTGCGCAACCGTCTACGCTCGGAATGCCCACGTCCCTCACTTCCCGACCATGTAACTCAAACCCCGGAGTTTGACCAGGTGATGAACACCTTTATGTCCCGAGGTGGCCGCGACCCCCGACGGGGCGTGGAGAAGGGATTCCACGGGGTCCAAGACAAACTGCTGGACGCCATCGGCCCGCTCTCCCGCATACTATACCTGGCAGATGATGCTTTCACTAGAGCCGATCAGTTTGACTCTAGCATGGTCAAGGAATGGGCACATGACATCAGAGAATGGGCACAAAGGTGCTTCTGTTTCGTTGGCAATACCAACGTAGCACTCTCCTCTGAGAGGCGCAAGGCAGCTTTACTCCGTATTGACGGAAAACTGGTGGAATTGGGCACCAAAGAACTGGGACCGTTGGCACAGGGCAAACTATTTGGGGAACCCTTCTTAAAAGAGCTGAACAAGCATGTCAATATTTTTACGTCCCTGAATAAGGCTCAGACATCCATGAAGCGAGTCTTCAGAGGTTACCCCAGTCGGGGTGTTTTTGGACGGGCTGGCCGCTACAGGGGCCGCGCAGCCAGCCGATTCTGGCCTTCTGGCCCCCGGTCACACAGACCACAACCCTTCTACCCAGAAGTGGGCTTCAGACAACCCTTCTCCTATACCCGAGGAGCAGACCGAGGCAGAGGACCTCGTAGCCGTGGCAGAGCACGCTTCCCCACAGGTAAGCAACATCATGCCTCTTGTTTCACTTTCCCCTTATACCGCAGGCCGTATTGCTCTGTCTTTTCAGAAATGGGTAACCATCTCCACGGACGCATGGATCCTCCAGACAGTTCAGGGCTACGTCATCGACTTCGTAGAACCCCCTTACCAGCTCACTCCTCCGCACCCCATTCAATGCTCCCAGGAGGACCGCCACCTGATCGACGACGAACTACGAGAGCTCCAAACAAAAGGGGCGATAGAACCGGCTCACGACGGACAGGGTTTCTTCAGCAACATTTTCCTAGTAAAGAAGAAATCTGGAGAGTTCCGTCCAGTTATAAATTTGAAGGGACTCAACGCTTTCGTAATGTACAGGCACTTCAAGATGGAGGGCATCCATCTTCTGAGAGATCTTCTACAAGACAGGGACTGGTTTACGAGGCTAGACCTCAAGGACGCTTACCTGTCGGTCCCCGTCCACACATCTTGCCGTCAATTCCTCAGATTCCTATGGCAAAACCAACCCTGGCAGTTCACATGCCTCCCTTTCGGCCTCAGCTCAGCACCGTGGTGCTTCACCAAGCTTCTCAAACCAGTTGTGTCACGACTACGAACGCAAGGAATTCGGTGCATTATATACCTGGACGACCTGCTACTGTTCTCCTCAGACAGGTACAGTCTAACGCAACACACACGATATACCATTCAACTCCTGACGTCCCTAGGCTTCGTGGTAAATTACCAAAAATCGGAACTATCCCCAACCCAGACGATACAGTTCCTGGGCTTCGAGATAGACTCCAGGACCAGCACCTTACGACTCCCGATCTCGAAGATCACAGCCATCAAGAAGGAACTACGCAGGGTTATCCACTGCCACACCATTCCCCTCCGCAACCTAGCTCGGATCGTGGGCCTACTGTCCGCATCGATTCAGGCAATCTTCCCAGGCCCACTACACTACAGGGCGATGCAACATCTCAAGGCCTCCTTCCTCCACCAGAACCCTTCCTACGACCAGAACATTCCGGTAACGGAAGAAATCAAGGAAGAACTCGGATGGTGGTTGGACAGCATGGAGGCTTGGAACGGCCGAGCCATCTTCGGGAATTCTCCCGACATCGTTCTGGAATCAGACGCCAGCCTTTGGGGCTGGGGCGCCACAGGCGAGGGCGGATCGACAGGAGGCACTTGGACTTCACAAGAAACCAACCTCCACATAAACTGCTTAGAACTCCTGGCGGGGTCGTTTGCGATCCGCAGCTTGGCGAAAGACCGCACGGACTGCTGCATCCTCCTCCGGATGGACAACGTCTCAGCGGTCCGCTACATCAATCGCCTGGGAGGAGCACGATCCAGGCTCCTATCAAAAATCACGAAGGACATCTTCGAATTTTGTCTACCCCGGAGAATCTCCCTGATGGCAGAATACCTCCCGGGAGACACGAACCTGACAGCGGACTGGTTCTCACGCCACTGGCGGGACAGCAGCGACTGGAGACTGGACCCAGCGATCTTCCAACGTCTTTCGGCCAGGAGGGGTCCCCTCCACCTAGACCTCTTTGCTTCACGCAACAACAGGCAGACAGACGAGTACTTCAGCTGGCTCCCTGATCCAGGGAGCAAGGCAGTAGATGCGTTTCTACAACCTTGGCCACCCGCGGGGGCGTATGGCTTTCCCCCATTCGCCATGGTGGCAAGGACGATGCAATACCTGAAGACCCAACGCGGATCCCTGCTCCTCATCTCGCCCCTATGGCCGGGTCAACCATGGTTTCCGGATCTTCTGGCAGCAGCCTACAAGGATCCTCTCCTCATACCGTCCTACCCGACACTCCTTACGGACCCCAAAGGGAACCAACACCCGCTCATCCTGGAAGGCCGTCTCACGCTGATGGCTTGGACACTTTCAGGGGAGCCTGGCAAACCGAAGACTTATCGCAAACGTCTCGAGATCTCCTCTGGGACTCATGGGCACCAGGAACCAGACGATGTTACCTATCAGCATGGAACTCCTGGTCTACTTGGTGCAGTGAACGGAATTTCGATCCCTTTACGGCACCTATAACAGCCATCTTGAATTTCCTCTCGCACCTCTTCTCCACGGGCCGATCTTATCGATCCCTCAACGTCATACGTTCCGCAATTTCGGCAGCCCATGTTCCGACCCAGGGGATCCCCGTTGGAAAAGACCCACTGGTATGCCGTCTTCTCAGGGGCATCAGACTACAGAGGCCTCCAAGACCTAAATATTCCCGACTATGGGACGTCGAGATCGTTCTACAATTCATTAGGGACTGGCCGGACAACAACAGACTCTCGCTCCGACAGCTATCAGCTAAACTGACACTTCTACTTTGTTTGGTCTCATTCCGCAGAGTCTCGGACGTACGAGCATTCGACATCGATGCCTTTTCGGTCTCCCCAGAGGGAGTTACCTTCCAAATTTCACGCCGTACGAAATCCGATTCCACATCAGTCTTCTACCCTTTTTTCCCTACAGAACCGCTTCTCTGCGTGGTGTCCACCCTACATCGGTACGTGGAAGTCACATCCCGATTGCGGGTCTCACCTTCGGGCCAACTCTTGGTGTCCTACGTTAGACCACACGTACCAGTCTCTACCACCACCTTGGCCAGGTGGGTAAGATGGATTCTATCTCTGGCGGGCGTAGAGGAGACCTTCGGAGCCCACTCCGTCCGGGGTGCGGCGGCCTCATCAGCCTTCACCGCAGGCGCGTCCCTGGCAGACATCCTATGAGCCGCAGATTGGTCACGAGAATCAACCTTTCGGACCTTCTATTTCCGCCCGAACCCGGGGGCAACCACGTCTCTCCTGTTTCAGCGTAAAAAAAATGCAAAATATGAAGCCTCCTGTCATGTGGTAAAATTGAAGATTATGCTAGCGCTAGTGTACTTATAATCTTAATTTTAATAATGACAGGAGGCGAGTATTTTCCCACCCTCCACACCCTCGAGGAAGGAGATCCTATGTAAGTATACCTATACTCTGAAGGATGAGATCTCATGTAAGTATACCTATACTCTGTATATTCCTTCCTTTTGCTCTGTCTTCTTACTCAGCTAATTTTTATCGGATTTGTACCTTGTTTAGATACAGCTTTTGTTTAATAATCACCGTCATACTTAGACTAGTTTTTAAAAAAAATTTTGTGGAATCTGTGTTGGGTTTATTACATCACTGCAACCAGTTAACAGACCGGTTCCTAACCTTTTTCACGCTCTTTTCCAGCATAACTTCAAGACGTTACAGCTTACGCTCAGGATGGACATGTTTGGGCCTTCCTTCAACTGCCAGGACTTCGTATTTGGGAAAGTCACCCGTTGGTGCATGTTTGGACCATCCTCTAACTTCTAGGACTTCGCACTTTGGAAAGTCACCCGTTGGTGCATGTTTCAAGACTTTTTCCGTTTCTTTAAATATTTTATGTGTCTTTGATGTCGCTTGGAAAGAGGGGGAGGAGCCTCATCACTGTGAATACTATACCTCCTACTATTTTTTGATTGGTTAATGTTTTCACTCCTTTTCTTTACTGCTATGTGGAGTTAGTAAAGAGAGTTAATGCAAAATACTCGCCTCCTGTCATTATTAAAATTAAGATTATAAGTACACTAGCGCTAGCATAATCTTCAATTTTCAATGTGTTTAGCAACCATCACATAATGAGCAACTGACAATGATTCAATAGTGCCGGTAGAACATGGTGAGTACAATGCACTCGTACAAATTGTAGCTAACCCCATACCCACACTTGGGCCTCTAGTTATGATATTTAGGTCCCGCAGTACAAAAGCCCACTGTTTAAAATACTTCAGGACAGAGTTACCCAATTGATGTTCCGCGGAACCCTGGGTTCTGCAGGAACACAAATGGGGTTCTGCCAAAATTTTGTAAAATAAAATGGCCGCAGGCGGCGAGGGAGCCCTTTCCCCAGCTCAGCTCCTTCGCGCGCACAGCAGTGATTCCGGAGCCGGAATATGACATCACTCGTATCCCTCGCCGCCCATACACCAGCCGCTCAGCAGCCCCACTGTACCCCAGGGACTGCTTGCCAGCCGCTTAGCAGCCCCACTGGACCCCAGGGACCGCATGCCCAGCTGCTCAGCAGCCCCATTGGACCACAGGGACTGTGTTTGTCAGTGAGTGTGTGAGTGTGTATGTGTTTGTCAGTGGGAATGTATGTGTTCTTGTCAGTGAGAGTGAGTGTATGTGTGTCTGTCAAAGAGTATGTGTGTCTGAGTGTGTGTCAGTGTGTCAAAGTTTGTGTATGTGTCAGTGTGTGTATCTGAGTGTGTGTGTGTGTGTGTGTATGTGCCAGTGCATATCAGTGTTTGCATGCGCCTATGTGTGTGTGTGTGTATATCTGAGTGTGTGTTAGTGTGTGTATATGACACTGTGTATATATGTGCCAGTGTGTGAATTTGTGGGTGCAAGTGTGTGTATATGTCACTGTATGTATCTGAGTGTGTGTATGTGAGTCAAGATGTGTGTATGTGTCACTGTGAGCATCTGAGTGTGTATCAGTGTGTCAATGTGTGCGTGTCAGTGTGTATCTGTCTGCCACAATATGCCAGTGTGTGTATCTGTGTGTCAGATACAGACACACACACATATACACACTGACACACAGATACACACACTGGCACATAGAAACACAGATACACACCTCTTGACACACACCGGCACATGCGAACATATATACAAACACATTGGCACACAGATACACACACTGGCACATACAAACACAGATACACACCTTTTGACACACACCGGCACATACAAACATAGATACAAACACATTGACACATAGATACACACACACAGATACATACTGTGTGTGTGTGTGTGTGTATCTGTGAGTCAAGGTGTGTGTATATATGTGTCAATGTGTGTGTATCTGTGTGCCACTATGTGCTAGTGTGTGTATGTGTGTCAGATTCATACACAATGACACCTTGATACACACACTGGCACATACAAACACAGATACACACACCTTGATACACACACTGGCACATACAAACACAGATAAACACACTTTGATACACACACTGGCACATACAAACACAGCTAAACACACTTTGATACACACACTGGCACATACAAAACACAGATAAAGACACTTTGACACACAGATACACACACCCTGACACACAGATGCATACATACACACACACACAAACAGAGACACACTGGGTGTCAGTGTGTGTATCTGTGTGCCACTATGTGCCATTGTGTGTGTATCTGTGTGAAAATGTGAGTTACATCCATATCTCATACCTCTACATATATCATTTTGTACTATCTATACTATTTGTTATATTGTGTCTGTATTTTGTCTTTTATATACTTGGCAAGTTTTTAAGATCTCACCAGTTCACGTGGGGTAAGTTAACCCCTATTTTATTACACCCTGTTAGTGCTCCACTTATAGGTGTAGGTTACACCTACACCACCCCACAAAAGGACCAAATAGTGCTGGCTAGACGACTGGGTCAGAGCTTCTCCAAGACAGCCAGTCACTATGAAGGCTGCCAATCACACATAAGCTCAAAATTTCTAGAAAACATAATGCTACCCATGATAAAAAGTGTCAGAACACACAGTGCCTTGCAGTTTGCTGCATATGTGGCTGTGTTACCACAGACCAGTCAGAGAGCCCAAGATGAGCCATGTCCACCACCAAAAGTGCCTTCGATATGGATGTGAGCAGAACTGGACCATGGAGCAATGGAAGAAGGATGCCTAGCCTGATGAATCATGATTTCTTTTAGATCAGATGGATTGCCGGTTGTGTGTGCATCGTTTACCTGACAAAGATATATTAGCAGAATGCACTATGGGAAGAAGGCAATCCAGCGGAGGATGTGTTATGCGCTGGGCAATATTCTACTGGGAATTCACGTGGATGTTAGTTTTGACATGTACCACCTATCTAGAGAATGTTGCAGACCACATACACCTGTCAGGTTTCAAAACTGACATGTAAGACCTTTTCGGTAATTACTGGCCCTTTAAGTGAACTTCATGATTTTCTCCTCTAGTGGCCTCCCTAGCCACTAATCTATTCACTCACCTTAATAACCTTAATGAACCTTAATGAACCTGGATTCACTAATTAGGAGGCTTGATAAGTCTACTCCTGGCACACAACAGGGCCTTAACATTGAAGTCTATGCTCTGATAAAGAATCTGTGTTCCTGGTAATATCCTGTATTTTATCGACATGATTTCATTCTGTCGAGAACTTACCTGCAGTGCCTCATCCTGTACTCATCTGCATTTCCTCATCCTAAAAGGCACTAACCTGCATTACTTCATCCTGAATTTGTTTGAATTACATCCTACCGAAAGACTTCCCTTATCAGCTTCCAAGAATCCTGATTTGTGGCGTATTGCCTTCATTGAAAAATCTTAACTGCTTCAATTGCTGCATCACTGCATGATCTTGTAAGCAACCTGCATTATATTATTTTGGAATATACCTACCTGTTTCAACCTCTGCAACTCTGCATGATCCTGTATTGCCTTATCCTAAAAGGTATTTACCTATAACTAGCTGCATTGCAAAGTATCCTGGAAATCCTTAACTACTTGGTATAACTTCAAGCCTGCTTGTATACAAAATACTCTATTCATTTACTTTCTAAAGAGCTTGTTTGTGGCATATCGCCTAAACCCTGTTTTACTCGCAAAGTATCCTGTTTGTGGCAGACTGCCCTTTATTCTTTATTTTCAGTAAATTTGTTATGTCTAATACGACAAATAAAGTTTGAACCAATAACCCCTTGCAATCGTCTCCTCTCTGACCTGATCAGAAGCATGACAGACACCCCTTCGTGGCAATGGTGTTCCCTGATGGCAATGGACTCTTTCAGCAGGATAATGCATCCTGCCACACCGCACAAATTGCTCAGGAATTATTTGAGGAACATGACAAAAGTTCCCGACAGTCTCCAGATTTCCCAGATTTAAATCCGATTAAGCATCTATAGAATGTGCTGGAAAAACAAATTGGATCCATTAAGGCCCCACCTTGCAACTCAAAGGTTCTCCTGTCTTTGTGCCAGATACCACCAGACACATTCAGAGGGCTTTTTGAGTCCATGCCTTGATGCATCAGAGCTGTTGTGGCAGCACATGGAGGACCTATACAATATCAATATTTGGCACCTGGTTTATTATTGTGGCTGATAAGTGTTTAAGTGCATTGCTTTTCACTGCAGTTACATAAATGCATGTGTTTGAATTGTATTGTCCTACAAATACTTATATTGTTGGTGTACAGCAAGTGCAAGTTATTTAACTTGAACTTACATTTTACACAACCAAGTAAAACCCTACTCCTACTCAACCTACTCAATAATCATAATACTTTTTTTTTTTTTTTTAAACGTTATTTACTCATTTAGGCCTTGATTTAATAAACTTACCCAATGATTCAATACTGTTAGAAATACTTTGCAAATGATGTATCTACGGAAGCCGTCATTAACGTCTATGGATATTTCTGTAGATAAATCATTTGGAGAGTTTTCTAACAGTATTTAATCATTTGGAAAGCTTATTAAATCGGGGCCTTAATTCTCCACAGGAAAAAATACATAAGCTATAATAAACACAACCTAGAATAGACTACAACATAACAGTAGCCTTAATTTCATTCTGCAGTATGATCAAAGAAGAAATGTTAACATGATAATCATCGAAAGTTAGAACTGTGAAGAGAAAGATACAATCTGAGAATGAAGACGGTAAATACAAATAAGGTAATAGAGGGCAAAATAAAATGAGTGGAGATGCAACAACAAAAAAGGATAGAAAATTCAGATGGACCTATTCTCTGCGAATAAAATATAGGCTCTCTTTCTCTCTGCTCCAAATGTATGATCCAAGGAAATCCGGTCCAGGTTTGATACTAGTATATTGGAAGACTAGAATAGAACATCCACACTGCCTTTTATCTTGATTCTCCCCTGTAAGGGTAGTTCATGTGCGACCATATTTTAATTAAGATACCTACTGAGCACAGTTGTAGCACTGCTTTAAGGAATGGACTGTCACTGGGTTCTACAGAGTTGTCTGACCCTCGGAGAAATCACGTGCTGAGCAAGTGGACATGCCATCAATTCAAAAGGAATGTAGGGAAAGTAGACTACTGTGAATCAAAATAGCAAAAGTCTTGAATAATTATAGACCCCAGGCATCTGGTAGGGAAAAAGAATCATTCTCCTAAATATGGTTACCATCTGATGAGCACAAACTTCCTGACAGCAGAATAATAGCCCCATATGTGGGTATATCAGTCTGCGCATGTGATAAAGGAACATAATGTACTGCACACATGTGAAACCATCCAGACGTTGATTCTAGTTTTGATTGACTGAACCAGTGTCTTGCGGGCAAACTTGGACAAATAACTTTCCAAATGATATATGGCTTGAAATTAGTGAACAACTGCCCCCTACGGAGAAATAATAAAAAAATAAATGTTCCCACTTCTTCTATCCCCTGGCAAAAGTTATTTCTGGTCTTTAATTTGATCTGAGACGAGAGAAACAACCAAGGTTGCAGGGTTTTAATAATTCTTCGGGGTGGAAGATGGTAAGCTAGTGGTTTTGAGTCTCAGGTACATTGACCATATTGACTTTGGGCTATATGGAATATCATTCACTTTGTATTGTTGAGTCATGATACAATCGTCAACTTTTAGAAGCCTGTTCCTTTCCTTGAATAAGATGACTTCCATACCGTAAGAACCAGACTAAATTGCACTGTTTCCTTATAATGATACTTGTTAGGTTTTCCACACTTCCATTTCTGTCTTCCTTCTTGTAGTCCGTCAGAAGCCATATGCCACCTTGCAACACTAACAATGGCTCTAGGATTGGCCCTTCTGAGCCTATTTATGGGGTTCCTGGTTTGTATTATTTATATATTGTGCTAACCCAATTGTCACACATTAAACTGAAGATTACAGAGTGAAGCAAATCAGTATCAATTTATACACATGACTCCGCTATTAGAAAAGTGTGTTCCATGTGCAATTATAAATAGATTCTTTGGTTCTCGTCCATGTTGTCTTATCATGTATTCTGTTATATATTCGGTTAAACGCCATGTTAATGATGAGGAGCTTCCTGCGTTATCCCTATAACTAGACATGTGCAATTCGTTTCGGTCCGAATATGTATTCGGACGAATTTCGGACAATTCGGACATTCGGGTACTTCCGAAGTGTCGAAGTTGCCGAAGTTGTCGAAGTGCCGAAGTTCCGAAGTACAGTATTGCCTAAGTACTAATAAACTTACCCAGTGAAAGAAGAAGAATGTTACATTGTAAATAATTGTAAATAAAAAGTACACAAACATAGCCAGGATTCAGCTGTAAGCATTTGCAACAGAGGGGGGAGGACTCTTATTTCAATTTAGGGCCCCCACCCGCCGCTCAGGGGTGGGGGCCAGGGAGGAGGACATTAGGTCCCCCCCTTATTCTGATTTAGAGCCCCCACCCGCCGCTCAGGGGTGGGGGAAGGGGAGGACAATACGTCCCCCCCATCATTTTACGTTAGGGCCCCCACCCGCCGCTCAGGGGTGGGAGCCGGGGGGGGGTGCTATTTTTTTTTTTTTTTTAAACAGTGAGCAGCCACAGGCTGCTCACTGTTTACTAGACATGCCCCTACTCGTGGTATAGTTAGTAGGGGCAAAATTTACTAATACTAAGTAATTTTTACTTAGTATTAGTAAATTTGGCTGAAAGACCAATTTAGGTCTTTAAGCCTTTTGGTAGATAACTCCCTAATACCGTGGGAATTAGGGAGTTATCTACCAAGCGGCTGCAAGAGAAGTCCGGAGGTGCCGAAGTCCCGAAATTCCGAAGTGTTGAAGTGCCGAATTTCCGAAGTGTCGAAGTTCCGAAGTTGCCGAATTGCGAAAATCCCGAATTTCGGAATGCCGAACCGAAACGAAAATTTTCCCCATGCACATGCCTACCTATAACACCGTACATGCACCCAGAAATAATGCAGGGTTTCATTAGCTATATATACCCTAGGCAATACCATGAGCTTTGTGCTGTTGTTGTCTCAGTAGTGTATTATACTGGGACAACATTTGGCCTCACTTTCCATTTCACTATTCTGATGTATGTCATCCTTGTTTTATGGTTAATCTATTAATCCATATAACATTAAGTCCAGCCACATATAAGAACCGGTATTTTGTTCTCTTATATCTCTACCTGTCTGAGGATGGTTAATACTCTGCGTGTTGGGGCTTGATAATAGATCAATAATCACTACTTCAAAGCTTGTGATAAGAATAAATATGTCTTACTTACTTATCTACGCATATCCTTGGATATTCCTCTGCACTTCAAAATGATAGGATAGAGACTGATGCAGGAGTTCTCGCGGACGGCTCCTTTCCTTTGGAGTAGCCTGCCTATGACCATCAAGCTCTCCCCTAGTCGTCAATCGTTTAAGAAGTGCCTCAAAACCCATCTCTTTAGGTAAGCTTATGGCCTCCCAGAGTAACCTCTACCTCACATACCTGTCTCGTGTGTGTGTGTGTGTGTGTGTGAAGAGGGTATGTAAAGGTGAAAAGGAAAATGCCATCAAGGGGTTCTGGAGACATAATTATAAACCATGAGCGAAGGTTGAGTTAATCTAGTGATAGTGTGGTGTAGTAGTTAAGGATTAGTTTTAGTGTATTGTATGGGTTAATATTTAGTGATAGAGTCAGGGTAGTGTAGTAATTACTATTAATGTAAGATAGTGTAGAAGTTGTGCTAGAGAATAGAGGGGTGTATGTAGTGCATAGTGGTAGTGTTGAGGTTACTGTTAATGTAAGGTAGTGTAGAAGTTATGTTAGAGGATAAAGCGGTGTTTGTAGTATATAGTGATAGTGTTGAGGTTACTGTTAATGTAAGGTAGTGTAGAAGTTATGTTAGAGGATAGAGCAGTGTATGTAGTGTATAGTGGTAGTGTTGAGGTTACTGTTAATGTAAGGTAGTGTAGAAGTTATGTTAGAGGATAGCGCAGTGTATGTAGTATATAGTGGTAGTATTGAGGTTACTGTTAATGTAAGGTAGTGTAGAAGTTATGTTAGAGGATAGAGGAGTGATTGTAGTGTATAGTGGTAGTGTTGAGGTTACTGTTAATGTAAGGTAGTGTAGAAGTTATGTTAGAGGATAGAGCGGTGTTTGTAGTATATAGTGATAGTGTTGAGGTTACTGTTAATGTAAGGTAGTGTAGAAGTTATGTTAGAGGATAGAGCAGTGTATGTAGTGTATAGTGGTAGTGTTGAGGTTACTGTTAATGTAAGGTAGTGTAGAAGTTATGTTAGAGGATAGCGCAGTGTATGTAGTATATAGTGGTTGTATTGAGGTTACTGTTAATGTAAGGTAGTGTAGAAGTTATGTTAGAGGATAGAGGAGTGATTGTAGTGTATAGTGGTAGTGTTGAGGTTACTGTTAATGTAAGGTAGTGTAGAAGTTATGTTAGAGGATAGCGCAGTGTATGTAGTGTATAGTGGTAGTGTAGTGTGATGTAGATGTGTCTAGAACGAAGTGCAGTGCTAGCTTTCATAGTGTAGTATTATTTTATTTAAATTTATTATTAAAAAGCAAATATATCCCCTAATGTGCAGGGTTCTTACAAAATAGGTGCCTTCGGGACACTAACATCCAGCATTAATTAATTTGATATTTTCACCATATATCATGGGTATATGGTGCTTTAGCTTCCCCCCCCCCCCCCCCCCGGCACCTTTTATAGCTGCACGCCAAGCATATTCGGTGATCTTAAGTCCTGCATTATGCAAAGACATCCTAGCTGTGATTGCTCAGCTCCTACGCATTTCACGAGTTGCAGAGAAAGTTAACAATCACCAATGACCTTTGCAGATACATTAGAATGTTTCTTATTGTATGTATTGGTTCTGATGTGTACTATAGTCATTGCTGCCGTTCAGGAGTAGAGGGAGTTTGAGCGCAGGGCTTAAATTTGTGTGTTTGTGCATTCAAACCAGGCTGACCTGTCTGAACCTGCCCCCCTTTCCAGGCAGACCCGTTCCCTTTGGACGGAGCCAGTGCATACTATCGCATCCCTAGCACGTCCTCTTTGCTCCCCCCCACCGTTGTCTTGATTTTTATTATTAATATTATTATGAATATTATCTTATTATTAATATTGTAAAGCGCTGCAAAATAAGTTGGCACTATATAAATACCAGTAATAATAATAACAATTGTGATTCCTGTAAGCTCACCCTCCCCTGAGGGGTTCTATAGGAGAATGCAGGCCTCTATGGCAACACTTTGGCTAAAATTCCTATTGTTCATCAATCATGTGAACCAATCCACTTACCTTGAAACAAGACTTGGCTCAAACCTGTGCAGAGTGAGGATTGCCGCGATTACAAAGCGGGTTCCAGGTGAACTTCCCATTTTAGAGCTTGGTTGCTTCTTCTAAGTGTTGCTTCTAAGTGTCTGTGGTTGGAGATATTCTGGAGAGTTTTACAGAAGCTTCAACTGTCTAAGAGTTGTGCTAAGAGTTTTCTTTTTTACTGTTACAGGTAAGATTCATCTGTAGGAAAAGGTTACTGATTGCACAAGGTTTGATTTCCTGTTGGTAATTATAAGGCATTTGATTGGATTAGGTAGCTACTTGCTATTGATTGCTGTGTAAATTAGCTATTGTTTGCTAATAAGCAGAGGCCTACCCAGGTGTTAAACATTCCTAGTGGGAGGTGATTTTAGGAGTATATAAGGGCTGTTGTCATTAGCTTGGCTAATAGAGCTTGGTTGCTTCTTCTAAGTGTTGCTTCTAAGTGTCTGTGGTTGGAGATATTCTGGAGAGTTTTACAGAAGCTTCAACTGTCTAAGAGTTGTGCTAAGAGTTTTCTTTTTTACTGTTACAGGTAAGATTCATCTGTAGGACAAGGTTACTGATTGCACAAGGTTTGATTTCCTGTTGGTAATTATAAGGCATTTGATTGGATTAGGTAGCTACTTGCTATTGATTGCTGTGTAAATTAGCTATTGTTTGCTAATAAGCAGAGGCCTACCCAGGTGTTAAACATTCCTAGTGGGAGGTGATTTTAGGAGTATATAAGGGCTGTTGTCATTAGCTTGGCTAATAGAGCTTGGTTGCTTCTTCTAAGTGTTGCTTCTAAGTGTGTGTGGTTGGAGATATTCTGGAGAGTGTTGCTTCTAAGTGTGTGTGGTTGGAGATATTCTGGAGAGTGTTGCTTCTAAGTGTCTGTGGTTGGAGATATTCTGGAGATAAACTGGAGGTAATCTGAGGTATTCAGGAGGATAAATAAAAAGTTAAGATTCGTTTGGTTTAAATAATTGATCTCATTGGAATGGCAGACTTAGTTCAGTGTAATAGTTGCTATGCATTTGTTTCGCGTTCCACTTTTTGGAGGTTTAGTTGTTGTCTAATCTGTAGACAGTTCTCTATCTTGCGGCAGGAGATTGTATTTTTGAAGTCTGAGATTTGTAAATTATCTGGTAAACAAACTCAGGCTGGAACTGCTGCAAAGCCACTGCCACAGAGACATACTAGGAATGGCAGATGGATTACTGTAGGATCTGGTAGACTTAGAGTTGTGGATAAAAGGCATATTGCACAGTCTGTTGTTCTACATAATTCATTTTCTGCACTTTCAGAGTGTAATGGTGTCATGGAGACAGGCACTGAGGCTAGTGGTGTTGTGCAGAGAGGCACTGAGGCTAGTGGTGTTGTGCAGAGAGGCACTGAGGCTAGTGGTGTTGTGCAGAGAGGCACTGAGGCTAGTGGTGTTGTGCAGAGAGGCACTGAGGCTAGTGGTGTTGTGCAGAGAGGCACTGAGGCTAGTGGTGTTGTGCAGAGAGGCACTGAGGCTAGTGGTGTTGTGCAGAGAGGCACTGAGGCTAGTGGTGTTGTGCAGAGAGGCACTGAGGCTAGTGGTGTTGTGCAGAGAGGCACTGAGGCTAGTGGTGTTGTGCAGAGAGGCACTGAGGCTAGTGGTGTTGTGCAGAGAGGCACTGAGGCTAGAGGTGTTGTGGAGAGAGGCACTGAGGCTAGAGGTGTTGTGGAGAGAGGCACTGAGGCTAGAGGTGTTGTGGAGAGAGGCACTGAGGCTAGTGCTGTTGTGGAGAGAGGCATTGAGGCCAGTGGTGTTGTGCAGAGAGGCTTGAAGACTATGATGAGGCCTAATAGAAAGCAGTTGTTGTTGGGGGATTCCATCATAAGAGGTGTGGAGATGGACAATGGTGGTCTTGTGAGGTGTCTTCCCGGAGCTACTGCTCACAGAGACAGGAGACGTATCTGTAATATTGTTAAGCAAGCAAAGCAGGAAGGGGAATTGGATGTACTTGTCCATTTAGGGACAAATGACTTGGCTTGCAATGAGGTTTCAGAGGTTAAGGAAGTTTTTAGTGTTTTTGCCAATGATATACGGCAGGTTGCTTCCACACTGTCATTCTCTGAAGTTCTGCCTGTGCATAACACTCAGAATGACAGGCGGATGCGTATTAGGGACTTTAACTTGTGGCTTGGTGAATGGTGTCGGGAGCAAGGATTTGGCTTTATTGCTCATGGTAGCTCTGTTTGGAATGGAAATAAACTGTACAAAAAAGATGGTTTGCATCTTTCTCAAAAGGGAACAAATGTTCTCAGTGAGCATTTCAGAGGTTTTGCTAAGATGTATTTAAACTAGGAGGGGGGGGCAAAAGGGTGATAAAACATCAATCCAATTGTCCCCCAAAACAAGGACAGAAGGTGCCTGTAGCAAGTGTGTTAAAAAAATGATAAGCTTAGAGTCATGTCTACAAATGCTCGCAGTTTAGGGAATAAGATCCATGAACTTGTGGCAATAATGGCAACTGATAGTGTAGCTTTAGTCGCTGTTACTGAGACATGGTATAATGAAAAAAATGACTGGGACATAGCAATACCAGGGTACTCTTTATATAGAAAAGACAGGGAAGGCAAGAAAGGGAGGGGTGGCCCTGTATGTAAAGAATAGCATAAAATCTAGCCTAATAAAGGTTAGTGAGGCGAACATAGAGTCAGTTTGGGTTACGTTAGAATTTGGTAATCACACAGTAGTTCGTGTAGGTGTGATTTATAGGCCCCCAGGACAAATTGAAGAGTTAGATAATCTACTAGTTGAAGAAATAGCTAAAATGACAATGAAGGGGGAAGTTATCACCATGGGTGACTTTAATCTTCCTGATGTGAATTGGAAAACAAAAATAGCTACTTGTGCCAGAAGCACACATATTCTAAACTCCCTACTGGGATTGTCTCTAAAACAAGTCATTGAGGAGCCAACTCGTAAAGAGGCCATACTAGATTTAGTGTTAACAAATGGAGAATTGGTATCAGATATTACTGTAGGTGAAAGTTTAGGATCCAGTGATCATCAGTCAGTGTGGTTTAATATAAGAACAGTGACTGGGTCACACCACACAAAAACAAAAGTTTTAGACTTTAGAAAAACAGACTTTTCAAAAATTAGAATATGTGTAAAGGAGTCATTGTCAGACTGGAGCAACTTAAATGGAGTACAAAATAAATGGGATTATTTAAAAGCTGCACTACTGAAGGCAACAGAAAATTGCATTAGGCTTGTCAGTAAAAGCAAAAAATTCAAGAAACCACTGTGGTACTCCGCAGATGTGGCCAAAATAGTAAAAAACAAAAAGTTAGCATTTAGTAATTATAAAAAAACCCAGAGTGAGGAAGACAGAATGACCTATAAGATTAGGCAGAAAGAGGCTAAGCAAGTTATAAGAGCTTCCAAATCACACACAGAAGAGAAAATAGCACAGTCAGTAAAAAAGGGGGACAAAACTTTTTTTAGATACATAAATGAGAAAAGAAAAGTAAAACAAGGATTAGTTAGATTAAAAACAAAAGAAGGAAGGTATGTAGATGAGGATAAAGGTCTAGCTGACTGCCTCAATGAATATTTTTGTTCGGTATTTACAGCTGAAAATGAAGGAAAGGGACCTCTGTTAAAAAAAAGGATAAATGAGTCATTTATTACACGTGAGTTTACAGAGGAATAGGTTCTATTTCAACTGTCAAAAGTAAAGACAAATAAGTCAATGGGACCTGATGGAATACACCCAAAGCTATTAAAAGAGCTTAGTGGTGTACTAGCAAAACCATTAACAGATTTATTAAACCAATCATTGTTAACAGGAGTAGTCCCAGAAGATTGGAAGTTAGCGAATGTTGTGCCCATTCACAAGAAAGGGTGAGGAGAAATAAATGGGGAGGGAGGGGGGGAATAAATGGGGAGGGAGGGGGGAGGAGAAATACATGGAGAGGGAGGGGGGGAGGAGAAATAAATGGAGAGGGAGGGGGGGAGGAGAAATAAATGGAGAGGGAGGGGGGAGGAGAAATAAATGGAGAGGGAGGGGGGGAGGAGAAATAAATGAAGAGGGAGGGGGGAGGAGAAATAAATGGAGAGGGAGGGGGGGAGGAGAAATAAATGGAGAGGGAGGGGGGGAGGAGAAATAAATGGAGAGGGAGGGGGGGAGGAGAAATAAATGGAGAGGGAGGGGGGGAGGAGAAATAAATGGAGAGGGAGGGGGGAGGAGAAATAAATGGAGAGGGGGGGGGAGGAGAAATAAATGGAGAGGGAGGGGGGAGGAGAAATAAATGGAGAGGGAGGGGGGGAGGAGAAATAAATGGAGAGGGAGGGGGGAGGAGAAATAAATGGAGAGGGAGGGGGGGAGGAGAAATAAATGGAGAGGGAGGGGGGGAGGAGAAATAAATGGAGAGGGAGGGGGAGGAGAAATAAATGGAGAGGGAGGGGGGAGGAGAAATAAATGGAGAGGGAGGGGGGAGGAGAAATAAATGGAGAGGGAGGGGGGGAGGAGAAATAAATGGAGAGGGAGGGGGGAGGAGAAAAATAAATGGAGAGGGAGGGAGGGGGAGAAATAAATGGAGAGGGAGGGAGGGGGAGAAATAAATGGAGAGGGAGGGGGGGAGAAATAAATGGACAGTGAGGGGGGGAATAAATGGACAGGGAGAATAAATGGACAGGGAGGGGGGGAATAAATGGGAGGGGGGGATAAATGGACAGGGGGGGGGATAAATGGACAGGCAGGGTGGGGGGAATAAATTGAAAGGGGGGGAATAAATTGACAAGGTGGGGGTAAGTAATTGACGGGGTTAGGAGGGGTAATGAGAGTGGGGAGGGGAGAAGAGAGTGACTGGGGAGGGGAGAAGAGAGTGACAAGGGAGGGGGGAGAAGAGAGTGACAAGGGAGGGGGGAGAAGAGAGTGACAAGGGAGGGGGGAGAAGAGTGACAAGGGAGGGGGAGAAGAGTGACAAGGGAGGGGGGAGAAGAGAGTGACAAGGGAGGGGGGAGAAGAGAGTGACAAGGGAGGGGGGAGAAGAGAGTGACAAGGGAGGGGGGAGAAGAGAGTGACAAGGGAGGGGGGAGAAGAGAGTGACAAGGGAGGGGGAGAAGAGAGTGACAAGGGAGGGGGAGAAGAGAGTGACAAGGGAGGGGGGAGAAGAGAGGGACAAGGGAGGGGGGAGAAGAGAGGGACAAGGGAGGGGGGAGAAGAGCGGGACAAGGGAGGGGGAGAAGAGAGGGACAAGGGAGGGGGGAGAAGAGAGGGACAAGGGAGGGGGGAGAAGAGAGGGACAAGGGAGGGGGGAGAAGAGAGGGACAAGGGAGGGGGGAGAAGAGAGGGACAAGGGAGGGGGGAGAAGAGAGGGACAAGGGAGGGGGGAGAAGAGAGGGACAAGGGAGGGGGAGAAGAGAGGGACAAGGGAGGGGGAGAAGAGAGGGACAAGGGAGGGGGGAGAAGAGAGGGACAAGGGGGGGGAGAAGAGAGGGACAAGGGGGGGAGAAGAGAGGGACAAGGGGGGGAGAAGAGAGGGACAAGGGGGGGGAGAAGAGAGGGACAAGGGGGGGGAGAAGAGAGGGACAAGGGGGGGGAGAAGAGAGGGACAAGGGGGGGAGAAGAGAGGGACAAGGGGGGGAGAAGAGAGGGACAAGGGGGGAGAAGAGAGGGACAAGGGGGGGAGAAGAGAGGGACGGGGGGAGAAGAGAGGGACGGGGGGGAGAAGAGAGGGACAAGGGGGGGAGAGCAGAGAGGGACAAGGGGGGGAGAGAAGAGAGGGACAAGGGGGGGGAGAGAAGAGAGGGACAAGGGGGGGGGAGAGGAGAGGGACAAGGGGGGGGAGAGAAGAGAGGGACAAGGGGGGGAGAGAAGAGAGGGACAAGGGGGGGGAGAGGAGAGGGACAAGGGGGGGAGAGAAGAGAGGGACAAGGGGGGGAGAGAAGAGAGGGACAAGGGGGGGAGAGAAGAGAGGGACAAGGGGGGGAGAGAAGAGAGGGACAAGGGGGGAGAGAAGAGAGGGACAAGGGGGGAGGGAGAGATTGACATCCATCACACACACACAATGCACCCCTTGCACACAGAAAAACACACAATGCATTACACACACAGACACACACACACAAGCAATTCAACCCTTACATACAATGCATCCCTTACACACACAGAAACACACAATGCATTCCTTACACACACTCAATGCACCCCTTACACACACTCAATGCACCCCTTACAGACACACACTGCATCCCGTACATACACAGAAACACACATTGCAGCCCTTACACATACAAACACAGATTCACACAATGCATTCCTTACACACATATCAGGACATCCCCTACTCCTGTGAACAAACTATTTGGTGGAACATGAAGGTGGACCCTGGGGCCCAGACCATGAGCTGTGTAAGGGGCCTTTAACCCCTTAAGGACCAATCTTCTGGAATAAAAGGGAATCATGACATGTCATACATGTCATGTGTCCTTAAGGGGTTAAAAAAATGGAGCAGCTTTCCGTTCTCCCAGAACACAAACAGCCTCCAGAGAGCCTGTTCTACACCAGACGAGTGGAGCCAGACTGCAGCTAGAGCCCATCACCATCCTCATCTGATTGTAAGTAGGCAATCTAGTATATTATTCGTGGCACTAATCGCTAATTTACCTCACATTAAAGGGACACTTTAGTCCCCAGAACCACTGCAGCTTAATGTAGTGGTTCTGGTGTCTATAGCCCGTCCATGCAGGCCTTTTAATGTAAACACAGCGGCACTGCAGCACTTGCGTTAGTTAACATGGGGCATTGTGATGTCATATGGGGGGGGGGGGGGGCGGCAAACTTTACTTTTGCCTAGGGCGGCAAAAATCCTTGCACCGGCCCTGTTAACATGTATAGCTTGGTGGAAAGACGAGACAGGGGGGATATGATAGAAACATTTAAATACATAAAGGGAATCAACACAGTAAAGGAGGAGACTATATTTAAAAGAAGAAAAACTACCACAACCAGAGGACATAATCTAAAATTAGAAGGACAAAGGTTTAAAAATAATATCAGGAAGTATTACTTTACTGAGAGGGTAGTGGATGCATGGAATAGCCTTCCAGCTGAAGTGGTAGAGGTTAACACAGTAAAGGAGTTTAAGCATGCGTGGGATAGGCATAAGGCTATCCTAACTATAAGATAATGCCAGGGACTAATGAAAGTATTTAGAAAACTGGGCAGACTAGATGGGCCGAATGGTTCTTATCTGCCGTCACATTCTATGTTTCTATGTTTCTATGTTTCTAGAACAAATCAGCCAAAATGGAAATATCGCTGACTTTGAGGATTTTTTTAAATCCAGATATTTGTGCCTTAAATTTCAAAATCACTTTAATTTGCTTTGAATTACCAGAGTTCCAGGTTCCGACTCCGAGTGCATATAAGGTGACTATTATATTATTACACCGCATTCTAATGATGCTGGCAAAGCATTCTGGAATTTTCAATTCTACGACAGATAGCATTCTACCTTTGGTTAGTCACTGGTTGACTAGTCCATATATTTGCCACACTTCTGAAGAAGCCTCCATAGGTGAAACGCGTAAAGTGGATTTTATATGGACTTTCTCATAGAGTATTTTATGCATCTTGCTTTTTATCTATATATATGTTAATAAATAGTTTTAATATACTTTTTATTACTTTTTATTACTCTGAGATCTCCATATTATATTTTGTTCCTGGTTTTCGTCTATATTCCTTGGTGGGGATCATACCACCTATGCGCTACTAACTAGAGCGAGGTACGCTCTGGTAAATGTGAGTACGATACCTTTTATTCACTTATCACCCATACTAATATTGGTACTTACTACACTATGTGGATATTCCTGTCTGTTTTTTCTATTTGAGACCATCAAGACGCTGACTACTTCACATATATCCTAGGACGGGGATCATTCCGTCTACGCGCTAAAACAGCAGAGCTCTGTATTTAGCTCTGCCAAATGTGAGTGTATAACCATATATTTCTTTTTCACTCTCAGATTACCCACAGGGTTACACTATTATTTTGTATATTTCTCTTTTTTTTGAGGTATACCGTTGAAATTGTAAGGCCAAAAGGACTTGAGTACGTATGTCCGTATCATAATAAGGGCGCGGTTTTCTTTTATTGTTGTTCACTATAGTCCATATATTTACATGCATATGTGCGAGAGTATATAAATGTAAAAAAATATTATATACATATTTTGATGTATATACTATTGGTGTGTGTATATATCTGTATTTTAATTTTGTCTGCTGGTTGTTAACTTCTCCCTGTTTTCACGGAATGAAAGAGAGCTGTTTAAAGCACTGTCAGTCTGAATTCCCATTAATATGCTGTGAAATCTGTCTCCTTTGCCTGCTTTCACACTGTGCTGCCGGTTCAGCTTGACATCTGCCACTTAAAGCTGTTTTCGGCCTGTCAGAGAGAAGCGGGGTGCTGTAGCACCTCTGCATCACCCTCGTTTTTTCCCTGTCAAACGGTGCTTTGCCACCAAAGTGAGACGTGCCTAAGAAAAGCAGCAATTGTCTAAAAGGAACGCGCCAGTCTCCAACATTAGCAGGGGTGCACTCACTAACGGGGAACTGGACAGCAAACGCATTGTCGGATTCTAAAATAGACCCGCACCATACGGTCTATTAAAGTGTACCTGTCACTCTGTCCCCTAAACCCAATTTAACTTGGATCAATAAAGCTGAGAAACAAAAGATGTCTCCATGTTGCGTGAATGTGGCTTTAAATAGTTCTGATACGTCCATTTGTTTACCGTGTGCTAAGTGCTCTGTCGTCTCACTAATATTTACTTGCGTGCATGTGGGTTTTTTCTTTGGCCAGTTTGTGTCTTTGTTTAATGTGTCAGCCTCACCTTATACATGCTGATTTAAGGAGGTGTTTAATTAACGTGCAGTTATCCTGTGTTAGGATATGTTCCAAGACGAGTCACTTGTTAAAGGTTGTTATAATGTGTTAAAATGTGTTAACTGAACTGATTGTCTGGTATTTAAACTGTGGATTAGGAAACGTGTTTGTGTTTGTTCTTTTGGTCTATTTTGTTTGTTGTAGTTTGAATGCTAGTCATAGGATGGCGCCAGGAGGCTACTGGCAGCGTTACCACTATATCAACCTGTAGTAGTTATAGTGTTTAGAATTCAATTTGTCCGGTGGCCATTCTGTCTTACATTTTCGTGCCCGCTGACACTATTTACATATCACCCTACTGAAACCTTTCCTATGTCCTATGAGTTATGTGAAGGACGCTGTAAGGTTTAGGCTGGCTTAAATATCTGCCTTGTTTCTTTTTTGTCAATCTTTCTTTTATTGAGGCATTAGGAGTTATGGTACAGAAAAAAGAGATGGAGTTATAACAAATGATCACAGAACAACATTGCAATAAAATGCACAATGGCATCATCTCCTGAGTGACAGCCTCTTTTTTGTTGGTGTTTTTCAATTAAACAAGCATAACAAGCATCTCTAAACATTTAACATGCTATTAGGCGTATAGGGTAGGCTAGACATGTAGATAAGTAACATGGTTAGCGTGAGTTGTACTTTTAGAACATAACTGCATATCCAACAGGCTTGAAGAATGTCCTCGGAATGATAATAATACCACTGGTGCCAATCATATTAAAGAAAAAACTGAGACATAAGATTTAATATTAAAAACTATAGTGGGTAGAGAGTAGTACAGGGTTAAATTTGGCTTTGCCTTGAATGGGCCAAGAGCCTATGTAAAATGGGAGACCATAAGCCACAAAGGGCATCTAGCCAATACCCACTGACCAGTGAAGACCACCCCCGGTACTCTGTGGACTCTTCCCACCAGCCCCAGGCTCTGCAACAGTCCAGCACCTGTTTCCCACTGGTCCGGTTGCCTTCAATTGTCTGGGCAGTGACTGAGGGGTAAAATAAACATATATATTCATCTGTTTTTTTGAGCACCCTGGAAGATTTGTTTCCAGCACGAGATACACTCACTGGGCCATCACTAGTCCTGGGCAATGACCCCAGTGACAGGGGTTACAGTAGGTTTCTCAAGCCTCTACACAGAGTGCGTACAAACAACATTGCATGACGAGAGCCCCCTATTCTCTTAGCCAGAGATCCAATGTGATGATGGTAGATATCGGAAGAGGATTGATAATCTGTCTTGGGGAGGAGGGAAGGAGGGAGATATCTGGGGCTGGGGGTCTCGTGATTGTGACAGCCTTTTTAATTTATAAACACTTTGCTCCTCACACAGATTGTTCACCATGACTCAACAAGTCAGCCTGCCACATACCTGAGGGGGTACAGGGTTGAGCACTGCACTCCTTGCCCCGGATTAAGGGGAACAGAAGAGAATAGCTCAGTGTGTCTGAGGAGTGCATACAGGGGTATAACTAGGAATCACAGTGCCTGGTGCAAGAATTAGAGAATGGCCTCCCTTATGCTCTCACTGATACACATACACTGACACGACACAGTCTTTGGCACACACACTGTTTAACCAACACACTCTCACTGACAGACACACACTGACATACACTCATTGACAGGCACACACTCTTAGATGCGCATACCGTGACATACAAACACTCACTGACGGACATACACTCAATGACAGACACACACTCTCACTGATTTGACACACATGGACAGAAACCCACTCTCATAGATTTGACACTCACTGACAGACAGACAGTCTCACTGATTGGACACTCACTGACAGACACACTTACTGACAGATACCCACTTTCACTGACTGACATACATTCTCACTGTTTTTATACACACTGACAGACACACACACTCAGTGACAGACACACTTACTGACACACACACACTCTCTAACTGATTTGACACATGCTGACAGACACACACAGTCAGTGACAGACACACTAACTGACACACACACTAACAGATTTGACACACGCTGACAGACACACACACTCAGTGACAGACACACTAACTGCCACACACACTCTTACTGATTTGACACACGCTGACAGACACACACTCACTGATGCTGACACACTCACACATATACATATTCTTTCACACACACAAATGAGTTTTATTTATTGTGGGGCTTTTTAAGGCCTATCCAGCCTCCATACCTTTGGGAGAGCTGGTGTGGGTCCTGCCTCCCCTGCTCCCTTGCATGCTGTTTAGTAATGTTGAGGCCGGAGTGACGTCATATCCCACTTCCTGGCATCACTGCAGAGAGAGCAAGGTAGCAGTGCTGGAAGAGCAGGAACATCAGCGACCCCTCGCTGCTGCCTCCTTTCTCTACCCCCGGATATTGTATATGTCGGCAAAGTAGGCACTTGCCATCCGGATATGCAGGTGCCAACTCTGCCTTAGTGGAGATATGCCCACATTGGGGGGGAGGCTCTAAGGTGGCCATTCGTCCAGCTCATGGGCCCCCTGTGACAGGTGGAACACAGTGGGTCCAGTCGCACTCACATTCTTAGCGACCCCTGTAGCTCCCCCACTGAGCGCATATAAAATGATGTGGCAAACGTATTGCTTGAGTGCCAACAGAGAGGTATCTGCGTGCCAGCTGTGGCATGTGTGCCAAAGGTTCGCCATCGCTGCTCTAGGTTAACTGACGAACTGGGTTCTCGTCTGGTGTACCCTTTCGAGTTATGGTGACCCCTAAGAATATGCATATATGCGGAAAAGCTGTGTAAGAGACACTTGCAGACAATGGGGGGGAAAAAAAATCTTCTTAGTCTGCCCAAAACCCTGTGTTATTCCCCCCTCTTCTATAATATTTGCTAGTCAGCATATGAAAGAGAAACAAACACTGAAAAGGGGGCTTCATGTCTTTTTTTTTTTTTTTAATTCCCTTTAAAAAGAGGGAGTATAATAAAATCTGGACATGGGACAATCTGCATTAATTAAAATTAAAAAAAAACAAGGCGGGGGAAATCTACATAGCTCTTGATGAATCGAGCCTAAAAACATTTAAAAAAACAAAACAAAACTGAAATAAAGAATCACACGGCTTCCGTCTCTCCTGTGCTACACAGTCTACAGTGAGCATTTAGTCAGACCCTTAACTTAAAACAAAGGGTTCTGTCCTCTCTCCCTGTGACTACAATGTATGTTTCCTCCTACTTTAGCTCATCTTCATGCCCAATCATGAGGATCTAATTGGAAAAGGCAGGGACTGGTAACCCCCTCAACCCATCTCTTCTTCCTCTTTGGGATTCTATTCTCATATGGGAACCAGAAACTGGCACAGAATCGTGGGAATGAAGCAAACAGCTGTCTGTCACAGCCTCGCTCACCACTTCATCAGTCCCTTCCTTCCTAATGGCCCCCGGTGTCACAGATATGTAGGACTTTCAAAAATGCAGTTATTTGGGTCAGCTGCGAGGTGCTAGGAGCAGAGACCTCTAAAACAGAGAGAGTGAGAGACAGAAAGGGAACTAAAAACAAAAACAAAACAAAAATTATAATAAACCGTGGTAACGCAGAAGCAAAAGAACAAAAAAAGGGAAAATAAATCGTTAGCAGTAATTATCGGGTGTAGGGACAAACGATTAATTTGCAAGTCAATTAGTCTCCGTTGGGTTCATGTTCGCTGTTCTTAGCCAGCGAGGGGGAAAAAATAAACTTTCTTGTGCCTTTAATCCTTTTTTTGAGAGAATTGAAAATGTTACCACTTGGAACTTGCCAACAATGAGAGCTACAAAGGCAAAGAGAGGCTACAGCTGGCATATTGATAAGGGAGGGCCACTGTTGGGTATCTGCTGCCAACATAGAATGCCAGTCACTTCTGGCTGGGATGGTTATAATCAATGAATAATTCACAGTCATATCCATCCATCCAACCAACCAGATCAATAGAATAATGATCCAGCATATCTCCAGTTTCATTTAGTGTTCTTTTATTGTGGTCCCAACATAAAAGATGATGTTTCGATAGTTTTTCTGGTCTTTGTCAGCTATCTAGCCAGATTAAGACACTCATTCGGCAGGAGCATGTGTCTGCTTAAGCGGACAGATATGGTTTACGGGCCCGAAATGGCCTGTGCATGGCGATGCTTACGTTTGATAGGAAAGTATTCTCGTTTAATAATGTTATACATCCAGCATTGTCAAAACCTGCCATTGAATCGTCATATTCTGGCAATGAAATTATGAATCTATTATTTAAAAAAAAAAAAAAAAAAAACACACTCAAATCATACTCTATAACATAACGATAATATGAAACAGTGTATCAATATGTACAGTTTGAGATACGTGAGCAAAAAAATAGCTCTGTGATAAGTGGGAGTTTCCATCATTCTATCACGTCATTCTGTCTAGGCCAGTTTGATTTGTTGAACCAGTCAATCCCATTACTACTTTATTTACAGTATATGGCAATGCACACGTGGTCTGTGAGCTCTGTATTAATTGGGGAAGGACATTCCTTATTATTTGACATGTCTTACCCACCCACTGGGGGTATTATGGGCTCAGAGAGTGGGTACCCACCAGCTGATTCATTTTTTATAAACCTCAATATTATTATTTAATCGCCTATTCACTCATTCTCCTTATATTAACCTGCATTGTGCTACTTTAAGGGGGTGTCCTAGTTACCCCAACCAAGGATAGGGGGAAGGAGCTGAGGGGCCTCTTGATCTAAACATTAACACTTTCCTCATTGAATAGGCGATGAAGGTAGAGAAGGTGCCATAATTTCCCTTCTTGTTCATTTATTTTCAAGGAAATCTGGTGTATTCCTAAATTGGCATTTGACTTAATTATTTTGAAGTGTCAAATTGAGGAAAAATAACATTTTCTGTCTTCCTTAATATGGTTATAATAAGAATTTTCAAAGAACTCTCTAAGTTTCATCTGACATGAAGTTGTGCCACCTCAAAAGGTTAAAAGTTTTTAATTTTTTTTCTTTTTAGATTTTTCTGTAAATTTCTTCCATTTCATTTTCTGTTCCTCAGACAGGTGGGTCTATAGACCTCTGATACTCCTTGTGTGGCTGTGCTGGAGCCTTCACTGAAAAAAGCTTTGTTAAATATAGTGATAGGCATTCATTGCAAACCCTATCATTAAGCCACCCATGAAACCTGTCAAGGTGTGAAATTTCTCTTCACTTCGAACATCTCCTTCCACCACTTATGAATGAGGACTTTAGTGTTCCCCTCACCCTTTCCTCTTCAAGTTTCCACATTGGTGTGAAAATTAGTTTAGATTAGGAAGCGCGAACAAAGGCCATTGAAATAAAGAGCAGAGTAAACGTCAATAAGCCACCAATAAATGAAGTTGATAATGGACCATCCATGTGGCAAGTGCGTCATCTTCATGCAGGGGAGACCAAAGAAAGACAGACGATGAAGGAGGCTCAGCTACAGAAAGGACTAGGAGGAAAGACAAAGACAACAGTCCCAATAAGAGAGCAGAATGACACAGGGAACTAGCACAGAGCAAGGACCTGAAATCGTCATTGTGTGATGGGAGCAAAGGGCCAGAGATAAGTGGAGCAGCGGGTTAACGTGAAGAGAGATTAAGAGGGAAGACAGGAGAGGGGACGCCAGATGGTGCTACCCTGAAACCATTCCCTGCAAATAATTCCCACACACAGATTTAATGCTGGCATTGGGACTGAGCCTGGGAGAATTGCTCCTATTTATAAATTACTTTCATATTAATGTGGTGTACTTTAAAAAAGCCATGCATTATCTCATACAGCACAGCGTGCATTGATTATAATCTACCAGGCTGTAGCGATATCTTTTGGCGTGAGATCCCAGTCCATCCTGCGGTTGTATATTTATTTAGTATTTATGCAATATCCTGGGAGTGTCGCTTTGTAAAAGCCATTAATTATTTGTTAGAGATCATTTTGCTTTATTATGGCTATTGAACATGGGACAGGCAAACATTTTGTTAAGCGAACCTGACACTTGTCATTTTTTTAACAAATCAAAATTAATTAAATCCTTACTATGGGGTTTGTTTTAAAAAAAAATAAAAATGTTGTTATGACGTTGGGTTCACATTAAGTGCTAACATCCCCTTAATCACTGAATATATAATTTACCAAAGATACATTTTAATAGTTTAAGAGATATAAAATAGTTAACACCCTCTCCATGGCTGTCTCTGTCATGAGTCTGGGTTTGTGGTTTATGTTACACCTATTCCCACGTACCTCCTGCATACATTGTAGTTGCTGTGATGGAGAGCAGGAGAACTGTCTGTAGGAGGGTCCCATCACTCTTGCCTGTCAATCAGTTGTAGACACATGGTGTGTGTATACCAAAAATTGATTGACAGGGGAGGAAGGGATCATTCTCTTTACAAATCTATGCATTTATCAGCAATTCTTTTGGCACAATAAGCAGAAAACATTTTATGCTCATTGATTTGACCGTCTCATTTATGTCAGCTGTCCTGAGCATCTCATTGTGTGATGGCCACTGAACGTCTATGGTAATTAAATGCACAAGCATAAGGTGATGTGACTGATTTCAGCCATCTCAGCGGATCTTTCATAGAGGACATTTCTATATTAATATCGAGAGCAAAATAAATTACAAATAATTACACAGTCAATCTGCCAAATGAGGCTCCAACTTTTGCCAGTAGTTGATGACAGATCAGAAATGGCAGTTCCAGAGCTGACTATAGGCTAACAGACAGAGTTATTTACTAAAATTCATGGGCAAAAATTGGCTGATTTATAGAAAATTTCCAATAAATAAATAACCTGTTCACTTTAAAAAAAAACAAAACCCTAACAGTATAGGCTAAAGTATTTTTAAAATAAATAATTAACCCCATTAAGGACACATGACGGAAATATTCCGCCATGATTCCCTTTTATTCCAGAAGTTGTATCCTTAAGGGGTAAATTGATTGTAGATGCCACCTGTATGTAAGTAAAATAAATATTAATTTTCACTCACCTGTAATCATACCTCCCAATATTGAGACGTGTGGGCGGGCATAAGAGGGTACGTCACCCAATAGGACAGCCAAACATGGAAAATAGGTCGGTGTGCCTGCTTGGAAAAGGGATGGGCCGACCCATGGTAAGGGCCTGTCTGTCTGGCCCCCACCTGCAGGACCTTGCTTTCTGCATGGTCCTAGTGCCTGTTTAAAGCACTCTCACGCTCACAGTGCTCGCGCGTCTAATGATGTGTTGCCCTTGGACATTTTTCTGGAGTTGGGATGAGGGATGAGGGACTCCAGGGAATAAAATGGGAACGGTGGGACAGGACCTCAAGATTGGAACTGTCAGGACTGTTGGGGGAAGGCCTGTTTAGCAGACCTGCTTTTAAAGTGTTAATTTTTGTAATAGTATCATGAATCACCATCCATTTTTCACTATTGCCCATTGCTCCAGGTTATCTATAAGGTTCCACGAGCAAGCAACCTTCTGCACTGCCCTCCTGCCTTTGGCTTAGTTTGTGAGTATCTTGTTTCTAATCAATTTGTTCTGCTAAAAGTATTTATATCTGTCAGGAGATTGAAGCTGTACACGCACTACCCATGTATGGGTAAAACCGATATATGCATGAGATCAAGACGCATGCCACTGGTTACACATTGGTTGCACATTACCACACGCAGGGACACCTAAACAGTGCCATGCACAGATACTCTTACATACACTGCCGTACACTGATATGCACATGTATACACACAGATACACTTACATACACTGATATGCACACATATACACACAGATACACTTTAAGACATACACATCCACACACTGAAACTCATGCAATGATATAGTAATACACACAGGCACAGATTCTCAAACACTGAGACATACACATTTCAACAAACACTGACACACAGGCAAAGATACACATGGATCCACAAACACTGACACACAGGCAAAGATGCACACAGATCCACAAACACTGACACATAAGCAAAGATACACACGGATCCACAAACACTGACACATAATTAATGGTAAATTTTCAGGCTGGACAAAAGTGGTAAGTGATGTCCCTCAGGGTTCTGTTTTGGGACCGCTTCTATTTAACATGTTTATAAATGATCTTGAAATAGGCATTGAAAGCCATGTATCAGTGTTTGCAGATGACACAAAACTTTGTAAAGTAATAAAATGTGAGCAGGATATTGCTTTGCTGCAGAGGGATTTGGATAGATTGGAGGACTGGGCACTAAAATGGCAGATGAAATTTAACGTAGAGAAATGCAAAGTTATGCACTTTGGGGTTAAAGAATACACAAGCAACTTACACACTAAATGGTAGTGAATTAGGGATAACCACACACGAGAAGGATTTGGGAATTGTTATAGACAACAAATTAGGCAGCAATATGCAATGTCAATCTGTAGTTGCTAAAGCCAGTAAGGTTTTGTCATGTATAAATAGGGGCATAAATTCTCGGGATGAAAATATAATTGTGCCTCTTTATAAATTGCTGGTAAGACCACACCTTGAATATGCTGTGCCTCTTCTAAAGAAAGATATCATGGCACTAGAAAAAGTCCAGAGACGAGCTACAAAATTGATAAAAGGAATGGAGCATTTTAGTTACGAAGAAAGGTTAAAAAAATTAAATCTGTTTAGTTTGGAAAAACGGCGCCTGAGAGGGGATATGATAACTTTATACAAATATATTCGGGGCCAGTACAAACCTTTATCTGGAAATCTATTCATAAACAGGGTTATACATAGGACACGAGGTCACACATTTAGGCTTGAAGAAAGGAGATTTCATCTAAGGCAAAGAAAAGGTTTTTAAACAGTAAGAGCAATAAGGATATGGAATTATCTGCCTGAAGAGGTGGTTTTGTCAGAGTCACTACAGATGTTTAAACTGCAATTGGATAAATACTTACAAAAACATAACATACAGGGATATACTTTCTAATTAGTGGGGGTAATAGCTGCTTGATCCAAGGAGACATCTGACTGCTATTTTGGGGTCAAGAAGGAATTTTTTCCTAGTTTGTGGCAAAATTGGAAGCGCTTCAGACTAGGTTTGCCTTCTTTTGGATCAACCGCAACAACATATGTGAGGAAGGCTGAACTTGATGGATGCAAGTCTCTTGTCAGCTATGTAACTATGTAACTATGCAACTATAAGCAAAGATACACAAGGATCCACAAACACTGACACACAGGCAAAGATACACACAGATCCACAAACACTGACACACATGTAACGTACATTGATTTAACACATTTATGGGCACGTCTCATGAGAAGCAAGACATGTTCCTCTGAGCCATGAGAGTGGTTGGTTTCCAAGCTAGCCAATCACAGTACTCTTACAGAAAATTCAAAATAGCTGAAATCTTTCCCATCTTGAATTTTACATTTAAAACCAGGATGTCTGCACGCTAATAAACATGCCTACATTATACAGGTGCTCCTGAGTCCAATTAATACAACATTATTATCCAACGCATTCACTCATTCACTAAACGCCAGCAGTTTTGGCACAAATAATAAGAATTTAGTTACAGTATACGATCATGCATAAGCCCAATATACTCTGTCTTTGGCAGAGTTTTGTGAGGTTTTCTTTATTTTAATGTAGTCAATGAGTAATTAATGAGGGCAAAAACCTATCAAATGTCGTGTCTCAGTGGTCAGTGTCCGTTTAATGATTGTTCAACAAAGAAAATAACTGACCAGACGTGAGCTAGGATAAAGATAGCATGCATCTTAAACATCAAATGATTGGTGAGGGGCTGTTAGGGGCAAATTCTGGAGATACAGTATATGTTGAAGGTACTCCTAACAAGATAGTTCTACTTACATTTTCAGATACATCACCCAAGTAACCCAAGTAAAACAACAAAAAACAAAAACTCCCTATTTACATTACTCACACAAGAGCTACCATTAAACAAGGATCTCATTGTAGTTATAGTGCCTCACCAGCAGATGGTGTTTGTGTGGAACACCTTGGTATTGCCTAATTTTGTCTTTTTTTTTTAATTCTTCAGGGGCCATCTTAGAATCCTCTTTCTACTGATGGCCAGTTTGGGGTAACTAAAGCTCCATGAGCTCCAGCTAGTGTCCACATAACAGCTCCAACATCTCCACCATGACCAGTTTGTTTGACCAGTTTTGTAATGTAGCGTGATAATAATGGTTACGTTGACACGTGTGTTTTTTTAAACACTTTCAGATCTAGCGTTTTGGTTGGAGAGTACATATGCATCTGTTGTATTTTTTTTTTATTTTCCTGTGTTATTTTGTATTACAGTGTTTATTTTTTCTTTAACTGCTTTGATTAAAGGGACACTGTAGTCACCAAATCAACTTTAGCTTAATGAAGCAGTTTTGGTGTGTAGATCATGCCCCTTCAGTCTCACTGCTCAATTCGCTGCACTTTAGGAGTTAAATCACTTTGTTAATGCAGCTTTAGGCACACCTCCCTGCATGTGACTTACACAGTCTTCCTAAACACTTCCTGTAAAGAGTCATCTAATGTTTATACTTAATTTATTGTAAATGCTGTTTAATTTAGAATTTCTTATCTCCTGCCCTGTTTATAGCTTGTGAGACCCTTCATGAGCCTCCTGCATGTGATTAAAGTTCAATTTACAGAGCAGGAGATAAAAACTTTTAAATTAAGTTACATCTGATTACAACTGAAACCATTTTGTTTTCAAGCAGGCTGTGTCAGTCACAGCCAGGGGAGGTGTGGCAAGGGCTGCATAAACAGAAACAAAAGCGATTTAACTCCTAAATGGCAGAGAATTGAGCAGTGAATCTTCAGAGGCATGATCTATACACGAAAACTGCTTCATTAAGCTAAAGTTGTTTTGGTGATTATAGTGTCGCTTTAAGAAGGAATTGTTAGTGTATATTAGGTAACATTGCCTGGTTAAATGCAGGGGAGTTGGTTGTGGTGTTACCTCTTCTTATGTGCGTTTGGTGCATTGGTTAACTGTTACAAACAGTAGTTTATCAAGTGCTTTTAGGCGTTGAAGTTGCTAAGACTCCTATGGTTCTATTAAAGTGTTTGAATGACGGTAATTGCCTAACCTTGACAGTTTAACATAATGTATGGAAAGCTTTGTTACTGAACCAATTATTGGCGAAAGTGTTTTTGAAAAGTATTGGAATCATGAGAATCATGAGCCTGTGATTGCTTTAAGATTGTTAATGTCACATCAGCTGCTGCTAACGTGTCAATACTTATTTAATGATAGATTTAACTTTACACCATAGATTTCTATACGGGTTATTTTATCCAGTGTTTAAGATCCTCATCACAACATATTTTTGCTGACGCAATCTTATACAAAATTAGTTCTCCAGATATTAGTTGTACATAGATTCTTCTCTAGTGCCACCTCCTCATCACTACCCATCTTGGTTGGGCACTGCATGACTCCGTTCCTGGTCCCTTTTTGTTCTCTATCTACACCGCCTCTCTTGGTAACCTTACTAGCTCATTTGGATTTCCGTAACTTTCAAATATTGATGAAACTCAGGTTTATCACTCCTGGAACGAGTAATTAATTGACTCTTTTCTATCACTAAATTCATTGTGACCTATTTTCTAAATTCAAATTTTTCTAAAATTGAACTGAACCCATCTCCTTAAAAAATTCCACCTCCACATATCCACCTGTCGGCAAACGGAGCAGCAATTACCCCCCATTCTCCAGCACCAATACTTTTAATTCAGATCTCACATTTTCTTCCTACATCCAGTCTGTGCCCGTATTATGTAACTTCCACCTTAAAATATTGCCCATATTCACCTCTAATGCATGATGCTGCTATCATTTCCCACCTTGACCGCTGTAATTCACTCTTGCTTAGCCTTACAGATGCCCACATTGTACCACCTTAACCTAGGAATAAAAGCTGCTACCAGGCTTATCTTCATCACTCACCAGTACTTTCAAACCTCGACAATTTGCCAGCCATTCCCTACACTAGCTTCCTGTACCCATCAGGATTTAATTATTACTTTTATTATTATTGGTATTTATATGGCGCCAGCTTATTCCGCAGCGCTTTACAATAAAATAGTAATTCAAGCTAGTTACACTTAACTACAAACAGCTGAATAGTTATAATACTCTTTACATTTTCTCTTTGTTTAACAAAATACACTCACTAATGGAAAAATGATCATTGCGTTTTAGTAAAAAAAATATGTTGTCAGAAACCTGAGACACAACATTCTGTTCTAAGAGGATTTCTGACATCATCCATTGACGGTGTACTGGGCCATTAGATTCTGGATGCCTTAAAGGGACACTATAGTCACCTGAATAACTAACTTTAGCTTAATGAATCAGTTTTGGTGTATAGAACATGCCCCTGCAGCCTCACTGCTCAATCCTCTGCCATTTAGTCGTTAAATCCCTTTGTTTATGAACCCTAGTCACACCTCCCTGCATGTGACTTGCACAGCCTTCCATAAACACTTCCTGTAAAGAGAGCCCTATTTAGGCTTTCTTTATTGCAAGTTCTGTTTAATTAAGATTTTCTTATCCCCTGCTATGTTAATAGCTTGCTAGACCCTGCAAGAGCCTCCTGTATGTGATTAAAGTTCAATTTAGAGCTTGAGATACAATTATTTAAGGTAAATTACATCTGTTTGAAAGTGAAACCAGTTTTTTTTTTCATGCAGGCTCTGTCAATCATAGCCAGGGGAGGTGTGGCTAGGGCTGCATAAACAGAAACAAAGTGATTTAACTCCTAAATGACAGTGAATTGAGCAGTGAAATTGCAGGGGAATGACCTATACACTAAAACTGCTTTATTTAGCTAAAGTAATTTAGGGGACTATAGTGTTCCTTTAAAGACAAGCCTGCATATTGTCTTGCCTTCTAGGGCTGTCATTGGGTAACAGTATCAGCAGGTGATGTGGGACCTCATTAGAGTGGCTACTGTTTCTCAAATACATGTATTTATAGGTTTATGGTGTCTTATGGAAAAAATACTTTCATTAGTCTCTGACCGTATCTTATAGTTAGGATAGCCTTATGCCTATCCCACGCATGCGTAAACTCATTTACTGTGTTAATCTCCACCACTTCAGCTGGAAGGCTATTCCATGCATCCACTACCCTCTCAGTAAAGTAATACTTCCTGATGTTATTTTTAAACTTTTGCCCCTCTAATTTAAGGCTATGTCCTCTTGTGTTAGTTTTTATTTTATTTTAAATACACTCTAGTGGTTATATGCTGTAGTGGTTATGGTGCCAGGAATTCCCTGGCACCCCTCCCCCCTTTCATTGTAAAGAGTCAATATGTTTTAGAGCAGGTTGACTTCCTACTTGGGATATGACAATATATCTACCTGTCTCCACTACTTTCTGCACTAAGCTACTGCTTAGGAGTTTACATTAGCTCTCCTGAGCTAAGCGCTGTATTGTAGGACTAGCACATTAACTTGGAGAGTGTCAGCAGGGCTTAGCTCAGACACAGAGCTTCCAAGTCTATCAGAAGTAGTGGAGACAGGGATTGGTGTCCGATGGATCCCTGGTAAGAAGTATGCAGTGGTTATGGTGCTTGGAGCGTTCCTTTAAATAGCGCTATTGTATAAGTGTGAAACACCGTTGATAGCAGCAATATATAAATGTCAACAACAACATTATATAGCTGTGAATCGGGTAGGTGCTCAGTGAAGCTTGATGATTGCCAGTTTAGGCTGCGTGAAGTTGTGGATCGGGTGATTGTTAGGGGGTAACCTATTACAAAATCTAATTTATTACACCTCAAGTCAAAATTAGAACATATGAAGTTACCTTTATAAATCCTGAACAATTTTAAACTCCATTTTATGATGCGATTGGACTTATAAACTGGACATTATGAGACTCAACATAAAACACGCTTCATTACAACACTAAGCCACTGCTAAGTTAGGCGGTATACAACTGTGGATTAGGTAGCTACTAACCTACAAAGAGGTAAGTAAAGATATACAGTATGGCAGGCATGTAATAAAAATAGCAGTTCTAATAAGCTGTATTTAGGGTTGTCTGCATTAATACGACTACAGTATCTGTCTGTAAATGGCAATATTTATTTTCACTGCCCTGATTTCCTGAGGACAAGTTGTGGCAGAGCAGTAAGATTACCCAGCATTGGCACTGCAATGCAATGCTGAAACCCAGCCAAGTGGGCACAATCCCGTCAGATCTGTACAGTGAGTTGCTCTGTGCCAGGGCCAGTCTGGGGACCTGTTTATTTTTGTTATTTAATCAACGCGTACAATTCCCTCGCTTGCTTCTCTGCCCAGCCCTCTGTCTCACTTCTACAATTCTCCAATCCACATCGAGATTCTCTAACATCAAAGTTATATGTTTCCAAAGGTGGGGTGTACAATAGACGTGTGCGTTTAATTTAAATGTAGTGCGCTTTGTCTGAATTTTGGGAGACTGGTAGTTTGTCTGAATTGCATAACTCTGAAGCACTATATGGACGTATCACAAAACAAGTGAAACGGACAATGGACTAACAGTCTCACTTGATTCGTAAATTGGAGTTCAGTATGTGGCTTAAAAAAAGAAGAAGAGATAATTTATGGGATAATAGATAAATGATGGTTATGGGACAACCACTAAATATTGATTTTATTGCCAGATCAAGTGAAAAATGACCAATAAACACGGAAAAGGATGACCGGTAAAACAAATCTGTATATTTATACATTGATATTATATATCTCTAATACATATAAAATATAGATTTATATAAATGTAGAGTTGTATGTACTGTTTTCCCCACTTTTCCCTCTATTGGCTACTTCCTCTCATTTGATCTGTGAACAAAATGGTGGAAAATGCATTCGTGTTCTGCAAAATATATACATAGTATATAACTACATAATTGTCGTTGGTGTATTAGGAGGAGAAGCTGTGTTCCCCGTTATTTGTATATTAGGTGAAGGGGCCAGTTGTGTTCTTGCTTTTATATTATTATTATTAGGAGTGGGGAGCTGTGCACTAAATAATGGCTTATAAAGTAATATTTGATCAGTTATAATAAAAATAACATAATTACATCATTATGGGGCTCCTCTCTCCACTATGTCCCAAGGCCATTGCGCTCTGATATGGATGAATAAATAAATAAATAAATGGAACTTGGATAGTCTGTGGACAGGTCACATGGGGAGGGGTAATGTATCAAGTGCTTTGTTCTGTAAAGTTTGGTGTCCAGTACTCTTTTTACAATTCTTGTTTAGTTTTTCTGGTTTTCTATTCTATGTCTGGTTTTCTTTATGCTAGGTTTTCTGGGTTCATTCCTGTATTCCGTTCCTGGAATTCCCAGTCTCTTGGATTCCTTTAAATGTTTGGTTTTTGTTGCCACACCCGTTCCTTACCCATTAATCCTTTTTGTTTCAGCCTGTTCCTGCTAGCAGTGGTTTCAGTTCCTCTGCTCCATTCTTTGCAGGTAAGTAATGTGTGTGTTTTATTGTTGTTTATTTAGTCATGCATATCTAGGCAGTTAGGACCCACCGTAATTTGAGTACTTTGACGCAGTGGTGGGCTGCATACATCTTGGCCATTTATGTATGTCTAAATCTCCAATGTTTATTACATGTTTAGTACTTAGTTTGTCTCCACTTTTTTTGCCTTGTTTCTCTTGTTTCGTTTTATTTCTCTTGTATTCACAGTTCATGTACAATCCTGCCCTGTCCATGTCCTGTTCATGTTTCCCTCATGTATTGTGTACATGTTCTGGGTTCTGCTTTTTGTCCTGCTCCAGTTTTGGGTTCTTGTAGTCTTGTCTTATCTTGTTTGGTGCCTATTAGAATAGGCACCAAACAAGATACCTTGTTTATAGTACTGGATACATATCTGCTGCAGAGCCTCCCTATCCAGATCCTGGGAGGTCTGCATATTATAATCTAGCACCTGGGATCCGCAGAAGCTGCATCAGGGCCCTGGTATGTGGCCGCACAAACGTTGGTACTTAACACCAAGAGGCGTGTGGTTACCCAGCTCCAGTTCCTGATAGTCCATTTCCACGCTGTGACTCCTATCATCATCAGGCATACAGGGGTCCCGGTCTTCGGACCGCCACCCGTGACACCAAACCACTTTCAGTATTTTATAATTATTTTTTAAAACAGAACACTTTGATAAATCTGACCCAAAGAGAAGCATGTTCTCTGATATATGTTTGAGCGGAGCTCCAATACCCAGCATAGGTATCTCCACTATTCCTTCCTCAAAGCTGAAACAAAAACTGTAGTAATCCAAGACCCTTTACCCCAGCACCTAGACGACATATAGTTCTGGGAGTCAACTGAGTTTATTTTGGCGACACACAGCTTTTATGCACTGACCCCTAGCATGGGGTCTCCACATCAAAATCCCACAGGGTTTCCTCCCAGGAGGAAAACTATAACTCAATTATCTCACAGATATAGGAAATCCTAAACTATATTACAATTTTCATAAAAAATACACTTTAATAATATAAAACCCCCAAAATTCAATAGCTTGAGTTTGAATGCCCACTTTGTCAAAATAGCGCTCAGATCCCTTCGGTGGTTCGGGAACGCCATTTGTCTGAAGTTTTGACCGGTTGGCCACGAGGTGCTGCCCCAAAACAGTTCCAGAGAAAACAAGGCAACGATGGTCATCTTTTGGGGGTTCTCACATGAACACCAACGAATGCTCCCCCTGTTCAGTAGTTCATGCCTCCCGAACGCTGTTCTCATAACTGCTCGGTATGTTGGATGGGCAGCGGTACTAGTTTCTCGGGTTTTTGCGGGGCCGCGTATTCGAAAATAGTTCCAGGCCTTCGACTACCATGTACCGCTGCCTGCGTTCTGGAGACAAAATGGCCGCCATTGTGTTTGGTTATACGACCGGCGGCCACACATGGAAAACACTTGCACTGATGATTAATTTGCGGTTAACAGCCAGGTTAACAGCCAGGTGGTCGGTGATTGTGAAGTGTTAACATGGGACCACACAAACTTAGTTCGGTTAGCGAACGAGGGTGTACGGACAGCTGAACCAAAGGGAAAAAAAGTGTTAGGGCATACATTCTGTTACACTGCTCCCCCTTACCCACAAGCCGGCATACACAGAGTGATCCTTAACAGATATGCTTGCCAATGTCCGGGGAGTACTCACGGATCACTTTTCTAGCTCAGTCTGTCGAGATTAACTCTTTAGCATTGCTATTCTGTTTCCGGGGGCAGTAGCGAATAGTAAAGTCATACGATTGTAACACCAAACAGGGCATTGTCTCCTGCCACCCGGTTTATCCATACCAACGGGTGAACAAGACATTTTTAAGATGGGTTGAGAGCAGCTATGACAGGGCTATTGACAAGAACCTGTTTGAACTGTTGGAATGCCTGCTCACACTCTGGGGCCCATACTACTTGGCGGGGTAAATTCTTTTTGGTGAGATCAGTGAGGGGTTTGGCAAGGGCACTATAATAGGGCACAAACTTCCAGTAGTAGCCGTCCGTTCCTAGGAATGCTAGAACCTGGGTTTTGGTACATGGGTTGGGCCACTGCACTACAGCCTCAACTGTGCAGCTTTCACGACTCCATTTGTATGACCAAAGTGCATACGAACCGCTGCTTCCTTTTGCTGCAAGTCTTGTATCCCGCCGCTTGCCACCAATTGTAGCAGAGCTTCAATACCCAGCATAGGTATCTCCACTATTCCTTCCTCAAAGCTGAAAGAAAGACTGTAGTAATCCAAGACCCTTTCCCCCCCAACAACTAGACGACATATAGTTCTGGGAGTCAACTGAGTTTATTTTGGTGACACACGGCTTTTATGCACTGACCCCTAGCATGGGGTCTCCACATCAAAATCCCACAGGTTTTCCTCCCAGGAGGCTTTCTTTCTGAGAGATAATTGAGTGAGTAAACTCTATTATTTCTGAGATACAGGAAATCATACACAATATTAAAATTTTCATAAAAAATACACTTTAATAATACAAAACCACCCCAAAAGTCATATCACCAAATAGCTTGTGTCTGAGCACCCACTTTGTCAAAATAGCGCTAAGATCCCTTTAGTGGTTCGGAACGCCATTCAACTGAAGTCGACCACAAGGTGCTGCCCCAAAACAGTTCCAGAGAAAACAACCGGTCATCTTTTGGGGTTTTTCACACGAACACCGACGAATGCTCCCCCTGGCCTTTAGGGAGCAAATGCTCCCCCTGTATGGTAGTTCATGCCTCCCAAAAACCGTTCTCATAACTGTTCGGTAAGTTGGATGGGCAGCGGTACTAGTTTCCCAGGTGTTTGCGGGGGTCGCGTATTGCGCGCTCTGCAGTATTTCAGTCCTTCACGGCGTAGTGTCTTACCAATAGTTTTTTTGGTGACTATGGTCCCAGCTGCATTGAGATCATTAACAAGATCCTCCCATGTAGCTCTGGGCTGATCCCTCGCCGTTCTCAGACCGAGGGAGACTGACAGGTATTTTGTGTTTCTTCCATTTGCGAATAATCGCACCAACTGTTGTCACCTTCTCACCAAGCTGATTGCCGATGGTCTTGTAGCCCATTCCAGCCTTGTGTAGGTCTACAATCTTGTCCCTGACATCCTTGGACAGCTCTTTGATCTTGGCCATGGTGGAGAGTTTGGAACCTGATTGATTGCTTCTGTGGACAGGTGTCTTTTATACAGGTAACGAGTTGAGGTTAGGAGCACTACCTTTAAGAGAGTGTTCCTAATCTAAGCTCGTTATCCGTATAAAAGACACCTAGGAGCCAGAAATCTTGCTGATTGATAAGGGATCAAATATTATTTTACTCATTGACATGTAAATCAATTTATAACTTTTTGACAAGCGTTTTTTTTTGTTTGTTATTCTGTCTCTCACCGTTAAAATTATAGACTGATCGTTTCTTTGTCAGTGTGCAAACATTCAAAATCAGCAGGGGATCAAATACTTGATTACCCTGACTGTAAGAAATATGTTTGCTGATATCTGTGTATTAGGAGATATGAGGTATGTTCGCTGATATCTGTGTATTAGGAGGAGATAAGAAGTATGTTCTCTGATATCTGTGTATTAGGAGGAGATAAGAGGTATATTCTCTGATATCTGTGTATTAGGAGATAAGAGGTATGTTTTCTGATATATGTGTATTAGGGGATAAGAGTGCTGTGTGTCGGTATCTGTGTATTAGGGGATAAGAGGGCTCTGTGTCAGCACGGTGATAGGGCCCACCGGGTGGCCCAAGCATTTAGGCCACCCAATGGGCTCTATATCTTCGGAGGCCTGGTCAGCGCTGAGGCCATGTAATAGCGCGACCGGGCCCCATTAAAAAAAATGCTAGGCGCAACGATTGCTAGGAGGAAGTGACGGCTGGTCCCTTCCTCCCAGCTCACTCACTCGCGGGAGAAGAGACAGCCAGGCAATGAAGAGAGAGAGCCAGCCGTCTCCCATCTGCCCGAGCCACCCTCCTGCAAGGAAAGGTTAAGAAACAGGAGGGTGGCTAAACAAATTAGATGCATGTTTGTTTATGTCTGTCTGTCTGTATGAATGTCTGTATGTATGTCTGTATGTCTGCATGTAAAAAAACAAGGTAGGTGCTGTTTTTATCCAATTTTCTGATTGGAAAAGAGAGACTCCGTATTGCTGTTCCAGCTGCTTTTGGACTATTATCACTTTGCTTCTGCGCTGAATTAATTTTTTGTGTGATTGTGTATCTGTCTGTATGTATGTCTGTCTGTATGTCAGTATGTCTATCTATGCATGTATGTATTTCAGTATGTCTGTCTGTATGCATGTCTGTCTGTCTGTCTGTATATGTTTGTGTCTGTGTGTCAGTGTGTAAGGGGTTTGGAGGCGGGCTCTGGTGTGGGCTTGGAGGCGGTCCCCCAGGGGCTCAGGCCGTGAGCTGTGTTAGGGGCTCCAAAATTTCTGATGACGGCACTGATTAGAGACAGTGAGAGGGCTGTGTGCCGGTATCTGTGTATTAGAGGCAGTGAGAGGGCTGTGTGCCGGTATCTGTGTATTAGAGGCAGTGAGGGGCTGTGTGTCTATATCTGTGTATTAGAGGCAGTGAGAGGGCTGTGTGTCGGTATCTGTGTATTAGAGGCAGTGAGAGTGCTGTGTGTCGGTATCTGTGTATTAGAGGCAGTAAGAGGGCTGTGTGTCGGTATCTGTGTATTAGAGGCAGTGAGAGGGCTGTGTGCCGGTATCTGTGTATTAGAGGCAGGGAGAGGGCTGTGTGCCGGTATCTGTGTATTAGAGGCAGTGAGAGGGCTGTGTGCCGGTATCTGTGTATTAGAGGCAGTGAGAGGGCTGTGTGTCGGTATCTGTGTATTAGAGGCAGTGAGAGTCCTGTGTGCCGGTATCTGTGTATTAGAGACAGTGAGAGGGCTGTGTGTCGGTATCTGTGTATTAGAGGCAGTGAGAGGGCTGTGTGTCGGTATCTGTGTATTAGAGGTAGTGAGAGGGCTGTGTGCTGATGATGTCTGTGTATTAGAGGCAGTGAGAGGGCTGTGTGCCGGTATCTGTGTATTAGAGGCAGTGAGAGGGCTGTGTGCCGGTATCTGTAATAGAGGCAGTGAGAGTGCTGTTTGTCAGTATCTGTGTATTAGAGGCAGTGAGAGAGCTGTGTGTCGGTATCTGTGTATTAGAGGCAGTGAGAGGGCTGTGTGTCGGTATCTGTGTATTAGAGGCAGTGAGAGGGCTGTGTGCCGGTATCTGTGTATTAGAGACAGTGAGAGGGCTGTGTGTCGGTATCTGTGTATTAGAGACAGTCAGAGGGCTGTGTGCCAGTATCTGTGTATTAGAGGCAGTGAGAGGGCTGTGTGCCGGTATCTGTGTATTAGAGGCAGTGAGAGGGCTGTGTGTCGGTATCTGTGTATTAGAGGCAGGGAGAGGGCTGTGTGCCGGTATCTGTGTATTAGAGGCAGTGAGAGTGCTGTGTGCAGGTATCTGTGTATTAGAGGCAGTGAGAGGGCTGTGTGCCGGTATCTGTGTATTAGAGGCAGTGAGAGGGCTGTGTGCCGGTATCTGTGTATTAGAGGCAGTGAGAGGGCTGTGTGTCGGTATCTGTGTATTAGAGGCAGTGAGAGGGCTGTGTGTCGGTATCTGTGTATTAGAGGCAGTGAGAAGGCTGTGTGTCGGTATCTGTGTATTAGAGGCAGTAAGAGGGCTGTGTGTCGGTATCTGTGTATTAGAGGCAGTGAGAGTGCTGTGTGTCGGTATCTGTGTATTAGAGGCAGTGAGAGGGCTGTGTGTCGGTATCTGTGTATTAGAGGCAGTGAGAGGGCTGTGTGTTGGTATCTGTGTATTAGAGGCAGTGAGAGGGCTGTGTGTCGGTATCTGTGTATTAGAGGCAGTGAGAGGGCTGTGTGCCGGTATCTGTGTATTAGAGGCAGTGAGAGGGCTGTGTGTCGGTATCTGTGTATTAGAGGCAGTGAGAGGGCTGTGTGTCTGTATCTGTGTATTAGAGGCAGTGAGAGGGCTGTGTGTCGGTATCTGTGTATTAGAGGCAGTGAGAGGGCTGTGTGCCGGTATCTGTGTATTAGAGGCAGTGAGAGGGCTGTGTGTCGGTATCTGTGTATTAGAGGTAGTGAGAGGGCTGTGTGTCGGTATCTGTGTATTAGAGGCAGTAAGAGGGCTGTGTGTCGGTATCTGTGTATTAGAGGCAGTAAGAGGGCTGTGTGTCGCTATCTGTGTATTAGAGGCAGTGAGAGGACTGTGTGTCGGTATCTGTGTATTAGAGGCAGTGAGAGGGCTGTGTGCCGGTATCTGTGTATTAGAGGCAGTGAGAGGGCTGTGTGTCTGTATCTGTGTATTAGAGGCAGTGAGAGGGCTGTGTGCCGGTATCTGTATTAGAGGCAGTGAGAGGGCTGTGTGTCGGTATCTGTGTATTAGAGGCAGTAAGAGGGCTGTGTGTCGGTATCTGTGTATTAGAGGCAGTGAGAGGGCTGTGTGCCGGTATCTGTGTATTAGAGGCAGTGAGAGGGCTGTGTGTCTGTATCTGTGTATTAGAGGCAGTGAGAGGGCTGTGTGCCGGTATCTGTGTATTAGAGGCAGTGAGAGGGCTGTGTGCCGGTATCTGTGTATTAGAGGCAGTGAGAGGACTGTGTGTCGGTATCTGTGTATTAGAGGCAGTGAGAGGGCTGTGTGTCGGTATCTGTGTATTAGAGGCAGTGAGAGGGCTGTGTGCCGGTATCTGTGTATTAGAGGCATTGAGAGGGCTGTGTGTCGGTATCTGTGTATTAGAGGCAGTCAGAGGGCTGTGTGTCGGTATCTGTGTATTAAAGGCAGTGAGAGGGCTGTGTGTCGGTATCTGTGTATTAGAGGCAGTAAGAGGGCTGTGTGTCGGTATCTGTGTATCAGAGGCAGTAAGAGGGCTGTGTGTCGGTATCTGTGTATTAGAGGCAGTGAGAGTGCTGTGTGTCGGTATCTGTGTATTAGAGGCAGTAAGAGGGCTGTGTGTCGGTATCTGTGTATTAGAGGCAGTGAGAGGGCTGTGTGCCTGTATCTGTGTATTAAAAGCAGTGAGAGGGCGGTGTGTCGGTATCTGTGTATTAGAGGCAGTGAGAGTGCTGTGTGCCGGTATCTGTGTATTAGAGGCAGTGAGAGGGCTGTGTGTCGGTATCTGTGTATTAGAGGCAGTGAGAGGGCTGTGTGCCGGTATCTGTGTATTAGAGGCAGTGAGAGGGCTGTGTGTCGGTATCTGTGTATTAGAGGCAGTGAGAGGGCTGTGTGTCTGTATCTGTGTATTAGAGGCAGTGAGAGGGCTGTGTGTCGGTATCTGTGTATTAGAGGCAGTGAGAGGGCTGTGTGCCGGTATCTGTGTATTAGAGGCAGTGAGAGGGCTGTGTGTCTGTATCTGTGTATTAGAGGCAGTGAGAGGGCTGTGTGCCGGTATCTGTATTAGAGGCAGTGAGAGGGCTGTGTGTCGGTATCTGTGTATTAGAGGCAGTAAGAGGGCTGTGTGTCGGTATCTGTGTATTAGAGGCAGTGAGAGGGCTGTGTGCCGGTATCTGTGTATTAGAGGCAGTGAGAGGGCTGTGTGTCTGTATCTGTGTATTAGAGGCAGTGAGAGGGCTGTGTGCCGGTATCTGTGTATTAGAGGCAGTGAGAGGGCTGTGTGCCGGTATCTGTGTATTAGAGGCAGTGAGAGGACTGTGTGTCGGTATCTGTGTATTAGAGGCAGTGAGAGGGCTGTGTGTCGGTATCTGTGTATTAGAGGCAGTGAGAGGGCTGTGTGTCGGTATCTGTGTATTAGAGGCAGTGAGAGGGCTGTGTGTCGGTATCTGTGTATTAGAGGCAGTCAGAGGGCTGTGTGTCGGTATCTGTGTATTAGAGGCAGTGAGAGGGCTGTGTGTCGGTATCTGTGTATTAGAGGCAGTAAGAGGGCTGTGTGTCGGTATCTGTGTATCAGAGGCAGTAAGAGGGCTGTGTGTCGGTATCTGTGTATTAGAGGCAGTGAGAGTGCTGTGTGTCGGTATCTGTGTATTAGAGGCAGTAAGAGGGCTGTGTGTCGGTATCTGTGTATTAGAGGCAGTGAGAGGGCTGTGTGCCTGTATCTGTGTATTAAAAGCAGTGAGAGGGCGGTGTGTCGGTATCTGTGTATTAGAGGCAGTGAGAGTGCTGTGTGCCGGTATCTGTGTATTAGAGGCAGTGAGAGGGCTGTGTGTCGGTATCTGTGTATTAGAGGCAGTGAGAGGGCTGTGTGCCGGTATCTGTGTATTAGAGGCAGTGAGAGGGCTGTGTGTCGGTATCTGTGTATTAGAGGCAGTGAGAGGGCTGTGTGTCTGTATCTGTGTATTAGAGGCAGTGAGAGGGCTGTGTGTCGGTATCTGTGTATTAGAGGCAGTGAGAGGGCTGTGTGCCGGTATCTGTGTATTAGAGGCAGTGAGAGGGCTGTGTGTCGGTATCTGTGTATTAGAGGTAGTGAGAGGGCTGTGTGTCGGTATCTGTGTATTAGAGGCAGTAAGAGGGCTGTGTGTCGGTATCTGTGTATTAGAGGCAGTAAGAGGGCTGTGTGTCGCTATCTGTGTATTAGAGGCAGTGAGAGGACTGTGTGTCGGTATCTGTGTATTAGAGGCAGTGAGAGGGCTGTGTGCCGGTATCTGTGTATTAGAGGCAGTGAGAGGGCTGTGTGTTGGTATCTGTGTATTAGAGGCAGTGAGAGGGCTGTGTGCTATGATGTCTGTGTATTAGAGGCAGTGAGAGGGCTGTGTGCCGGTATCTGTGTATTAGAGGCAGTGAGAGGGCTGTGTGCCGGTATCTGTGTATTAGAGACAGTGAGAGGACTGTGTGTCGGTATCTGTGTATTAGAGGCAGTGAGAGGGCTGTGTGTCGGTATCTGTGTATTAGAGGCAGTGAGAGTCCTGTGTGCCGGTATCTGTGTATTAGAGACAGTGAGAGGGCTGTGTGTCGGTATCTGTGTATTAGAGGCAGTGAGAGGGCTGTGTGTCGGTATCTGTGTATTAGAGGTAGTGAGAGGGCTGTGTGCTGATGATGTCTGTGTATTAGAGGCAGTGAGAGGGCTGTGTGCCGGTATCTGTGTATTAGAGGCAGTGAGAGGGCTGTGTGCCGGTATCTGTAATAGAGGCAGTGAGAGTGCTGTTTGTCAGTATCTGTGTATTAGAGGCAGTGAGAGGGCTGTGTGTCGGTATCTGTTTATTAGAGGCAGTGAGAGGGCTGTGTGTCGGTATCTGTGTATTAGAGGCAGTGAGAGGGCTGTGTGCCGGTATCTGTGTATTAGAGACAGTGAGAGGGCTGTGTGTCGGTATCTGTGTATTAGAGACAGTCAGAGGGCTGTGTGCCGGTATCTGTGTATTAGAGGCAGTGAGAGTGCTGTGTGCCGGTATCTGTGTATTAGAGGCAGTGAGAGGGCTGTGTGCCGGTATCTGTGTATTAGAGGCAGTGAGAGGGCTGTGTGCCGGTATCTGTGTATTAGAGGCAGTGAGAGGGCTGTGTGCCGGTATCTGTGTATTAGAGGCAGTGAGAGGGCTGTGTGCCGGTATCTGTGTATTAGAGGCAGTGAGAGGGCTGTGTGTCGGTATCTGTGTATTAGAGGCAGTGAGAGGGCTGTGTGTCGGTATCTGTGTATTAGAGGCAGTAAGAGGGCTGTGTGTCGGTATCTGTGTATTAGAGGCAGTAAGAGGGCTGTGTGTCGGTATCTGTGTATTAGAGGCAGTAAGAGGGCTGTGTGTCGGTATCTGTGTATTAGAGGCAGTGAGAGTGCTGTGTGTCGGTATCTGTGTATTAGAGGCAGTGAGAGGGCTGTGTGTCGGTATCTGTGTATTAGAGGCAGTGAGAGGGCTGTGTGTCGGTATCTGTGTATTAGAGGCAGTGAGAGGGCTGTGTGTCGGTATCTGTGTATTAGAGGCAGTGAGAGGGCTGTGTGCCGGTATCTGTGTATTAGAGGCAGTGAGAGGGCTGTGTGTCGGTATCTGTGTATTAGAGGCAGTGAGAGGGCTGTGTGTCTGTATCTGTGTATTAGAGGCAGTGAGAGGGCTGTGTGTCGGTATCTGTGTATTAGAGGCAGTGAGAGGGCTGTGTGCCGGTATCTGTGTATTAGAGGCAGTGAGAGGGCTGTGTGTCGGTATCTGTGTATTAGAGGTAGTGAGAGGGCTGTGTGTCGGTATCTGTGTATTAGAGGCAGTAAGAGGGCTGTGTGTCGGTATCTGTGTATTAGAGGCAGTAAGAGGGCTGTGTGTCGCTATCTGTGTATTAGAGGCAGTGAGAGGACTGTGTGCCGGTATCTGTGTATTAGAGGCAGTGAGAGGGCTGTGTGTCGGTATCTGTGTATTAGAGGCAGTGAGAGGGCTGTGTGTCGGTATCTGTGTATTAGAGGCAGTGAGAGGGCTGTGTGTCGGTATCTGTGTATTAGAGGCAGTGAGAGGGCTGTGTGCCTGTATCTGTGTATTAGAGGCAGTGAGAGGGCTGTGTGCCGGTATCTGTGTATTAGAGGCAGTGAGAGGGCTGTGTGTCGGTATCTGTGTATTAGAGGCAGTGAGAGTGCTGTGTGCCGGTATCTGTGTATTAGAGGCAGTAAGAGGGCTGTGTGTCGGTATCTGTGTATTAGAGGCAGTAAGAGGGCTGTGTGTCGCTATCTGTGTATTAGAGGCAGTGAGAGGACTGTGTGCCGGTATCTGTGTATTAGAGGTAGTGAGAGGGCTGTGTGTCGGTATCTGTGTATTAGAGGCAGTGAGAGGGCTGTGTGTCGGTATCTGTGTATTAGAGGCAGTGAGAGGGCTGTGTGTCGGTATCTGTGTATTAGAGGCAGTGAGAGGGCTGTGTGTCGGTATCTGTGTATTAGAGGCAGTGAGAGGGCTGTGTGCTGATGATGTCTGTGTATTAGAGGAAGGGAGAGGCTTTGTGCTGATGATGCCTGTGTATTAGGTTCTATTTCTGATGTTTGTGTATTGTGGAGGTCATATCCCGATGTCTGTGTATTAGGTTACGTAAGAGCTGTATCCTGATTCCAGCTAATTTTAGCAGACAGGGACAGGTGTCACAGTGTTTGATATTGGGAGCTGGGGTAATGTAGATAGGTATCTATCTATCTATCTATTGAGTGCTACTAAAGCACAGTTACTATAGACAAACAAAACACATGCCAAATAATAGAATTGTACTGTATTAGTAAAAAAAACAATATATGCATTAATAAATACAATGAGCTCTCCAGGAAATACATTGTAACCTTGGCTTGATCACTGTGTTTATGTTTAAAATATTAAGAAAATAAATTGAATAATTGTGAAAAGGCTCTTTGCACACCCCAGACTATAAGCTTTTATCATTGTTTTAATTAATTAATTGTTCCAGCTGCTGACCTGATTTAAAAACAAAACGTATATTTTAAAAACCACACAAAAAAAAAACCATACCAGTGGGATAATTGTCTCCTATAGTAAGAGCATAATATCAGTAATTATTTAATGGATACAATACTTTATTCATTTTTTTCCCATTTAGCCTTATCCTTCATAAATATATATTTCTTATTAAATTAGTTTTATAGACCTATATTGAGCAGTGAAAAGTAATCTATATTTAATATCCATTAGCTTTTTATTTAAAAAGCAAAACAAAAAAAAACACATAAATAAAGGCGGTGCATGTATTTGACCCCAGCCTTTTCATTATGAAATAATTGTGTAACTAATTATGGGCAATGCACAGCTGGGAGTGCTATATCTTCCTTTAAACTTTTAGAATATGAACATTTGCATTTTTTTTTATTTTTTTTTAAAGGATGTTCTCCCCTAAAAAGAAAGCAGTATCATCACAGCCATCCTATATTTTATTATATTTTGTTTATTTCTTATAATTAATATTATATATTTTTCTTGAACATTTTATTGGTTGAGATAAAAAATTATAGACAAAATATAGAATACAGTTTTAATCATTTGTATTTATTTATTAAACTCAGAACATTCAGCAAAATTCAGTTCTTTGGAATCCGAATTAGCTGCAATTTTACGTTTAAGGATATTATTGTGTTACAGTAATTTTAAATTAAAACAAACTATACCTTACATATATATTAAAAGTATTTTACATTCGGAACATGTGATTTTAGTTATTTGTTTTCAGAGAGGTTTGCTTAACTGTTAACATTTATGCTTCTCTTTCAAAAAGTAATTAAAATATTATAAATGAGGATTTAACCGATGAAAGCAAATTTACTTGCCTTTTCGACTTCTACAAGTAAAACATCCAAGAGAGAGCATATTCCAAATAAAATTTTAGAAATTTTTGAAAATTGGTTGAATTGTTATGCAGTGAAATCATGATAGATTGTTTGAGTGAAAAATTAACATTAAAGTATTTTCATTTAAATTATTGGTCTATTTAAAATAAAGGTCCATTAAAATATATATTTCCCAGAGAAGAAAAAAATATATAAATTTATTAAAATTAAGTACAAATGTATAGTTTACATCATATATTCTGTTCTAAATGCCCTAGATAGCAATATCTGGAGCATTTCAGCTAAGGAAAGCAGCATAACAAATTATTTCATATTTGTAAAAATTTCCGCCCATATACCCACTTTTTATGAATAAAAAAAAAGATTTTATGGCTATTTTCTGCATACAGCTCTTCACTATATTTTAAATCATATTTCTGAGAAGGAAAATATTTCAAATATATTTTGTTTTAAATTTAAGGTATGCTTTTTCAAAATAGGCTTTACTTCCCTGTATGCTTTTAAAGCATGCTACAAACGTTGGTATTTAGCTTACAATGAATTGAAATAAATTTGCTAATTTTCTTAAAATATAATTAACTACGATTAGCGCACATAGTTGTAAAAAACTGATAAGTGTGGGATTTTAAATCACTATCCTATATTGTTTATATAACTGCATAAATATCTGTTTAAACCGTGTCCACAGTAGTTCCAGTTAATTCTACAAAACATTACATGTGTTGATTGCAATTATTTTACAATGCTTACTCATAGAAAATTTACAGAATTAGAAAGACAGCATAGTAATATGGGAAATATATTTTGAAAATTATATTTAATAAACTGCCCACATTTTCCTCTTCCTTTTAATCAAGTTTATCATAAAAAGTAACATTGATTTCTTACTACTCAGGGTATTACTGTTAAAATATAAAATACCTTAAAAATAATCTTCCGGTAAAAAAAAAATAAAGTTTCTAAAAAAAAAAAATATTTAAAACTGCTGTCAAATTATAAACCCAAACCTAAAAAATATAGCAAATATTTTAGATAGTTCAGAATTAAACAAGATGCTTTGGAATAATTGTATTCAGATTAGGATGAAATCAATTATTTGGTTTTGTGAAATTCTTAACCAAAATTTAAGAGAATATTTTTAGTTAATGCAAATCGAATAAAACATTTTTAGTTGCAGTTTTTTAAATGTATCTGTTTTATCATACTTAAAACAAATGCCAAACCATTTGAAAACCTTTTTTTTTTTGTTTTTCTTAGAATTGTACACCTTTTAATTTCCAGTGCATGTCTTTGTGTTTGATAATTACTGCATTTATCTTGTGTAATACCAAGAACAAGTATCTTGGAACTTGTACACGTCAGTTGCATTTATATTTTGTGGGTATGTAATTTTTATTAAAATTTATCTAGATCTTTGTGTTTGTGTATAGTATCAATTCATTATTTGATTGGACTTAAATAATATAGTAACATAAACGATATTGAGGTATAGATAGAGATATATAGAGGGCAACATTGAAAATAGTGTTATTGTAAGTGATACATATAATGGTATATCCTTTTTCACATTACATATGTATTTTCATGGCAATGTGTATTTTGACACATGCTGTTTTTTCGGCGTTAACTCGTGTTTTGTAGGAGTTTGAGTTGCTTTGTATAGACATCTGGCCCTCAGTGGGCACAATAAATGGTTCGCGTTCCAGAGTACACACATCAATTGCCCCATTGTCAAATATAGTATATCTATTCCCTGTCTATAAAGAACAACCTTCATTGTTGGTATTAGCCTGTTCACAACAATATCTCATGCGTTTGTAGACTTCAACATGGTGTTAGCTCACACTACTTATACACTACGTATATACATATTAACAGAGAGAGATTATACCCTAAGGAGATAAACACTGTTTTGACAGTATGAAAGCATATAGCCATATATAATAGTGTACGCGCTTGTGATGTATATGTATGTGTGTGTCTAATGTTTACAGGTTTTTATGTGTGCATGTGAGTGTTAAGGGATGTGTTTTTGTCAGTGTGTGTGCATGTCTGTTAGTGTGTGTGTTTGTGTCTATTCATGCATGTATGACTATGTGTGTGTAAATACCCCTATGCATACAGTTAATATGTTTCTCTTAGGCTGTCTTACCCTTTCCTGTCTCTTGGTCTCTCTGTTTCTCTCTCCCTCCTATCTAGCACCTAATCAAATAATTATTTTTATCTGGTTAGAGAATTCACAAACCTACTGCCCTACTTCACTGTGACTGCCATAGGAATTATCTGAAAGCATTCTAAAATAAATAATCCTGTTATAATTAACATGCAGAGTGTCTCCAGGCATTCAACAAAAACAACGGATCTTCCTTTTTATCCCAACTGGCTAAAAAAAATGTGAGAAAATGTTTTGTTTTCATAAAATAATAAGTCGATAAATCACAGCATTTAACCCCAAATAACGGCACTGGATAATGTCTCTAAGTTGCCTAATTTCTAGTTGACATATCCCGCCCATTGTTCACTGTTTAGTGGATAAGCCCCTTTCGTGTGTTTTTTTTAAAAAAATTTTATATGAAATATGTAGAATTTGTATTTTTACCTAAAAACATTCACAACTGAATTTCCACACTCCCTTTGAACAATATAAGTGTTTATGTCATTACGTGTGTGTTTGTGTGCATGCATATACGGATACATATTTATTTACACACACACACACATACACACAAGGAAGCCTAACTCACCTAAACATGCATACATTATAAGGGTACTCCTGGGGCCAATTAACATATAAAATCCAATGCATTCACTCACTAAACACCAGATTCAAAGCTCACAAAATGAAATCGTTTTTCTAAAAACACCTAACTGGGGGTTTAGTTACAGTATATGATCATACGTTGCACGAGCCTGCCCCAACACCAATGTACCCCATTTTTGGCAGGTCCTATCCTAACAACTATTATGATATTAACCCACTTGCTTGGTAAATCCTTTCTCCTGAGGCTTTCTGCTGTGCAAGGTTAAACAGGGCCCTGGAATGAGGCACCTGTGACAGGGAGGGGGCCTGGACTCCTAAATATCTACACATACAAATACGAAACCAGGAAGGTTGCACACATTGTAAGATATATGAGTGTGCTGAAATTTGCATTTATATATTCTGTGATGTATGTATATCTTAATGTCTATGTGTGTATAGACAGCATCCGGTTGTAAAACTGATATTAATTATCACCTGAAGGTTTGGGAATAATTTTAAATCAAGCAGACAGGTAAAACGTAGGATGAACTGGCGCTCTTCATCCAGGAACAACTCGATTCTACAACTCGGCTTACAATGCATTAGTGTGGGGATTATGTTTTATCCTTGTTTAATGCAATCAGTATATGAACACACATGCATAATATAAATGGGGCTTGTAGCGTTAACAGATGGAGAGAGCTCAGTGCTGATTTAAATGGAAGATCTCAGGATCATTGCACTGTTAAATTTCCCACGGGGAAGATATTACTATTTTATTTTTTGTATTCCCATAGGGAGCTTGTATTAGGTTATTTTCAATTGGTCTCCAATAAGTACTGTGATAACATCGCCGGCAGTCGTAAAAATGTGAAGTGAAAGTCTATGTATTGAAACGTACGTCAACACTTCAATGTGCCTCCCATTTTATTTGTTTTTCTTGTTCTCGTACAGTAAACACAACTCGAGATATTTTCTGCATTTACGACCTTGTAATCTTGATGGATACAATGTGGCTCTCGCTTGCCTTTAGATGTAGAATTAGCTCAGGCCCCAAAGAAAGCAGAAATTGGCCAAGGCCACCTGCAGAGATCGGATTGTGGATGCTTTCAAAGTCAATCCGTAAAAATATATACTGACCGCCACATGTATTGGACGACTTGCGCAGGTGACATTTTATTTACCCGTAAGTGGGATCAATAAAACGTTGGATTTTATATTCATTGATGTTCATCTTTGCTTATGTCATTCAACAGCCATATTAAACCCTGAGTTGGTGGAGAGTAAGCATATCTTGTCAAACCAATTTACAGCTACAAAATGACTTTTGATAAAGTCAATTAATATATTACGGAATGATACTTATTGTAGCTACTTTTGGTTTAGATTACGATTAATAAAAACACAGGAACAGCACAACAAACAAACACACTATACGTAATTTGAAATGAAAAAAAAAACTCCACTTGACCTTATTTCTATGTATTATAAAAATAATTAAATTATATCAGTCTTTAGATAACATATGGTCCACTAGCAATCCAAATGGAAGGAACTAATACGCTCAAAAGTCATTAGTAATGCTTAGCTCTAGTTTAAAACGCGTATAGCCTTGTAAGGCCAATCTTCTAGACGCATCAAATCGCCAACCTTAGGTAAAAAATAGCAGAAACCCTCTCATTGTATGGAATATCTGCTTCTACTCGATTTTACTCCAAAAAGAAATGAGACACTCAATTAATGACCACGTGGTTTATGGATCTTGCAGTGCTTTCAGTGCTAAATAACTAGGATAGTCCATTTTATTGGGGACCAGATTGTGGAAATGGCAAGTGTAAAATTGTGGTTTTTAAAGGTGTTAAAGGAATGATATATCTCTTATTAAATATATAGGAAATTATTTATCGTGAGAATTCTAAGGTCTTATTATCTTCAATCAAAATACTCAACTAATGTTGTACTTTATTGTTAATTTGGACAGCCTGGCACATATTCCCTAAATCACCATTTCTATGTTTTTTTTATTGATTTCTTTAATATACCGGTATATAGGTTTTACAAGTTTTTACAAATTAGTCTTGGGAGATCTGGTACATGGTGTTGTATAGATCCGAACAGGTCTTGCAAGCAATGTGACTCAAGAACTATAGAAAATCATATTCCACCAAGTATATTCACTAATTACAGGGGGGTGAGAATAAAAGCAAAGACAATTACATTGTACAATGACGAGAAGGAGAAGAAAATGGCAAAAGGGATTCAGTAGAAATCAAACAAAGTGACGCTAGGGTAACAGAAAACTAAACCTCTCCAGCCACCCCGCACAATGTTGAGAGCCACATTTGTTACTGGACGGGACCACCATAGTGATCAAATCTTCTGGAATAAATGGGAGATATTATTTCATTGGGCTGCAAATTTGTCCATGTTATGATTTCTGTGATCAATTTTTTCACTTCATGCAAAGAAGTCAAGATATTTGTTTTCCAGTATCTAGGAAGTGCCCGTCTTTTCAGGAATGAGACCCTGGCAGACTTTCAGCATTGGTAAATCTGTGTTTTTATTTCACACGTAAAAATACACAACGATCTGATAAATCTGTTATGTCTAGGGCCATAGATAGCTATCAGGGCACTTGTCTGCAGAAACTTTGGCTTGACCACCTCTGATGGAACTA